>NC_066875.1:8478471-9078471 GCF_022985175.1 Labeo rohita
ACCTAGTATATATATATATATATATATACACACACACGTTTAAAAAGTAATTCGTTCTCGTTACTAGTTCCTTCTCATGAATAGTAACTGAGTTACATCATTCTAAAAGTAAGTAATTATCAGAGAAATAACTATTGTGTTACTTTTTAAAATGTTCAAATATGTCATAACTTGGATGCCCCCAGTATTAAATATGTTAAATAAATGAAATTTAAATGAATGACATTTTTAGTTTACTCACCAGACTAATATTAAAAATATACGATATATATATATATCAGATACTTAACTTAATATATAAAGCTTAATGGCACCGTTTTTTTACACATCTGCTACTTCAGCCAAGCATTATAATATGACATTATGATAATTTAGCATTATACTTCAGTAATTGGAACTTTAGTAATTAGAATAACCATGTATGCATGCATATTTGTCATGTTGACTTAACTTAGGAGACTGGTGGTGGTGCTTAAGATATTGTTTGCAAGATATTGATATTGCAAGAGGGGAAAACACACGCTATATATACACAGACTGATTACAACCACAGGTGCAGACAATAAGGGAAATACCAAAACACACAAAGCTGTAGGGGGAATTGACAGGAGAAACCAACTAAACAGTCCAGGGGTGTGACATTACCTCCCCCTCCCGGAAGGCGCGTCCTCGCGCCGACAAACAGGAAAACAAAATGTACAGTCCTAGGAGGGGGCTTCGGCGGAGGACGGACTCCCGGGAGGAGGGCAATAGATGGAGTCCAGGGTGGTGACGGAATAGTCCAAGGAGGTGATGATGGAGGGAGGAGCCAAGGAGGAGACAGGAGAGGGCTGGAGCAGGAGGAGCCAGGTGAGACCCAGACCGCAGCCATGATGGAACCCCATGGTGGAGCCGATGGAGGGAGGAGCCATGGTGGAGGAAGGGCTGACGACACCATGGGGCCGACCGACGGAGGCGGAGCAGGTGGTGGTAGAGCCCGAGGCGGAGACGGAGAGCCGATGATCCTGGGCGACACCGAGGATCCGGAGGGCCCAGGCGGAGCCCAAGGCTCTGGCGACCGAGGCGGAGATCCGGAGGTCTGCGGCGGAGCCGGAGCGACAGAGGACCAAGGCTGTGCCCGCGGGAGGGAGGAGGTCCACAGAGCCGGAGGGACGGAGCGACGAGGCGCAGCCGGAGGAGTGGAGTCCAGAGGTGAAGGTGGGGCGATGACTGACCAGGGCGGAGCCGGAGGGACGATGGAGCCTGGTGGAGCTGGTGGACCGACGGGCGACGGTGGAGACGAGGGAGCTGAGAGACGGGGTGGAGTCCAGGACTCAGAGGCTGGAGGCGAAGATGAGGGATCCTCCAGCCATGACACTGATGGAGACTGGCAGACCTGCGGCGAACCCCCCGCGCAGATGGTGGGCTGAGGGTGAGCAGATGGGCTGCCAGGAGACAGCGGTGGTGGGACAGAGGCAGCAGAAACAATAGACAGAGGGAGGGTGGGTGGGAAATCCAGGCAGTCAGGTAATTTAGATGGTGGAAGGAGAATGGGCATATCTTCATATACATCTTCAGAGAAATTATTCAAATTTAGTTCCAGAAAATTTAGTCCCAGATCCAGGCGTTGCTCACCCTCAGCGGTGGTGCAGTGGGCGGTGCTGTCCTCAGCACCCTCATGCCCATCAGGAACGTCCACCGTCGCAGGCTCTGTGGCCGGCTCTCGCACCTGGTCAGACGCAAATTCCTCCAGCTCCGTGGCGATCGCTTGCTCTGTCGCTCCGATGGGCGATGGCTCTTGGGTCGCGCTGGTAGCGCGGGGTCCATCTGCGGTGGGCTCGGGCTCGTGCTCCGCGTGTCGGGGTGGTGATAGGCTGGGTTCCGGGTCGTGCTGCGAGACGTCTGCGAGGTGTGGCTGGATGGGGTCGTAATCTTCCTCCGCTTCGTCCAGACAGAGTTCTGAACCCCAAGTACTCAATAAGATGTTAATATATTGCGTTAGGGTCCAGCATGGTTCACCTTTGGGCATGACGAAGCGGAGGTCATCATCCAGTCCACACCAAAATCCCTCCATAAGGCAGACATCATCGCAGCTAGCAAGATGGCAAATGCTAATAAACTCCTCCACGTAGTCCTCAAGATCCCGGCCATCCTGGAAGATAAAGATGGTTTTCCCTCCCAGAATGGCATCTCCCCTCCTTGGGGAAACGTTGATGGAAGCGAGTTTCATAGTAACTGGTGAAAACACGACGGAAACAAAAAGACTGAAAAAACACGACAAACAAAACGGGGAGGAAAACGCAAAAAAAAAAACTGTATCGGTCGGACGTTCTGTCACGCTTAGACGAAGCACACGAACAACGACGTAAATAAACGAAAGGTATTTAATAAATCCAACAGGGAACACAGGAGACACTGGAACACAGGGTAGTAACATTAACGTCCGACCAGGCAAGAGGGGAAAACACACGCTATATATACACAGACTGATTACAACCACAGGTGCAGACAATAAGGGAAATACCAAAACACACAAAGCTGTAGGGGGAATTGACAGGAGAAACCAACTAAACAGTCCAGGGGTGTGACAATTATTTTGACAGGAAAATACAGCAAAGAATATTGCTTACATGTGGCGTGTCAATTCTGGCTCTGTATCTTTATTTGCGTGTGTGAGCTAAAGCGACGGTTAGTTGTGTGCCTTCACACTACAATTTCGTCAAATACAGGTACGCAGTGCATCCATTCAGATAAACTGAAAAATAAAATTATATTAATAATATAATAAATTATTAGTAATGCCGCATTTTATTTTCAGTAACAGTATCAGCATTGTAACAAGGGAAACAGTAATTCGTTTGATTCCTCGTTACTAAGAAAAATAACACCGTTAGTAACACCGTTTATTTATAACGACGTTATTCCTATCACTGCCTATTTGTAGATGTGGTCAGCTGGAGGCAGACCTGGCTGGACAAGCACAGTTTGTTGGCAAATATTCGTGCATTTACTCATGTTACTGTTTAACTGACCACAGTAGTTAAGTTATCCATTGGACAACAATCAGATACCCTTGAGTGAAGGACCACCCAACAGTAATCTGCATTTCCCATGCATAAAAAGGCAGGTTTCTGAAATATGGCTATTCCCCATGTAACACAACCCTGCAAAAATTGTGTTTCTCCATGCGAGAACAAGGTGTGTGTGTATGTGGATATGTGTCTGTTTGTGATGAGGTGTTGGGATTGAGGAGTGTGTAGGGAGAAGGCAGGATAAATTTAGAGCGTGTTGGCCGCAGACCCGGCTCTGGTTTTAATTTGGGCTCGGTTTGAAACTTATTGAAGGTCCTGGTGGAAAGCCAGAGTGAGTATAAAGGATACAATTGAGCATATGCACATGTACCTGATGTGGATTTGTTTGTGTTTGGAAGCATTACTACTACTGCAGCTTATATTAAGGGCCAGGCATCCTAAATATTAAACTTCAATGCATAACGATATGTCAGATTGTGTGTCTTGTTAAAGAGATGTAATCGGATGTACAGGGTGAGTAAATGATGACAGAAATGAAATGTTTGGGTGAACTATCCCTTAAAGTGATAATGGTTTGGAGAATTTTAGGGCAGGTTGTAGGCCTAGAAGTTTGAGAAGACGTCTTGGTCTAGAGGAGAACCAGAAACCCTCCTATTCTAAGCCTGTCAGCTGAGGGTTCTGGGACTGCTAATAAACCTGACCACCATTAGTACAGAAATACACCACCATTATCATGTGGTGTCTGATTCATCTGTTATTGCCTCCTCAGGGCCGCTGGTTCTGGAGAGTGAGGAGGAACCGAGTGCTGGATAACTACCCAATGCCTATTGGACACTTCTGGAGAGGTCTGCCGGGAGACATTGACGCTGCATATGAAAGGCATGATGGGCGATTTGTGTTTTTCAAAGGTATTTTCCCTTTCCAACTGCACTTGAAAATTGATATAGCTCCGTGCTGTTAAAAGTTAATATGGACCATAAAAATGTTATATTCATGAGAGAAATTATTACCCAGGCTGGCAGAATTACATCACATTGAAGTGCTTTTTACATTAGAACAAACCATTGATTTTGACGTTTGTCATTTAGTACAGGAAGTGCCCTTGATTTCCCTCAGCCACTTATGTATTAGTCTGATGGATTTTACAGGTAGACTTTCAAAGACACGGCTTTTTGGTTTATATACGGGTTTAAGGTGAATGGACAATTGACAAAATGTAATTTTGGAGCTGTATAATTCTATAGATTGGCCATAAATTTTGCAAAGGAAGCAAAACTCTTGAAGTGAACGCTTTAACTCACATTTGCTTTGCTTCAATTAGGACTCAACAGTAAGACTTTCTGCTGTTTTTTTATTATTATTATTATTATTATTATTATTTCCAGCTATTAAAAATCATTTTCTAAATACTCTTCTTATTTATAATATAAAATTATTATTATTATTTTATTAGTTTTATTTATTATTATTATTTCTCCATTTTGCATGATGTAAAAAATTACATTATTATTATTATTATAATTATTATTTAATAATTCTGAAATTGACCATATATTTTGCAAAGGAAGCAAAACACACATTTACTGAACAATAAGATTTAAGATTCAAAGAAAACTTTCAATGAAAATATTTTATTGGTACATATAAAAATGTACAAACTTTTTTAGCATTTTGCATTGTCACCAAAAAACAAAAAACAAAAAAAAAATTAAGGTGGGGTGAAAAGTTTTGCTGTCCTACTGCCAAAATTATTTTAGCTTTAGAATTTTACATTTTGGTTTTGGTTAGATTTGTAAAACTTTTTTTTTTCCCCAACAAAATAATGTAACTCCATTACACATAAATTCATAAACACATTTTCGCTGTACAAACGTTTCTGATTGCTTTGTAATTCTTAATCCATTCTTACTGGGGCTTCCAGAACTTTTACAGGTCATATTTGCAATTTCAACAACATCCATGCTAATATCCGACTAGATTACTTTACCTTGGTGTCATATTTAAATTAACCCAGTGAGGTTTAAATTTCCAAGTCATAAAATTACATGAACATTAGTTACACATATCAACTCCCTGCACCCCGAAACAGACATCTAATAACTTCCTGGTGAAGATATCTGTGAAGATGAATGTATATTTGTTAGACTTGAGGAAAGCTGGCTCCCATAGAGCAAGTGATGTCATTGACAAGGCCCTTTAAAATTTGGATTTCTGCCATTGGAGAAAACCGGGAGACCAAAAATCTTGGGAAGCAACATCTGTTCCTAGTGAGGCGAGGCCATTGCATCAGCTAGCAGTTCTACCAGATGCTGACAGCAATAGTTGGACTTGGAAATGGGCCCACTGAATCAAACGGGTCCACAAGGATGGTGCCTCAGTGTCTGCCATACTGTAAAATAATAAAAACTCAAGCTTATCCCAGTGTTTCTGTAATGGGTCCATGTTTTGCTTTGTCGTCACTTGAACCGCTAAAATGTGGGATTCGAACCAAACCCGCATTGTTGGTGCATCTCTTGCAGCACTGTAGTGCAGTTATTAGTGTTATAATAGAGAGTAAACACAAATCTGTGGTTGAGTTTTGGAGTTTGTATTACTCTGCCAAAGGTTGGAAAGTCCCTGTACAGGCACCATGAAGTCCTGTTACCAGTTGAGAGAGCCTTCCCCTTCTTGTCTTTCTACTTCCTTGCCATTGTTTTCAACCTCTGTTCTCTTTCTTGATGTCCATTTTTGAACTTTTGAGTTTTTTTGTTTTTTTGTTTTTTTTTTTTAAACCTGCTTTCCACAGTTTTTTTAATAGATAGTCAATGTGTAAACCTGTATGATGCCGAATGAGACAAAAGCTGTGTCTCATCTGCTGTATTGGATGCAGACTTCCAAGGCCACGCCTTTAAAATCGGAGAAGGTCAAACCAAGCACTGTTAAATGGATAACACACCTCAGCTCAAATCATCTGGTTTTTTGAGCATGACAATGAGTTTACTACACCCAAATGCCCTCCACAGTTGCCAGATCTCAATCCAGCAGAGCACCTTTGCGATTTGGTGGAATGGGAGATTCACATCATGTATGTGCAGCCAACAAATCTGCAGCAGCTGTGTGATGCTATTATGTCAATATGGACCAAAATCTCTGAGGAATGTTTATAGCATCTTGCTGAATGTATGCTACAAAGGATTAAGGCAGTTCTGAAGGCAAAAGGAGGTCCAGCCCAGTATTAGAAAGGTGTACAAATAAAGAAGCCTACTATGCTGACCTTGGCCCAATTATGGCTTGGCGTTTCCTCCAAAAAGGAACAATGGGTGTCGACGTCTCTCTTGCCTCCCCTGAGCCCACTGAGTTTTAACAGGGGGAATGGGAGAAAGTCACATTAGCGAAAGTAGGGAATTCCTTCATCATGATATGGTTGGCTATGACTGGTTAAGACCGGCTGTCTTGGTTCATGCGATAATTCCCGCCTCTTGAATTTATGCATGTTCCGCATTCGCGAATCAGTCTGAATGAACAATATAATAACGTTAATGGGAAGACTAATTGAAAAAAAGTAAACCGCTCACAGGCTTAGATATAACCACTTTGTCTGTCTGTGACCAAAATTTACTGAGCTTTGACTGATGATCCAAAAAATTTAAAAATAGTTAAAAGTTAAAAATGATTGAGTTATTATTTTGGAATAAATGTAAAAAGCTTGATGAGATTCATACTTGGCTTTAATAAATAGAATTGAAAATAGAATTTACATTGTTAGTGTAAAAAATCTAAAATATATATATTTTTTCTTTTTCTGATAGTGAAAGTAATGTTTATTTAACCCAGAAAATGTGACTGGGACATGCATTTACATTCGATTAAAAAAAAAAAAAAACTTGATGTTATAAACATTTGAACTGATTGAAGTGTTTTTTGTTCTTAAAACATTAATTTTGTTAGATATTTGAGAGGATTAAATCTTGAATTTAAAAGTGTGATCCAGCATTTTCTCTGAAAAAAGTCTCTGCTCTAAAGGATCCATTCTTTGCAGTGGCGGCTACTGGTCTGTCAAATAGGGGAAGCTCATTTTCGGCCTACATCATAAAATTGTCTATTCATTTATTCACAAGAATGTGCTTTATTGTCATAAGTAAGTCACAATGCAAACAATCGTAAAAAAAAAGCTTTAGTTTTATTATGCAAAATATGATGTATTTTTTTCTTTTAGTCAGATGCTACTATATAGTATAAATATTGCAATTTAAATAAGGTTATTATGGAGATTTATTTATTTATTTATTTATAAAGTATTTTAATAGAAATATAAGGTTTCATTATGTTATGTTAAAATTTTTCAAGATTACTATATATATATATATATATATATATTATATTAATTTATAGTCATCCTCCATGTTAATATTTAATGTAGTAATCTATATATATATATTGATTACTACATTAAATATTAACATGAATGAATGAATGAACGATCTAAAAAAAATATTAAACTCTGTAAAAGTGAAACAAGGAATGTGGTGTATAATTGTGTGAAATGTATGATGAAAATCAAGCAATTTCGCCAAGCAAATATAAAGAAATAGGTTGCAGCAGTTTTTATTTCGACTGAACTTGAGAAATCCGCGATGGGACTGAGCGCGAATAGCTTCAGCGATTCCTTATAGTACAAAATCGCTGTCAGTCAAAAGGAGATGCAATCTTTCGACAGACCCTCCAATCATCACGCAGAAGCTCGGAGTCCAGGCCAGCCCACTCCTCATTTGCTCCTCATTCACCCCCAGAGACGCTGAGCGTCCGTGGGCGGGACATAATCGCAGCGTTTATCCAATGACCGTCTAGTTTCAAAGCACTGAAAAAAAAACGTTCAAAGCAGCCGCATTGAAGTCAATGGACGCTGGGCTTCAACGGGGAAATGCACTGTGACGCTACGGGAATGTATGAGAAGAAAATCAAGTCAGCCGACCTGCTATATCTAACTGATTCTGAACGAACTCGTCTTTGAGATGAACGTTTTCTAACGCATTTTTAGTCAATAAAATGTTAATACAATAGTACATAATTTGACCATTAATTTTGTGACATTATAGGGGAAGCTGAGCTTCCCTTGCAGTCTTAAAGAAATCGCCACTGATTCTTTGTGTCCTTCATGGCCTGGAAACAAAGGCTGCATTTGAAGGAGCATTTGAATTGGGACAGCCTTTTTCTGCACCACTGTGACGTATTCGGTCTGGGAATGCAGCCTCTGAATTGAGACACAGCTAAACATAGAATTGCTGAAATAATATATTTAAAAAAAAACTTTACACTATTTATTTAAAATTTACAAAAAAAGTGTCATATTATCATTACTTCCTCTTTTCTTTCTGGTGTCCATCCACCTGTAGGAAGTCAGTATTGGTTGTTCAGAGAAGCCAACCTGGAGCCCGGCTACCCTCAAGAACTGATGGACTATGGCAGAGACATCCCATATGACAAGATAGACACGGCCATCTGGTGGGAACCTTCTGGCTTCACTTACTTCTTCAAAGGAGACTGGTGAGGGAATAGTCTTATCTTTTGTTCCACAAATAATTCTGCCTCTAATGTTTATTGTCTAATCATTCCCTTGGGCTGTTTTGTATAATCCTCCCTGCGGTGCCTTACTGACCCTGTTTACACCTGGTCTTAACATCAGTCTCGGGTGTCCTGATCACAAGTGATCAGCCGAGCCAAATTCATGTTTACTCATGGTATTAACATGTCTTGCATGCTTCTTCAGTGACCATCCCAGATCAGATTTCATCAAGGGGATCTGCTCATATGTATTCAAGATGTTCAGAAAATACTACTTTTTACTTGGTTGTAAGATGTAATTAAATTTGAACTTTTGAAAATGTGATAAATCTAGATCTCAACTTTTTTCATATATGTTTTTAGTATTGTATGTAATTGTACTTTGTCAGCTATGTATGATTTTAAAAATGAACAATGATAAAATGCTACATAAGTATGCTTTTTGAAGTGTTTGTTTTGCATCAGCATTTATGATAAAAATGCAAAGTGACAACACTGAATGTGGTTAGAGTGGTTTCAGTGTTGTGCCCTTGTGATCAGTTCATTTGTGATGAATGTTAATAGCATGTGTAAATGGGGTCACTGTGCTGTTGCTTAAATGGCTGCATCAAAAAAAGGCAGAATGGTTTGCATTGAGGTGTGTTTGATAAACTACAGGTACTGGCGCTTTAATGAGCACTCCAGAGCCGCAGATCAGGACTACCCTAAGCCAATTAGTGTGTGGGGCACTTCTGTGCCGTCTTCTCCCAAGGGGGCCTTCCTCAGCGATGATGGAGGTGAGTGAGCGAAATGGTGTGTGGGGTTGAGGGGTCATTTAGTGCCTGTCACCTTAATGTACAGGATGGATGGAAATCAATCAGATCAATCGGTGAAACAAAGGAAGTGAGAGAATGTAATGTATGAAATGTGATTTGAGGAAATAGTGATATTATTGAGAAACACATATCACTGAAAGCACTTTCCCATTTAAAGGAATGTTCCTGGTTTAAAACAAATTGAAATGTGTAGACAGGATCTATGGTATGTAGTCAATTACCACAGACTAAAATCTTATAAAAATTTGACTGAAGTCATAAGTGACTTCAGTACAATAAAGCAGAAAAGTGCAATATATAGTTCTGTTAAAGCAAAAATGTCTGTTTTATTGCTATTTCATATTATTTGAGCTGTAGATTTCTGTCTACATTGTGCTTTTATTGGATTAAGTTCTGGTTATGTGTTACTGAGGTGTTTCTAGTGGCTGGATTTGTCTATGTAAACATTCCCGAATTCTTGTAGTTAATGTGCAAAAGATATAGAGTTTCAAAATTCGAGATGGCAAGCAATCCGATTATTCAGACCATCTCAGGAACACCTCAGCTGTCTGCCAGTTGCATGAAAGTTAAATCTGTTGCATATACCACAAAAAATAGTAGTTCGGATTTATATCTGTTTATACTGTACATACTGTATTTACATGGTCAGCTGACCTGGGACCTGGTATGCATAACCTCTGATCGATCAAGAAACATGAGGTGACTATATGTAAATAGGCCAAGTGTGTATTTTAATGTTCATGCAATAGATTTCCATTAAAATTGTAATTCTAAACATTTACATTTGAGGTTCATTTTCATTTTTTCTGGTCCCTGAATTTGCATTATATTTTACCATGTTAAGGTTGAAACTAAATATATTTTCAATTTCAAAAGAAGATTTAATTCAGCTCCACTGTTTACAACATATATTTAGTATATATTTAAAATATTCTGGCTAGTTTTTTTTTTTTTTTTTTTTTTTTTTTTTTTTTTTAATATACAGTCAAACCAAAATTTATTCAGAAACCTTCAACATTTCTCACATTATCACAGTTTATTCTCTATAGTTTAGAAAATGGTAATAAATTATTACAAGATCTCAAGAATTAAACTGTCAGAACAAATTAATCTTGATAATGTTAGATAACTTTGATAGAAAAGTATTTTTGGTCCCAAAGGTAAAGATAGAAAGGTAAATTTTTGGTCCTGAATTTTTATCAGTTTTACTGGTAGTCCATTGTATGAAGAATTTTTGGGTATAATATATAGTAACAGTTCACTTTATTTTGCTGTAATCTTTGGTTTGACTGTATAGTTTGTTATTGCAGTCAGCGAATAATTACCAGATGAGCTATATGGTAGATAAGCATTAGTTTTTATGTCAGTGATGCACTTTAACACATTTTCTCTCTCTAATCTTGTCTCTTACACAGCTTATACGTACTTCTACAAGGGTACAAAGTACTGGAAATTTGACAACCACAGAATGAAGAGTGAGCCGGGCTACCCGAAGTCCATTCTTAGAGACTTCATGGGCTGTAACGTGGACCTCAATCCTGACAGGGACACCGATGTGGATCCAGGACGCAAGTGGCCTGACAGACCACCCTTCAACCCAGATGCTGGCCGAGACAAAGATAAAGACAAGGACAAGGACAAGGACAAGGATAAGGAAAAGGAAAAGGACAAAGAACAAGACAACACCAATGATGTTGACTTTAAAGAGGAGACCGAAGAGAAAACGAATGAGGTGGATGTGGTTCTGAAGATAGACGAGACAGAGCGTACCATGAACATCATCATGGTGACGGTACCCCTGGTCCTGGTGCTGTGCATCTTGGGATTGATCTACGCTATCATTAACACACTACAGAGGAAAGGAGCACCCAAGTATTTAGTTCACTGCAAACGTTCACTGCAGGACTGGGTTTAGCCTCTCAGAATGACCCCCGATCCCTGTTCTGCCCTTTCACACGTCCAAAAACTTTGCACACACAAAACACCACGATAAACATGCTTACAAACATACACACATACAGACACTGACACACATCATGTTCATGTCCTTCTTTTCCTTTCCCCATGGTGCTCTCCTAACATGTTGACTAGTCTATTTATATCAGAAAGTTTGCACATTGATTTTGTTGTTCGGTTTTTCTTTTCATAATATTTAGTTTTCTTTCGAATCAGTTGTTTGTGGGGTTTTCTTCATTTCTCTTTTTAGGGTGTCACAATTAGTCATCTGCAATCACAGCGTAAATGATGAACGGGAAGTCTTGCAGAGCAAAAAGAGTGGAAAAGGCAAGCGGAGAAAGGAATATCTCTCTTAGGAATATTTCTGCATCTGTTCACCTTTTCTCAGGACTCTCAGCTGTGGTTTTCCAACTGACCGGGCAAGTCATAATATATCATCATAAAGACTGTAAGGACTGTGGCCACTTGCATCATAACTTGTTGATATACAGTGGGATCCAAACGTCTGAGACCACATGGAAGTCTGGGATTCAAAATCGAATTGAAACCTAAAAAATAAATAGGACGTTTTAGTTTTTAATTATTGTTATTATTTTTAATTTAAGATTTTTGTTCATGCAACGTGAGTTTTTATTGCAATAACCTTTTCAGCTAGAGGTCTCTGACTTTTCGACCCTTTGTTTTGGAGTCAATTCACAAGCAAATGGAACTGGTTATTCAACCGATAACTAAGTCCAGTTGCATTTGGCTGAATTTTACCTGCTATTTGTTTTGATGTCATAAAATAGGGACTTTTCTCAAAATTTTGCTTACCTAGTGCGATCATAACAAAAAGTCACATTTTATTGCCCCATGTTTTAACAACTGTGCCTTGGTCATGCCAGCCAAACATGTTTTATGTGGTTCCGTCCATATTTGTAGACCCCTCCTGATTTCTTTCTTGCAAGCTGGTATGTTTTTATCTCCCAAAAGTCCCGCGATACTGCGGCAGTTACAAATTTTATTGTTCGAGGAACATAACACTTAGGTTGCTTTCATTTAAGGGGTTTGAAAAAAGCCATTTGCTGAGTGTATATTTATATAATAGTTTTACATTTTCATATTTTCATTTGATTGAACAAAAGAGCTATAAAATGAATACCACTAGCCTACACCAATTTAAAACTCAGTAAAATACACTTGAGAAAGCTTCTCAGGCCCAATTATAAATAAAAGCCTTAGTAGGGGCCCACTGTTGTAGAGAATGTTAGGTAATAGTCTAATTTTAAAAACAGCGGGGAGTGAAAGCCATTGCTAACCTCTTCTACCCCAACCCAAAGCTCTCCCTACCAAAGAAATACCACTCGCATTGACAGAGAAAAGAGGGAAAGAAGCAGGGACAACTGTGAGTTCAAAAGAAAAGGGTTTAGATGCAGAAACATTATATCTTAAGTCTTTGTAAAAGGGCTTAGTACGAGTCTAAACTGGATTGTATTACAGTGATGGGGATATTTTAGGAGTGGGGGTGTAATAAACAGGCAGCAAGCTCCATCTAGAAGGCTGAAACATACTCATACGCAAGTACGTCGACATGTTTATTTAGTTACCTCAATATTACGTTGCATTCTCAGCATTGCCACAAAGGGCGCTATAGCATATATTAGCATAAACGTAAAAGTAAATTAATTTCGGAATGGGAATTAATTTATCTTCTGTCACTAGATGTTTTATTTCAAGCTGTTAGGCAGCAATAGTTTGAAGAGAATCTTGCTGAGCAGGTTTAGGTTCGTTAAACTGTCGACATGTGTCTTGCTAGCTACCTAAATAAAACTTTCATTGATACTTGACATTTTAAGGCAACTCCATCAATTTACCTTGAGTACTAACGTTTGAATATGACGCACATTAAGTATATCTGATGAGACGGTCCACTTACAGTGCATTGGCCTAGCATTTACGTCTGCGTTAGCATACTTGCATAGAGTATATTTTTTGCCTAAGCTTGAGATGCTTGGTAGATGGCGTGTGTAGCAATATCATCCCTATATGAGAGCTTGCTGGCACACAGTCCCATGGCCCACATTGCCAGGGTCCACTGCCAGTTATTTTTGGAGCGCATTCCTTGACCAGCAGCGGAAACAGGATCCGTGTTTCATTCACGACTTATTCACGCTGATGTGATCCACTAGGCAAAGTAGACAAATTAGGCGAGTTTCCTAACATTGTAAGATATAACTGCTGTCAGGTAGGTCTGTGTTTGCTTTCTGTGGTGTTTGCTTAGTCTAGTGTCTAACCTACATAAACTCAGCTAGTATACTCGGACATGGAAAGCATTAAGAAACAAACCAACCGCCGCCACTTTTTAAAGTGCCTCTGACAAAATCTCAGTCATTTACTATTCACAATCAGTGAGAGAGTTTCTCCTTTCGCAGTGGGAGAGGCAGACGTAGAGGAGAGAACGAAAGTGAGTGGTATTATAAATATTGCCCTGTCAGACAAGGTAGAGCAGAAAGCACTTTGATAAATATTATTGGAAGAGTAGAGGAGACACAGGACAGTCATGATCGGAATGCTGTCACTGATGAATCCCACCGAATATCGTTGGCAGGCGATCCGCCCCTCCTTGCAGTGCTCCTGTCGTCCGAGGAGATTTGGAGGAGAGTTAATCAGACATAAAAGCTCTTCCGTCCCTCCCCCAACGCCCTCTACCTTCTCCTCCAGTCGCCCAGATCAATGAGGAATACATAAACAAGGCTGAAGGATATCTGAAACACTCACTCTCAGGGGCTCACTCAGGCCTTACTGCCGACTTATTCCCACTACAGCCTGTTCTTTTCATGGCCTTTTCCTACAATCAACGACTTTTACATGTTATTTGCATGGTATTTTGGACATACTGTAGTACCATGGTAATACCATTTTTGGTAACCAAATACAATGGTATTCTTTGAAGTACCTTGGAGTCAAAATTAGCTACACTACATGAATAGTATGGCATCATTTAGCATTCAGGGCCAGATCATGGTTGCTTGAGGCCCCTGGGCAGGCATCTTTGGAGCCCCATCCCTCCTAGTTCCACTTCTATTGGTGGACCTCCTATCCTGCATTAGGCAACAAAATTAGGGAACATGATTTAGGTGCACAGGGCCCCAGCCACTGAGAGCCCATAGTGGTCAGTTCATTCTGTATGTGGTGAAGGGCTGCGGCCCTAGTATCCAGATCTGTTTGTATTCATTAAGGGGCATGGTAATGTCCCACTGTGTGCACCCACCCAGGTGCCAGGGGCCCTAGCAATCATGTCCCACTAAATGTGTTGGGTAACCCAGGGCCCTGGTGGTACTGTCTTACTGCAAGTACCAGGTGGTCCTAGAACTGTATTGTTCATGTCCCACTTTATGTGCTGGGTAGGTTCTTGCCTTAATGGTTTTGTCCCACTGTATACACTAGGGGGCTCTGGGCCCCAGTAGTCTTGTTGCACCTCTATTGGTGGACCTCTTATACTGCATTAGCCAACCAAATTAAGTAACATGTTTTGCTAGGACAACATTAGGTGAACAACAAACAAGGTCAGCAAATGCTGTAATTGCTTAGGTACCCATGACCCCAGCCACTGCGAGGCCATAGTGGTCAGTTTATTCAGTTCTGAGAGTACTACTGCCCTAGTATTCAGATCTGTTTGTATTTGTTAAGAAGCTAGCGGCCCCAATAGTCATGCCCCACTGTGTGCACTGGGGTGCCAGGGGCCCTAACGATCATGTCCCACTAAATGTGTTGGGTAACCCAGGGCCCTAGTGGTAATTTCTCACTGCATGTGCCAGGTTGTCCTTATGTGCTGGGTAGGTCGCAGCCATAGTGGTTTTGTCCCACTGTATACACTAGGGGCCCCCATAGTGGATATGACTCACTGTTACCCCTTTTCCACCAAGGCAGTTTGAATGCTGGTCCGGAGCCAGAGCCTAGTTTCAGTTCGGTTCTTCGACACCTAAAGCACCAGCTCAAAACCAGGAAAAGTGGTTCGTAAGAACCACTTACGTCAGGGGCTGGGGGCAGGGTTACCATAACCACAAACGGAAGACAAACAGAAACTTTGGACCACTATTTTTGAAATAACAGCTAAACACAAACATGTTGGATTTGCCGTGCTTGGATGCTGATGTAGGTTTGCCAAAGCTATTGTTGATATCAGGCTTGCTTGGGATGTGTTGGCACCGATGCATCTCAAGCAAGTCTGGTGTGTTTGTATTTGGGGCTGCCGAACTAGCGTTGAGAAAGATGAGATGGTGGCTCTCTAGCCCGTGAGAAAAAGCAAACCAGTTCTTTGAAGGCTCGCTAGCTGAACCAACTCTGAACTGGCAATAGCACTAGCTCTGAGCTAGCATCGGTTCCTGCCGGTGGAAAAGGGGCCTGTATGCGCTGGATGGTCCAGGGCCCTAATGCTCATATCCAACTGTATGTACCGTATGAGCAGAGGCATTACTTGTAATGTTCCACTGTAGGCTGGGACCCTAGTGGTAATGTCCAATTGTATACGCCAAGCAGGCCATCAGCCTATTGGTTATGATTCACTTTATGCACCAGAGGGTCTGGGGACTAGTGCTAATGCCCCACTTTGTTGTGGGGGCCCAGGGTCCTAGCGGTCATGTCCCACTGTGTGCACCCAGGGGCCTGGGGCCCTAGTGGTCAGCTTGAGCTACCTAGACTCAAATATCCTAGGCAGTCTCTTTGGCAGTCTTTAGCATGGCCCTTGGCAATCTAAGGTCCCTGGGAACATGCCCCACTGGTGTATTCCTGGGTTAAATATATATCTGATACATTCACTGTACTATGGTACCATTACATTAAGGTTGGAAGGGCAATAGTTTAGTATGCATAAAAGTGTATTATTTAGTATATTTGTTTCTACGCAGATTTTTTCATTGTTTTTGTTTTCAGAGATAAGGGTGACTAAACAAAATTGTGGTAGACAATGACTGATAAATAATCAAAACAGTCTGTTTGTTTGTTAGTATGTGATACTGTAGATTTATGGGTTTAACATTTTCTCCGTCATCTCGAATCAACTCTTGGCCAAGTTTAGGACTGGCTCTTATAACAATGGCCCCTCTCTCTCTTGCTGCATTATTGTCCTGCACAGTGCTTCTGGCCAACAGGAAGATAGACTGGGCCCTCAGCCAGGGCCAGAAAGCTTCCTCCCACCAGCCCTCACACTAGCATTGCATACTAACAGCCTCTGTTCAGAAGGCTTTCGGTGTGAATCATGGACGTTGACAGTTTTGGTCACACCGTTCTCATAAACGCAGCTCAGGACCACTGCTACTTTATGTCTGACCACCCAAATGGACCGTACAGTGACGCTACATATGCAGAGTATGACTCTCTCTGTGTGTATGTATATTCTCCTGATATAAACTTGAGCTCTGATCAGAGGTGCCTCTAAGAACATCCGTCCATGCCATTTATTAACCAGCTGCAGTTATTTGACTGCTATCATTACTAAATAAGTAGCCAAAAAAGGTTGAGACAATATATTGTCTTCACCTTTGTGGAATCAGCTGAGTAGAATGAGACAGTGTATTTGCTTTTGCCTGCATTGTTCTATGACAAGGGTAGATTCAGTATCAAATCGACCTGTTGTGCGACAGTGCATCTAGGCATGCACACTGTCCCGATGGGAATCCTAATGAGCCTTATAAAAGAACATGCTGTTTAAAACTAGATAAAACACTTTCAGACAAAATGTAGTAGCAAATCACTAACATTTAAAGCAATGCTGTTAATGTGCACAAAGTTGTGCTGCAGTGTTTTCTTAAACACCTCATTATCTTCATTAATGATGGTAAAATGAAATTTAGTTTAATTCTATTTTCAGTTAATATTTTTTTCTTAATATTCATTTTTTAAAATTGTAAATAGTACCTTTTCAATATTTTTCTTTTGTGTTTTTTAGATTTTTACCTTGTTAATAACATTCCGATTTGTGTTTTTGATTTTTTTTTTTCTTGTATGTAGAAACTGAGGATTTTATACATTTGTGTTTGTTCACATCTGAGTGTGTTTAACAATCCATGCTGGACATGTAAACCGTAATAAAAGAAAAAAAAAGATATTAAGGAATTAAGTCTCCACTTTCTGTTGAATCAAATTAGTTCCACAGTTACTTCTCAGAAAATATAGGCCTTTTTTAAAAAAAACATGCCAACATTTCTCTTGAAAAGTCAAATGAAGTCAAATTCCTGGTCTTGTTCACAATTCAACAATGCAAAACATTTCACAAGTACAATTGGTTGCAAACAATGTCATGTTGACTTGAAACTCTTACATCATTTGCCAATCAAAATTATGCGTGAGAAAGCATTGTTTCAATTTCATCTGATGTTCATTGTTGTTCTTGCCTTTCATGGTTGCCCATGTTTTGTCCACACTGAACTGTACAGTGCAAACCTCCAGGGATCTCCACTGTAAACAAGCCTCATCCTTCCCAACCCCCATCGCTGGGCTCTCCCCTCTCCCAGGAGAAAGCTCGGGTCCCTGAATCAGCCTACATTTCCTCTCCCTCAGGAAAGTGCAGGGCCATGGGAGAGTGGGCGGGATATTTATAGAGGTCGGCTGAAACACTAAGAGAAAAGTAGAGAAACAAGTGATCGAAGCATGAAGAACAGGTGCCACAACTGCAAGAGTCCAAGCAGAAATCATATATTCCTGTGCAGGAAGCTTTATAGATCCTTGTCAGTTTCATTCTTTGATAACTGCATGGTAAACCAGTGAAGCACCTCACAATATTAAAATTTGATTATTAACATATTCAACAGTTGTGCTATTCTACTTTATGGTGCAATATAAACTATATTCAAAGGGAGAGTTTACCCAAAAATGAACACTACACCATCATTTACTCACCCTCAAACCATCCAACTTCCAAGCTTTATAATGGCAGTGAATGGGAGATTTTAAAGCAAAATAAAGTGCATCATCCATCATAAAAAGTACTCCACACAACTCTGGGGGCATTAATAAAGGCCTTCTGAGGTGAATCAATGGGTTTGTGTAAGAAAAATAATCCATATTTAAAACTTAATAAACCATAATCTCTAGCTTCCCACTATCTAGTGTTACAGTATATGAAGTTTTAAATATGGATATTTTTCTTACAAAAACACGATTTGAAGCAATTTGCTTCAGAAGGCCTTTATTACAGTGTGGAGCATTCAACAGCCATTCACTGCGATTGTAAATCTTGGAGGAGCCTTGACAATTTAAATATAAATCCGACTGTATTTGTCTGAAAGAAGAAAGTCATATTCAGATGGCTTGAGGACAAGTAATCATAGGGTAAATTTAATTTTTGGGTGAACTATACCTTTAACAATATTACCATTTTCACTGTATTTTTCAGGATACAGTTTATATACTTTACAGAAATAGTAGTGCTCTGTGGAATACAGTATGCCACAATTCCGTGCACTCAACTTGGCATTTCATTTCCAGAGTTAATGGATGTAGAAAGGCAAGAAGGCATGTCCGAATTCAAAGATTGTGTCACTTCCTGTCTCCTGAGATACCGTCATCTGATGGATTTTTTTTTAAGGCAGCATAGATGTGTTCTTTGCTGCCTACGATATCCCACAATCCTTTCACTCCATAACAGTTGTGGTTTGTGTTAAGTTGTGTATTTGACCAACTTTTTCCACTTGTCATTTCTAGTGAATAATTCAGTATGTAGTAATTAAATATTTGCTTAGTTATCAAATCTCTATTTTGTCATAGATAATTAAACTATTATGCTGCCTCAGACAACGGTCTGATATAAATTTCAGGAGGTACCTTCATGCACAAACACTGCCTGCAAAGTCATTGCCTGATAGGGCAGCAAGGAAACCTATCAGCTCCTTAAGCTTTAAAATGCAGCCAGTGTCAGCCCTGACCTTTTGTTTTTGAACAACTCTGCTTTTTTAAATTTTTTTAAATGTAAAATAACCAATTTTAATCTTTAGAAAATAAGTGAAACCACACTCCACACATAGGCTGGATTTATAACATCATACCAGCCTACTATTCTTACTATTTCTGCCATAAGATTCTGTTAAATCCTGAGTAAATTACTTTCAGATCCCCACCTGGTGTTTGTTAAAGAAACACTCTTAACACTCACCCTTCCTTCAGGCACCTGCTATTTCCTAACAGATCATCTTGAAGAAAACAGGTGGGTTTGGCACTGTCACGAACGTACCTTGTTTCGTTTTGACACCCTCCCCCCACATCGTTCATCTGTCTTTGTCCCTGCTGGGGAATGAGGTCAGTGTTTTTGAGCAGAAAGCATGTGGTTTGGGGTGTTTATTTGTGGAAGGATTAGGGTGGGCAGCGATCGCACACTATAACATCTCTCCATAAAAACCTGTACGACTCTAACAAGAGCCAGCCAGCACATTCTTTCTTTGGATTTATACGGTTTCCTTTATGAACAATTTTGAGTTTTCCTTTGCGAACTTGTAAACAACTTGAACAAAAACAACCTAACACACCTTAATTGCACACAGCATATTGATGTCTAATGCGAGCCATGGGTATACTTCGCCTGAATGTCGAAAGGCAACTAATTTCACAACACACGACGAACACCTGCAGCTCTGACGTGTTTTCTTTTAAATGAACTCTCCAAGCACATGCCTGTTTTTCTAACCTGACACACTTCTGGCCACATGTACGTAACCTTAGAAGGCACTACATGCTTCATCAGCTTCTCTGCCCAAGGCCAGCCAAATTAATGATTGGGATCTCTGAAGGTAAACAATAAGGTAAAGTAACAGTGACACAATAGCTAAACATAAGGTGGCTATTAGGATGTTTTGGAAACTTTGTTATTTTTAAGAGTCTTTAAACTATTTCCTGATCAGTAAAGTTGTCAACAAACTCCACTTAGTGCACGTCACATTGAACGCATTAGCACTCCAGCAAGTCATAAAGGAAGAAGAAATTCAAGATCAATACAGAATCTAAGGGTCCAATTTTAAGAACGATATTCTACTCATATTATTTTTACTATGCCCCTTGTGAAAAAGTGCACTTATATTTAGGGTAGCCTACTAATTAATATACACTGACCAAAATTATAAATGCAACACTTTTGTTTTTGCCCCCATTTTTCATGAGCTGAACTCAAAGATCTAAGACTTTTTCTATGTACACAAAAGGCCTATTTCTCTCAAATATTGTTCACAAATCTGTCTAAATCTGTGTTAGTGAGCACTTCTCCTTTGCCAAGATAATCCATCCACCTCACAGGTGTGGCATATCAAGATGCTGATTAGACAGCATGATTATTACACAGGTGTGCCTTAGGCTGGCCACAATAAAAGGCCACTCTAAAATGTGCAGTTTTATCACACAGCATAATGCCACAGATGTTGAAAGTTATGAGGGAGTGTGCAATTGGCATGCCGACTGCAGGAATGTCCACCAGACCTGTTGCCCGTGAATTGAATGTTCATTTCTCTACCATAAGCCATCTCCAAAGGTTTTTCAGAGAATTTGGCAGTACATCTGCAGACCACATGTAACCACACCAGCCCAGGACCTCCACATCCAGCATCTTCACCTCCAAGATCATCTGAAACCAGCCACCCAGACAGCTGCTGCAACAATCAGTTTGCATAACCAAATCATTTCTGCACAAACTGTCAGAAACCGTCTCAGGGAAGCTCATCTGCATGCTCATCATCCTCATCGGGGTCTCGACCTGACTGCAGTTCGTCATCGTAACCGACTTAAGTGGGCAAATGCTCACATTCGATGGCGTCTGGCACTTTGGAGAGGTGTTCTCTTCACTGTACAGGGCAGATGGCAGACAGCGTGTATGGCGTCGTGTGGGTGAGCGGTTTGCTGATGTCAACACTGTGGATTGAGTGGCCCATGGTGGCAATGGAGTTATGGTATGGGCAGGCATATGTTATGGACAACGAACACAGATGCATTTTATTGATGGCATTTTGAATGCACAGAGATACCATGACAAGATCCTGAGGCCCACTGTTGTGCCATGACCATCACCTCATCTTGCAGCATGATAATGCATGGCCCCATATTGCAGGGATCTGTACACAATTTCTGGAAGCTGAAAACATCCCAGTTATTGCCGGACATGTCACCCATTGAGCATGTTTGGGATGCTCTGGATCGGTGTATATGACAGCGTGTTCCAGTTCCTGCCAATATCCAGCAATTTTGCACAGCCATTGAAGAGGAGTGGACTGACATTCCACAGGCCACAATCAACAACCTGATCAACTCCATGTGAAGGAGATGTGTTGCACTGCGCGAGGCAAATGGTGGTTACACCAGATACTGACTGGTTTTCAGACCCCACAGAAGGCCCTAAGTATACATTAAAAAGTGCACTTTGTAATAAGGTCAGAATATAAAATTTACTTCAAAGCATATTTTAAACAATTATGTTTAATAATTTCATTTCATGCTTTATAAATAGTTTTGATGTGTTCACTAACATAAGCCTTCAAAAGAACATGTAGTATTTGATTTTTTTTTAACCATAATGTGATATTTAATATTGAACGTTATTAAAAGTTATTAAAAGTAATTATAAAAAGTTCATATATTTGAAATGTGTTAAACTGCAACTTCATCAAATGTGTAAGTCTTGCAAACATAAAATACAAGTTTCAGTAGAACTGACAAGTATATTTTAGAGTTACTTAAGTTAATTAATTGTATACTGCATGTCAACATACAATTATATCACACACACTGTGCAGTATGCATTAGAAAGTACACTTCTGTACTTTCTGTACGTCTGAACATACATGAAGTGTTTATTTCACAAAACTATTTATCCTTAATCAAATGTGCACGGTTTTTATCAAGAACAGGAATGCCTTCATTTGAAAAAGTGCAGAACGTTTCATGTTTCAACACTCTAAACTCTACAAAGATCAACAAAGACAGGATTTGAAGGCCCAGAGGCACTGTAAAATAATGATTCAGCATTTTTGAGCCTTTCTGAAGATTAAAATTCACTTTCAAGTAAAACAGTGACAAGGGGCTCTACACGAGTTCAGTCTCGAAAAAGCACTTTTGAGGTCACTTCACAGTTGGTTAATGGGCTGGTGGTGTAATGGCTGCTGAAGTCATCCATATGTTACACATTAGTGGAAATTATCATTGTAGTGATCATAATGAGATTCTAGCTCGTAATGACCTTCCGGTAGAGCTGTAATGCAGAGAATGCCTTCAGAATTGCCAGTAAAGTGATGTTTGTCTGACAAAGCATCTGCTAAATGGTAGTATCCATAAAATAAATGGAAAACATCAGCAAGGAATAGCTAGGGAAAATATTATTGTGAAAAACGAAGTACACTTTAGCATGAGTATTTATAAGGGAAAGTATGTACTTTAATAGAAAATACTTAAGAGTAAAATATAGTTTAAATTTATATTTAAGCAATTAGCGTTGCTTTTACTTCCGTCTGTTGTTTTGAAAGCATTTTCCTGTCTATGAGAAAATTCAACCAGCAGAGTGTTGTTTTGTCTGGAGGTATGAAGAAGAGCATCATGGGATAGATTGCATCACCTCATATTGACATATAAAGTATGCTGTGATGTGTGCTAGCAGAGGCCAGAGGAAGTGGACTCGGCAGGGTCAGGTGGTCTTTGTAGGTCAATCTGTTTCCTGAGAAAAAGTCTTGAAGTAATCGGGGTCTTTGCTCATCACAGCTCTTATTCTACTTTTTAGTTCCCATAACCTCCCTGTGTCTGTGACATTTGAGGCAGCAGCACCCTGGAGATACACACTCACACACACACATACTTATGAGTCCCTTATACTGTATTACTCGCATCACATGCTTACATGCCCAAAGACAATCTCAGTGGTTATATACTTTGTCCTCTATTTCTGTTTTTCTTTTTTATCCAGCTCATATTGCTGTTATTGTAGAACAAATATTACAAAATCTGAGATCAAATTTTTCATTTTGTTTGCTTTAGAACTAATAAACGCTGTAGCATGGACAATGTTACTGAAGTAAATTTAATCCACACTGAAAGAAGTTTAGCTGAATAATGACACAGTTGTCTTTTTACAGCTGAAACTGTATTTATTTCATAAATAAAGAACTGCAACTTTAATACTGTTATTTTTCTGTGAATCCAGCTAACAGAGAATGTCCTCTGACTTTAGCTAATGTTCTGGAAAGGTTCTCTCAAAGAACAAATGTTCTTCCAGTAATGTTAAATCTGGTCTTTAATAATTTTCTTAAAATGTAATCACAAAAACATTATTTATACATCATTCATGAAAGATATTCTCCTGAAATAATGTAGGTGGATGTTACTATAATGTTTTTAAATTATACAACTTGTCTCAGAATGTTCAGAGAACATTCAAATGTAACATTATCGTAAAGTTTACAAAGTGCTAAAATGGAATGTTCCCTTAACATTAACATAAGGCTATGTTAACTTTTTTGAAAACATTTTAAAACTGGACATTTTCAATGTTCAGAGAACACTAAGAAACATCATTTTCATAACTTACTGGGAATGTTTGCAAAACTTTCCTAGAACATATTTTTGTTATCTGGGAAGTTGCTTTGAAACTGTATTGTATAAAGTATATAAATAAATGTGATTTGACTAGTATGCAGTATTTTAGTGGGCCTGTTCCATTGTTAACATTGTCATGTGAATTGGTTCTTATAGAATTTCCATCTCCCATGACACAGATGCAAAACACTCTGCGATTCTATTCACTATTGGTCTTGATTCATGTGATTGCTCTTTATGACTATAGCATGGAGCTAGATAGTCCTGAGAGACGGACCCTTTTGATCAGACTGTATTTTGAAAAGAAAGAAAAAACTTTAATGGACTACACTTATCCTTTATAGATTCAGATCAGCAAAATGCCATATTGTGTGAATCAAAAGACACATGTTTAAGTATCAAAAGCTGTCACATTGCCAAGTAAGACAGAATACCTGCTGTGTCTGGTCAGTTATGCTGACTCCAAGAATATAAAACACCACACTTTACAGTATTTCACTCTGTATGCTACTTCAAATATGACAACAGGCTAAGAAACAGAAAACCTTCATAATAATTAGCAAAGAGCAACTAAAATGTGGTTTTGTTTGACATTTCATTCTCCATGCAAGTCTACGGAATGTCTATTTTTGTTTTATCACTAGGTTAAAATTCTAAGTCTGGTTGCTTAGAAAAGACAGCATACCTCTACTCAAAAAAACTCATGATTTGAGATCATCTAACAGATGATAATTCATGTTAGTAGCACAAATGGTCCAAGATTCGTTGCATACCAAGACTTTACCTTTAACCTTAAATATGAGCATAATAATAGTGATGCTTGCCTTGCTAAGCAAAACTAATTAGTTTAAAGGGCATTGACATCTGTGAGTACTCTACGCATTCAAAGTAAATGCTTTGTTTACGTTGATTGTGTCTGCTCTGCAGGGCCTCTATCCACCTGTAAACAGCACAGGTGTCTTTCTGCCTTCCCTGCAGGATAGATTGAACAACATCAGACAGACGCTGATGCTAAACGCATTACCACAGAATAGAGTGGCTTAACAGGCCAGGGTCGTGTGAATGATTTTCTTGTTGGTAAAAATCACATTGTGCTTTGCTACAGCTGGTCAAGTCAGCCTGACCTGGAAAATTTTGTTTGCAAAGAATCACTTGCAACATACCACAAAACATATTACATTCACAGCCCTGCTAAAGGAATGTCCTTAGACCACTGTGAGTTTTATTTTGGCTTTTGCTTTTTTTTTAATGGAAATCATAAAAATTTAAGTTCCATTACTCTTAGCAAAACTTAGATGAAAGAATAGCGGTTTCGTTGCTAAATAACAAATGATGCACTGTTAAACTATGGCAAGTCCATGTGAACTCGCAGTATTGTGGACTTACAATGTGGTAAGCTCTGCAGCCGACTTCTACACAATTGTCCTAGCAGCAGAATGTCACAAATTGTGGACTCAAAGGAAGATCGTGAAGGCGTCGTGTGCTGTTTGGACAAGTCCTCTAAGGTTATTTTATTATTTTTGAATTTTTCAGACCATCAGTCATGAAAGCTCGGTAAACAGATGTTTACTTTAAATTTCACCAAGCTGATTACTCACCAAAAACTCCCACAGATCCTGTTTTCAGGACATTTTAAGTCTTATTTTGATGTAGCAAAGTGGTTATATCTAAGTGTGTGAGTTGCCTAATTACTTTTTTAATTAGACTTCCCATTAAAGGATTAGTTCATTTCCAGAACAAACATTTACAGATAATGTACTCACCCCATTGTCATCCAAGATGTTCATGACCTTCCTTTCTTCAGTGGTAAAGAAATTATGTTTTCTGAGGAAAACATTTCAGGATTTTTCTCCATATAGTGGAGTGCCTGGTAGTTTGAACGTCCAAAATGCAGTTTAAATGCAACTTCAAAGGGCTCTAAATGATCTAGCGAAACAACCAGTCATTTTCTAAAAAAAAATAAAAATGTATATACTTTTTAACCTCAAATGCTCATCTTGTTTAGCTTTGCCATGCGCATGCATACTCTGTGTAGTCTGGGTCAATACAGTTAGGGTATGTTGAAAAACTCACATCTCATTTTCTCCTCCAACTTTAAAATCATCATACATCGCTGCAGAAGTACCGACCAAGTGTTTACAAAGTAAACATGCAAAGAAGGTCAAACACCCTTTACAAAAAAAGATAAAACAGTGATGTAGGATGATTTGAAGTTGGAGCAGAAAATGAGATGTGAGTTTTTCAAAAATACCCTAACTGTATTGACCCAGACTACACAGAGTATGCATGCGCATGGCAAAGCTAAACAAGATGAGCATTTGAGGTTAAAAAGTATATACATTTTTATTTTTTTTAGAAAATAACCAATCGTTTCACTAGATAAGACCCTTATTCCTCAGCTGAGATAGTTTAGAGCCCTTTGAAGCTGCATTTAAACTGCATTTTGGACGTTCAACCTTCGAGCACCATTGAAGTCCACTATATGAAGATAATTCCTGATAATTTCTTTACGACTGAAGAAAGAAAGACATGAACATTTTGGATTACAATGGGGTAAGTAGATTATCTATACATTTTTGTTCTGGAAGTGAACTAATCCTTTAACACCATTAAACACCATTGTTCATTCAGACACAAGCACAAGGCACAAACACGAGAGGCGGGGTTTATTGCATGAACCAATCACAGCCGATCATAACCAGTCATATCCAATCATACCGCGATGAAGGCATTGCCTCCTCTCACATGATTTTCCACCATTCATCCTCAGTTACCCCCAACCAAATTCACTGCATGCTTTAGGGGGTCTGTTAAAACTCAGAGGGCTCAGGGGAGGCGAGAAAGACGCGGACTCCCCCTGTAACTTTACCAGCTGGTGTCGCTGTTGGACAATGTTTCTTGAGAAAAACAAGTGATTTATATCCTTTTAAATGTTCTATTTTGTAATATTTGCAGTGTTTCATTTTTGTTTTACAAAATTCTCATCCAATTTTTTGAGGCGGCACAGTTTTGCAACAAATGTGTTTTCCCCACATATTGCCCAACACTTCGGGTTTCTTGATAAGTCAGAGTTGCACCCCTGCATGAGAGTCATTTTCTCTGTTCCCAACCCTAGAGTAGAAACCAGCATCCCACATTAGAGACCAGCATCCAAAACATATGCTAGTCTTTTCAGCAAGAGTCACTCTGTTTTTGTTCTTAAGACATTTACACTCTTATATGCTGCGTCAGGCTAATAAAAAATCATTCTGATAAATTATTGAAAGTGTGTTGGGAGGAGTACACTTGTATAAGTGCGCAAATGTATGTTACATTACTTAGCAGACTCAGCACATCTGCTCGTGGTCCTGTTTGCCGATTAGTCAGACATTCCCGGCCCATGATGTCTGCTGGTGTTGCAGCTGTGCAGTGGAGACCCTTACCAGGGGGCTCAGCATCTGGACTCCATACCCTAATTTCAGGGTGTGTTCAAAGGTCAGGAGTCTTGGGAAGACTTACTGGATATGGAGTCCATTAAACGTCCTCCTCGATTCCAAATGGATATTAGTGGTGGGGAAGTAGGGAGGCACAATTTGATCAGAGTTCAGAGAATAGAAGGATTCCAAGGAACGTCCACTTTCCAAAACTCAAATCCTGAATAGATACACCCAACTTGTGTCCATCTTAGACGGCTGTGATGATTTCATCATGAAAGGTCATTCCTCCCTCTCTCCCCTACTCCCCTTTGCTAGAGCTTCATTGTGCTGCACTCATCCACTTGCTCACTGCAACACTCCATCCATCATTCTGGTTCTTGTTGGCTTGTCACCCAGATAAGATCACTCACATAAACAGCTTAAACACTAGACAGAGGGAGACACTTCCTCTTCCTCTGTAGCATGTTAATTAGGGAAATAGAGTCGAGAGTCGGGATCATGGAGACTCAATTCAAGTTCTGAGTTGATCAGTACAAAGACAAGCATCCTCTTGGGTGCCATTATTCGCCTTTCCTTTTGTCATTCATCATTTAGTCTTTCACATTTGGCTACTGAGAACACTCTATCTTGAATCCATCAGTTTGAATAGGTTTTTGTATAAATACCAAATGTGTATAATTTTATTAAAAAAAAAAAAAAAATGTTTCCTGATTACTTGAGTATCAGCATATTAGCAAGATTTCTGAAAGATCATATGACACTGAAAGCTGAAGTAATGATGCTGAAAATGCAACTTTTATCATCACAGGAATACATTTTAACAACATTACAAACTGTAATGAGTTACAGATATTACTGTTTTTACTATATTTTGATCAAACAAATAAAGCACTTGTTTATTTGTGGAAGTGGTGAGCACTTCTTTCAAAAACATAAAAAGAAAGAATAAAGTGGTCATAATGTAGTTTTTGATGACCATTTTCCACATTCTTGCTGACTCTATTAATTAACAGACCATTTTTTGACTTTAATATAGCTGGTAGTGTACAGTAGATGTCAAGATTCAAGAAAAAATGCCTTCAATAGCCAAATGTGAAATGCTAAATGATGGATGGCATTATATATGGACACCATTTTTATATAGCTTTTAGTCAGGCCAGAGAGTTTTTAAGAAGCCTTTCTATCCAGTCTAACACAAAGTAGGCCAAGGCACTATGTTGTTGCATTATTAAAGGTGTTTGCTAAGGCAAACATTACCCTTTAGTGATTAGACGTATTGATTTCTATACGGTTGATAATGAAACTGGTGCAAAATCCCAAAGACTAAGTATCTTTTACTTAAAGGATTAGTTCACTTCCAAAACAAAAATTTACAGATAATGTATCTATTGTCATCCAAGATGTTCATGACCTTCCTTTCTTCAGTGGTGCCCCCAAATTTGAACTTCCAAAATGTAGTTTAAATGCAGTTTCAAAGGGCTCTAAATGATCCCAGACTTCCCATTAACACCATTAAACACTATTGTGTTTATTATTCAGACTGATTCGTGAACTCGGATCGTGTACAAACACAAGAGGCAGGATTTTATTGCATGAACCAATCATAGCCAATCATAACCAGTCATATGCAATCATACCACGATGGAGGCATTGCCTCCTTTCATGTGACTTTTTTTTACACTACCCTTGGGTTTTTCGACCCTTGAAAAAAGTAGACTTTCGAAAACGCTGCAGACCCTGTTTAAACTCTGGGGTTGCGTTTCAGTGTAAACAGACCAAAGTGGAGACTTTTGAAAACAATGGCGTGGCCCACATTCGCTCTGCATATCCTTGTCGACCATGTAAACGATAACACAATGCTCGTTGCACCTGCATGAATGGTCATATGACATATGTTTTCGGTTGTGTAGTGTGGACAAAGATACACCTTTAAAACGCCTTTTTTTAAAACGAAAATGCACTAGTGTAAACAGGGCTGTAGAGGTTCTTTTGATTTGGGCCAGTAAGTGACCATCTAGCAACCACCCAGGGCACCCTTGCAAATGCACAGCAATGCCATGACAACCATCCAAAACACAGGCTGTAAATTTTGCACAGCATCACAAGAAAAATGTAAAAATCTGGTGTCTGTTCCAGCTATGAGTGTCGTTTCTTTTGCTACTTTTGTTGCTTTTGAATGAATAGGGCTTTTATGCAGGTGGTGAGATGCTCTGGTCTGGTTCTCACTCCAAGACACTGCACACATTCCTTTCTCCATTCCTGTCCACACACTTGAATGGCATCACTGTGTATTAATAAGGGTTTATATGAGCGTTTGTGTATTGCATTTTCTGTGTATTGTGTGATTCAACTGACTCTGCCAGAGCCTGAAGAAAACTACTGATTTTGACAGCGTTAGTCGTAGGTGAAATGATTTTACTTAAATTGACCTGGATATTTTAGGGGAAAAATATGTGGCTTCAAGTATAAAATGTCCATGTATTAAAAAAACAAAACAAAAATGTCTTGTTCCGATCTTGATGAAAGACAGACGACAACAATATCTGACTAAACAGAAACCTTGCAGCCCATGTGTAAGCATAGGAAAGCACTATGTCTCATTTCATGTTCATTAACAAACAAAGAAAAAATGCTCTGCTTAATTCACTGAGTCAGCAAGAATGTGGAAAAAAACTTTTTGTTATGACTTTTTAAATGTATTTATTTAGGTTTATTTATTGAAAAATAAGCTTTGTGAGTCTTGGAACCAAAGCCACTTTCTCTGTCTTTGCCTTTTCAAATACTTTTAGTCCAGTATCATCTTTACAGTTGACTTCTCATGTGGTTTGAACTGAAAGAAGCCAGTGATGCAGAAAAGATTTCACACATTTTCCTTTGATGTACCATCCTCTGTTTGTGCAACAAGAAGGGCAAAAAGGTTTTAAAAGTTCCAAGGTAGAGTTCATGTCTAAGTGAGGGTTAACAGCTCTTTCCCCCTGTAGGGATTTCTACAACACAAGTGTCCTTCAAACAGAGTGAGAGGAGGAATAGGAGTGAGATGAAAGGGTTTGGGCTGCTAGATAAGACCACATCCTCAACTCTCTTTAACCTTCAGCCAGCTGAGAATAAACAGAGAGATGAGCAGTGGACCATTAGAGGATGAGGCATAGATGTTATGGTCAAGCTGCTGAAATATTAGTGAGTGGGAGTCACAGGCACAAAGACTTGTAGAATGCGGTCGGCTGGTGAAATTATCACATCCTGATTTATTCATTTTCAGTCATTCATATGTGTCTTAGTTTTTGAAGAAAGCTGACATATGAACCCTACCTTAACACTTGAATTTCTACTTGAAAATCCTGCACATAGCATCAGAACACAGCTGTTTATGTAGCCGTTTAAAGAAGGATTTTAGACCAATAAGATTTAGCTGTTTTGGCCATCCTTTATCCCTGCTGAAAAAAATGGCATATGCTTGTTAGGTATGTTTTGAAGCATGGCTGCTGGTTTGAGCTGTTTTAAGATGGTAATGAGCTGGTTTAAGCCAGTCATGTGCTTGTCCTAAGTTGGTCTTGAGCAGGAGCTAGTTGCTTAGGCCTGGCCCTCCATCCCTCCTCCTGTTTGCCTCAGTTCCACCCTCCTGGACTTTGGGGTTTGGGTTTTGTATTGGACACCTGGAGCCGCCCTTAGAGGGGGGAACATGTAATGTGGGGTTTGGGTTTTGTTCACGTTCATGTTTTCATGTCTTTTGAAGTTTTTTTTGCCATGTTCCTTGTTTGTGTCTTGCTTCCCTTGCCCTCTTGTATTCCTGCCATTGGTTCCTCTGTTCTGTGTCATGTTCTGATTGGTTGTTCTAGTCATGTGTCATGTTCTCATTGGTTGGTTTGTGTCATGTGACCCCCATTGTTTGGTATAAGTAGCCCTCATGTTCCCTTTGTTCCTTGTCATGTATTGAAGTGTAAACCTGCTGTTGGTGAGTCTGTGTTATAAGTGTGTTTCAAGCCGAGTCTGTTCGAGTCTGTTCGAGTCTGTTCATGTCAAGTCAAATCATCAAGTTGGATTGTTTGTTTGGATTTCACGTTTTGGATTTTAAATAAAACTGCACTTGGGTTCATCACAACTCGCCTTCAGTTGGACTTTTGTTACATTAAATTACAGTTCCTTTTGAAAATGTTAATGATAACAAAGGGGGTTACATTTGAATTTTTTCACACCCACGTAGAGATTTAATTGACTTCTTTCATGAATTGCATTGACTGCTCTAAAATAAGACAGCAATGTTTCAGGAGTTTAGGACACAGAATAGGACACATGCTTATTCAATAACTGTTTCATTTCCTATTTGGGTTTATGCATTTACAGTACTTTATTTTTTTTTCCCAAGGCATTGTTAGATGCCTGTGTTTCCTGTCATAACTATGCAGACATTTGATTTCAAAACCAGTATCATAGCTATTAAACTATGTCTTGTAATGATTTTAAATCTGCATTTAACCTCAGAATGATCTCGAAGTAAATAAGAGGTGTTAAGTCTGAATTTGTGGTGGCTGTGCTTATAAATGAAATTACATGGCTCTGTGGAATGCTTGATTTCTGATTGGTCAGTCATGACATTCCAAGGTATGTTATTCCCGATAACAACTGGTAAAAGCTAAAAACACAGACTCATCTAAAAACTGATGACACACCAATCAGAATCTCTGCATCCAACAACGGAGAGAGGAAAGAAATGAACGAATCATTTGCATGGGTATTATACTTACACATACAGTATAATTATAGTACAGTACCAGTATATTAGATGATGGAAATTTCTATTCTATATGTACAGTAAACTGTAGTACATGTTGTACACCTTCAGAAGTGTGACTGTCAAATGTTGTATGTGTAGCCTACTGCATTTTTGCAGAACTGAGAAATGACTACCTAGAGATATAGTCTTATGTCAGGAAACCAAATAGTACTGTATACTCCAAATGTGCAGAGGATGCTTTATTTAATTTTTAATTTTATTTTTTACTGTACTGTATTGTGGTGCATACCAAGTTCATATACAGTTCTTTGTTATTTGAACTTTTCTAGTGCTTTTCATCTGCTGCAAGATTACTTTACAGTAGTAAAATGAAAATATTTTTCCCAAAAGTTAATTGCTGAATTAGCAATCTGTAATTTAATTTATGTTGTATACTGTAATAGACATTGAGTTGCTAATTAATTCCTAATAAGAGTTTTTTGTTAGTGTTATTGATCTCATGAGTGTTCACTGGGCAGGAGAGTCATCGTTGTATTTGAATTGTGTGTAATCATTTAAGAATACCTATAGTAACTAGATTGAAACATTTGAAAGACAAATTTATGCTGGCTTGTCTTAAGACTTGTTTAAAAATAATAGTTTGGTCAGTTAGATGTTCTAGATATTTGCTAAAGTGTTGCTAGTTGGTTGCTAGGATATTCTGGGGGGGTTGCTAGGCTCTTGCTATGCAGTTGCTGTGGTGTTGCTAGATTTTATGGTTGATTGTGTGTCATGAGTGATTACAGACATTCCCACCTCTGTTAATAACAGAAAATCAAACATTGTTTCCAAAACTGATCCAGTTTCAGTGCTTTGATATTACAATATTTCTTTCTAATGTCAGGAAATTAACATTAAATCATCAACATTAACATCTTAAACTGACCAAAAGCACGATGGGAAACGCCTGGATGACGACACAGCTTAAAGCTCATTTTGGTTCAGACAATCATGATGTTGCCGTTCTTTTCAAAAATGTTTTATTCTTTAATCTAACATCATGTGATTATGTGTTTAAATTATGCATGAATATTTCCAAACACTATGCCAGTGCGATCTCTGCGTGAGATATGTGATTGTTGTCAAATTTCTATAAAAATCTAAAATACATGTTTGTATTAAAGTAAAAATGGATGATAAATACGCCTTTCGTATGGAATTAAATAGCAAGCACTTTGAGTGTTTTGTTCATCATATTTATTTTCATATAAAAACAAAAGAGCTGAAATTATATCATGTTTATCAGCAACACAGCATGTGACTGTGATAGCGCAATAGCCTTGTTTGAGATGAGCAAATTCTGCGCAGAATCGATCACCGGTGATCACCACAAGATGCATGCTGGTTAGAAATGTGTCCGAGTTACGTCCGCCTTGCTCTGATGTCATGCTGAGGTGTGCCAAAAAACTCTCGCGACGGCGAGGCGGCTGTGTCGGATTGAGCAGTCGGGCGCAGTAGCTCTCCACCGACTGCGCTGACCAAAAGCACGATGGGAAACGCCTGGATGACGACAGCTTAAAGCTCATTGGTTCAGACAACCGTGATGTTGCCGTTCTTTTCTAAAATGTTTTATTTTTTAATCTAATATCATGTGGTTATGTGTTTAGATTATGCATGATTATTCCCAAACACTATGCCAGTGCGATCTCTGCGTGAGATATGTGACCCTGGACCACAAAACCAGTCTTAAGTCGCTGGGGTATATTTGTAGCAATAGCCAAAAATACATTGTATGGGTCAAAATTATAGATTTTTCTTTTATGCCAAAAATCATTAGGAAATTAAGTAAAGGTCATGTTCCATGAAGATATTTTGTAAATTTCCTACTGTAAATATATCAAAACTTAATTTTTGATTAGTAATATGCATTGCAAAGAACTTAATTTGGACAACTTTAAAGGTGATTTTCTCAATATTTTGGGTTTTTTGGCCCATCAGATTCCATATACTGAAATAGTTGTATCTCGGTCAAATATTGTCCTATCCTATCAAACCATACATTGATAGAAAGCTTATTTATTCAGCTTTCAGATGGTGTATAAAGCTCAATTTCGAAAAATTGACGCTTATGACTGGTTTTGTGGTCCAGGGTCACATATGTCATTGCTGTCATATTTCTATAAATATCAAAAATACACATTTGTATTAAAGTAAAAATGGATGATAAATATGCCTTTCGTATGGAATTAAATAGCAAGCACTTTGAGTGTCTTGTTTATCATATTTATTTTCATATAAAACCAACACAGCACGTGAGTGTGATAACGTGATATCCGCCTTTGATCTCGTAGGTATCTGTTCTACTTGGAGAGGTCAGAACTGTCCGTCTTGACTGCACTTATTTCACTCCTCCCCTTACTGCAGCCGCCTACTCTCGCCTACATTTCAGGCGAGGCGAGACGCATCTCAAACGAGCCTTATATCTGCCTTTGACGTAACTTGGACACATTTCTAACTGGCATGCATCTTGTGGTGATCACCGGTGATCGATTCTGCACAGAATTTGCTCATCTCAAACGAGCCTAATGATCACACCGGTGTGATCGTACACGTCAAAGGGTTATGGCGAAAGGATATGATTCACCAAAAAGAAATTTGTTCGGAGGCCAAAGCTGGCCAAACACCGTGGCCCTATAGTTGGACTCTTGTCAGCAGCTCTTCTAAAAAAATTGCTTTGATTGGCTGTTCAGCTTAGCGAACCAGTGGATAAAATGGAATTTGAAGTGAAAAAGCAAGCAACAACAAAGTGAAGAGAGCACAGACAGGATGCTCTTCTAATTTTACATCTTTACATCAATAGTTATTATTTCTTCTGACATTCAAGCATAGCTTTTTGGCCTAGACACAGGTTATGCAAGGCGACAACAGAGTTGGCTTTCGTCGCCTCTATTGCTTTGATGTCAGGTTGGTGTGTAACAGGCTTAAGCTTTCATTCCCAGCAACCTGTCATTACCTTGTAATTTTTAGGCGTACTGTAGTTAATGGTTAGGTTATTAGACTTGGCTTTAGATCTATGTTTGTTTAACAAGAATGTTGATTCAGGGCCAACAGAAGATTTTGATCCAGGAACACATCCTGTTTGACAAAGTCAGAGTTGCTGTACACATAATCACTAAACTCTTTATTGCGGTTTTCCTAGTTAGGGCACAATATTATTTTTTCCTTTCCCCTATATGGAACTAATCACTGTGAACCCTTGCTGCAGTTCTCTCATATATTGTACTTCAGTAGAGGAAATACTTGTTAGACAGCTTAATAATGAATTATTTATTCATTAGTGTTCCCCTGTTTGCTTACTTTTTTTTAGATGAATAAACAGAAAAATCTCTTACAACACACAAACGCATCCCAGGGGGTTAAGATGCCTCTCCTCCGTCTGCGACGGGTGTTCGGTCTAATTTATAGGCCTGTTTATTCTCGTCAGCCCACTAATGCACCCTTGTCATGCACACTGAAGCTAATGTTGGATTTTCTTTGGAAGAGTTCACAGCACAGGCTATAAACGGCCCAGCAGAGCAGATTGTCAAATCCCCGTCCAGATTCCAATACTTGTGCAGCCGGGCGTCCCTGTACACTGTCACTAAATTAGGCTTCTGTTGCCAAATAGGGAATTATGTTGATTATACATTGACTTTCATGTTTACATTCTCAAAACTTTGTCTGCGGCTTACTCCTTGCACATTTCCATGTCAGTTATCTGCTGTGGGGATATCCCTTACCAGGCACTTGAGCTTGAACTTGATGGTGTTTGTTGGTCAACCAACTTCACCAGAACCAAACTAGCATAAACTAGAGTTAGAGTTATATTTCATTGTCCTTTGCAGGAAATTTGTCTTGGACTCAAAGCTGCAACAATCCACAACAACCACACAAAACAACGACAACAACAACACTTTGTCAGTTAAAATACCATCGCAATTACTGCAATTTACTATTTAAAATCCCAATAGATACAGGTATAAATGAATTCTTATACCGATTACTTCTACATAATGGAACTCTATAACGCTTCCCTGATGGCAGTAATTGATATGTAGACAATAAAACACTGATATGTAGAAAATAATGGTCTAAGATGGTTTTCGTCAAGGTGTAACCCATCATCCATCTCCATTAAAAATACATTCTGAAAGGTCTCTCATATTTATCTTATTCCTGTTTCTTTTCATGGACAGTTCAGTACTGTCCTCAAGATAACCAATGGCCCTTGTTTTGCCGATATTAGACCACACAGAGACCCTCATGATGCATTTAACCAAATCAGGCTCTGTGCTGCTATTTGACATGTAAAGCTTTAAAGCCTGAAGCTCTTTAAAAGTATCTGATGGCTGACTGCCATTATGAGCCTCACATATCTCACTGACTGGACCTCCAAAGGTGAAGCTAGTCCACATGTATTTGTGCTGACGCATTCAGGATTTTTATTTATTTTTATTTTTTTAAAGAGACAGGAGAGTTTAATCACTTCTGAATAGCAAAGATAAAAACATGAAATTTAAGTAAGCAAATATTGCTTTCAGCCAAAACTCTCAATCTCCCCTACACTAAACTTTTAATTTTGCTAAAACTAGGGTCTGGCTGCAGACATGCACTTGCATTTTCAGACCTGCACTCTCAGACATGTGCACTTCCGGACGTGAAGTCACTTGCAGTCTTTTTTCATTTGTATTTTATTTTATTTATTTACTATTATTTTTAATTGAATATCTCAAGATTTTAAAAAGAAACTAAAAAAAAGAAACTAAATTACAACATCGCAATTGCCACTTGCACTCTGCTACCTGCGACGTCACTTGCAATCCACACAAATTGTGCGTGTTGCCAATGGAGACAAGACGCTGTGGTGGTTAAACAATTAAAACTAATTTAATAGCATAATGTACAGGGTCCTGCAAGTCACCTGCAGGAGGTAAAGACAAGACTCGCAAATCCGTGGCCCCAGAACAGCAGAATATGAACGCAATGCGCAAAGTCTCTCGTTAACCGTTTTTCTCCCATAGAAAACCATTAACACTTAATATGGCTTAATGTATTAGTGCTATTAAAAGATTAAAATCGATATACAATTTATTAATATAAAGTATTTGTATATTGTGTTTTCCTCTGCAAAACATGGTATAATGTGGCATAACGGACTAAGATGATAGACTAAACTCAATATGGTCCTCTTCATCATTAAAACAACTGTTTTATTTATATTGATTTTCTGAAGGGGGAAAACGCGCAATTTAACGCATCGCATTCTGGGCACCTCTGCTTGCCTATACGGAGTTGGTCCTTTTAATATCACTTAATGCATTTCTTATTGCATGTTCATATCTGCTTTTATATAGTTTGTCAACAATAAGGTTTGTACTGAATTTGGTCTTTATCATCTAAGTCCGTTTTGACACATTTAGCCTTTGCTGGGCAAGTATGTGTAAAAGTGAAAGTTTGTGCATTGTGTTTATGGCCATATGCTTGCCTTGAACTACATTAATAAACTATATACCAAATTAGATTTTTTTAATTGGTACTTAATGTATCTTAATACATTAAGCCATATTAAGTGTTTATGGTTTTCTACAGGAGGAAAACGCTTAACGAGAGACTTTGCGCATTGTGTTTATATTCTGCTGTTCTGTGGCCACGGATTTGCGGGTCTTGTCTATCACCTACAAATGACTTGCAGGACCCTGTACATTATGCTATTAAATTTGTTTTAATCGTTTAACCACCACAGCATCTTTCCTCCATTGGAAACACACATGATTTGTGTGGATTGCACGTGACGTCGCAGGTAGCAGAAAGTGGCGATTGCAAGTGACATTGTAATTTAGGTTCTTTTTTCTTGTCTTCACCACCTGGCTACTGTTATAAAATGTTGAGAGATTCATTTAAAAAATTATAAATAAATAGAATAAAATAAAAAATAAAATAGACTGCAACTGACATCACTTCCGGAAGTGCAGGTGTCTGAGAGTGCAAGTCTGAAAATGCAAGTGCATGTCTGCAGCCAGACCCTTTTTCCCCCTATTACCTTAAACGTGGTAGTTGCGTTGCTGTTTATGCAGGGTCAGAAAGCTCTCGGATTTAATAAAAAATATCTCCAAAGGTTCCAATGGTTCCAAAGGTCTGAACAAAGGTCTTATGGGTTTGGAACGACATGACGGTGAGTAATTTATGACAGAATTTTCATTTTTGGGTGAACTATCCCTTTAATTATCTCTTTAAGTATCAAGTTCATACCTCTAGTTACTTGTTAAGGCTGTTTTGTGATAACACAAGTTCCCTGTTGAAAAGCTCTTTTGTGTGCTGGGGAAATGTAACATTAAACTCACTGTATTCACATATAGGGATGTCCTTGTGCTGGCCTTTTGGCTAAATAGTTTTTACTTGTAAATATACGCCTCCATCACATCTCTGGACTTGTTTTTCTCACCAATTGAGCTGTCAAAGCTTCCTTCACAGGAGCCAGCCAAGCAGTGAGCTGAAAGAGGAGATTCTCCAAGACATTTTTGTGAGACTGATAAAGAATCATCGTCAGTGTTCACGTCTTTTGAAAGAACGAGCAACCACACAATGTTTCTGGACAAAAGACAGAGACAAACACTCTTTCTTCTTTTGAAGAGTTGTTACTTTTTTTTTTCCTTTTCCCACAGAGATCTCAACAGGTGCTGACATCAAACATCCCCATGTTACACGATGAAATGACCGTGTTTGCTTGTGAAACAGATATTAAGGTCTGTTGCGTGCCTGGCGAAATGCATTTGGACTTTTCTGTGGTAATCCACAGCGTTATCTGATGCGGCCAGTTTAAGAGAGCTGTGTGAGAATAATGCGCTGTCAGAAATCGAGAGCCTTGAGCATCTAGGAGTCTGCTGACCTGCCCGGCCCTCAGGTCACTTTATCTCCTCTGTCTGAATTATGTTGCTCATAAGCATGGGAACTACCCAAATCCCTCTTCTGTTTTTCTCCTCATTCTCTTTGAATTTGTCATCGGTGTTTGAACTGATGGGGGGCTGGTGGCTCCTGGACCCCCCGTAAGAATTAAAGGACCACCCATAATAGACCAAAAAAATAATAATACTAATAAAAATAAACTTGGGATTTTTTGGAATTAACAATATAAAAGTGAACTGTAATTCTGAAAGTAAAAACATAGAAACATCACATAAAAGGTGTATAGATCAAAGGTTTTGCACCCCCTTTCAGAATCATTAAAAATGGGATCATACAAACTGCATTTTATTGTTTATTTAGTACTGACCTGATTAAAATATTTCACATTAAAGATATTTACATATAATTCTCAAGAGGAAATAATAGATTAATTTATAAAAATTACCAGTTCAAAAGTTTACATCCCCTTGATTCTGTGTTCTTACCTGAATGATCCACAGGTGTTTTTTTTTTTTTTTTTTTTTTTTTTTTTTTGTGATAGTTGTTTATGAGTCCCTTGTTTGTCCTGAACAGTTAAACTGCCTGCTGTTTGAACAGAATGGAGGTGAGTTTGTTTTGATGAGTTGGAGTTTAGTTTGCCTAAATATCATATTTTTTTTTTCATTTAGTACTGCCCTTCAGAGGCTACAGAAGATAAGTTACATGTTTCCCAGAAGACAAAGCAAGTTAAATTTACCCTGATCTTCAAATACAAAAAGTTTTTGAACATTCTAGTAATTAAAAAAAGGTTCTTAGAACAAAATTCTCAGTGTTCTTATGATGTTACTTGTAGGTTCTAATGTTCTAAGAACCATTTTCAGAACATTAAATAACATTCTATTCACAACACGAAAACTGGTTACTATTACTAAAATTACTATTATGTTGTAAGAAATGTTTTTGTAACCTTTAAATAATGTTGTAATCATGACGAGAAACTGGGCATTTAACATTCCAAGAATATTTAAAATAAACATTCAAATAATGTTATATTTTGAGTAAAAATAATGTTAGTAGAATGTTGTTTATAATCACAAGAAGAAAAATGGGCATTTCAACATTTTTATAACGTAAATTTGTTACCTGGGTTGATACTATGGATTCTCATCTTCATTATAAGAGAAAAAGAATTGGAACACCCATGAGCTCTCTGACAAAATTCAAGCATGGTTTGTCATCAACAAAGAAGGAGAGCTTTTGGCATGAGGAGTTCAGAAAAAACTCCCGCCTGTTTATGAAGGTAATGTGAGCGTGTTGTGCTGACACAGCAGACAGGAAACTGCTCTCAGGAGACACTGAATCAGATGACAGTGAGGACACTACTAGACAACAGATAGACACAGTGATTCCCAGACTCACATACAAATGAAAAGAAGGGAGGAGGAGATTACGGTAACCCTTCCATTAAAGGTCTTGTTAACCTAGGCCGGTATGGTAATTTACCGCTCGACTGTAAAGTGTCTGTGTACGTCTGTGTAAGTGCTGTTTGGTTGTGCTGACTGAGAAATTGCATTTTTGCTTTGAGTGCAGGGGAGGGATGGTGATGAAGCGATGAGATGGAGTGGAAGGGAGGACTGGTGGCTCTCTATCATCTTTGATTTGAAGAATAGTGGAATGCATCTCTGAACAAGAGAAGAATGCTCTGTATGTTCACTGCATAAAATGTGCTTTCATGTCTAATGATAAAGATGGTTTTCAGACCCTGCTAAAACAATCAGTAATAAGACTGTCTTGATCAAAATAAACAGACAGCCTGACATCTTTAAGTATCCTTTGTTTTTAATACACTGCCATACTTCATTACTAATAGAATTTAATATCAAGCTTTGCTGGAAAACCAGCTACAACTGGTCGTTAGTTTTACCTGTTTTTTTGTTGTTGTTTTTTGTCTCCACAACAGCAAAATGACTCAAAATCACCCAACTGTTCTTTGAAGGTGAGCCAAAGAAGCCACTAGGTATGCATTGTGCAAATACGTAACATGGTGATACAGCTCAGTCTTGGAAATAATGGAAGGACTACAAACAAAGCATTTAAGGCAAGAGTTTTCTGTTGGATAAAATCTCCCTTGGTGTGGTCTTTGTGCTTTGAGGTGTTTGAGGTGAGATGAGCAGCAAGGTCTTCAGCAAGACTTACCACACAATCAGAAAATACCAAAGCCTGTCATTTTGTTCTGAAGAAAAAGATTTTAGAACTTCTTAAAGGGGTCATCAGATGCAAAACAGTTTTCACAACCACCTTATTATCATAAATATTCACCTAGTGGTATTTTTGTACTGTTTATAAGAAATATCCCCCTTTTCAAATCAAGCCATTCTCAGCTTCTTCACTATAGTGGATTGACATGACGGTCTTACCTTAGGCCTGCCCTGACTGAGCTGTGAACAGCTTGACTCCGACTACCATTGGGACGACCCTGGTGAAGGGGAACACAAGAATGTCTCCGATTGAGCGATTGAGGTGTTCTGTTGTTGGATGTAATAATGATCATAGGAGTCATTATTTACTCCTGACATCTGAGACACTGAAGCGGCAGAGGATTAATGTTAATGAGGATAACGGAAATGAGCCCAGTGATCTACATAAATGTGTCTGTGTTTGTGCAAATCATTTGTGATGCAGCTTCACCTACAGCAGAAGTGAGAATAAGGGTTTTTATGCATCTTTGCAATTCGCCTTTCTTAATAGCGTGCTAGTTAGCAAGTTTGCTTGCTAAACGCGGCTAAATGCAGCTAAAGTAAACAGACCGGCTCGTCACCCCACAGAAGAGAGGGGCGGGTTGAGCAGAGCTCATTAGCATTTAAAGGAACATGCAACAGAATGGCTCGCTCTGAACAGGGCTGATTTTGACAAAGTAAAAAGGGTGTGAGACTTCTCATTAAGACCCTAAAGAATCATATCAGCTTGTGGAAAATGGGCATCCGACGACCCCTTTGAAGGGGTTCTGTTATGCTTTTTCACTTTTTCAACTTTAGTTAGTGTGTAATGCTGCTGTTTGAGCATAAGCTATATATGTATATACAGAAAATATATATATATATATATATATATATTTTTTTTTTAAGCAAGCTTGTGAAAAAAAGCAGCTCAGATTTTGCTCCCTCTGTGACATAGAAAGGGGATCTTATTATAATATCCAATATTTCCAACCCTTAATCTACATGTTTCCACCCACAGTGCCGCCATTGTTTTTTTCAAAAGTGGCAACAGTGTACTACTTATAATGCCATGTCAAAAGTTTAAGCAAAGCATGCTAACTTTTCTGTCTTTGGCTGCAGAGACAAGCACAGGACACTTTTTAGAATCCCAGCCTCAGAGGAGACAAGAAGTGGATTTTTTCATTTATTTATTTACTGTATACTACGCTGCTGTGACACAGATCTAATCTAAACATGAAAAGTCTTTCCCAGCTCATTACCTCACAGTTATAACTGACTATTTTTGTAACTCATGTGAGTTTTTAACAAATTTGTGTGCATTTGACAATTTAAGCGCAATTAGGGGCCATTCACTGAGAACGCGTTTTTCCATTCCAAAGTGCTACTTTTCCATTGTTTTTCTATGTAAACACGCACTTGACGGATGTGCATGACTGTTATGCTCGCGTCTCGCGTCTTTTGCTGAGAACTTGGTTTAGTACTCACATGCCGTGTGACAGCAGCTTTCTGTGCATGTGCTTTGGAAGTGTGCGCTCAGAAAATCGTATATCAGAAGTTTAAACTAACACTAAGTGCAAACAGCCCGACTTGTTGGCAGAGACTATTTACACTGACTCCGCCCACAAACGTTTAATTGGGCTAGTCAACACTACAAAAGACAATCTAAAAACAGTTTCAGTGGTGCAGCTGGTAATGCATGTCCTAGTCACTTTTGACGCAATCAACCCGGGTTCGAATCCACCTTCTGTCAAACTTTAGCATCTAATTGCTATTTACACTTAGTGTAAATAGCCTCTATCGGTTATGGTACGCTCCCAGTTATGGTACAGGCTGTGACATTTCCAGAACATGCTCTAAGTTGTTCAGCAATCACGATGCACTGGATCAGGAAACCAATCAGAGCACATTCCGTATTTCAGAGAGAGGGGATTCATCAAAACAACAACTAAATAGTGCGTTTGACACAGACCGTGAAGGTTTGATGCTGCAATTATGTAAAATATGTGAAAAATAATGCATTTTTGGAACAATCATGCATCGAATCCTATTCTGGTACAAAAACCAAAAAAAAAACAAACAAATCAAAACTTCATACAAGGGTATGGGCCCTTTAAGAATTTTTCAAGAATTGCAATTGTGTTGTGTTCCAAAGATGAACAAAGGTCTTAAGGAATAAACAAACTCCAGCTGGTCCAAAATGCAGCAGCTAGAGTTCTTACTAGAACCAGAAAGTATGACCATATTAGCCTGGTTCTGTCAACACTGCACTGGCTCCCTATTAAACATTGTATAGATTTTAAAATCTTGCTAATTACTTATAAAGCACTGAATGGTTTAGCTCCTCAGTACTTGAGTGAGCTCTTATCACATTATAGTTTCTCACGTCTGCTGCTTTCTCAAAACTCTGGCAATTTGATAATACCTAGAATATCAAAATCAACTGCGGGAGGCAGATCATTTTCTTATTTAGCACCCAAACTCCGGAACAATTTACCTAACACTGTTTGGGAGGCAGACACACTCTGTCAGTTTAAATCTAGATTAAAGACCCATCTCTTTAACTTGGCCTACACATAACTGATTTCTATAATCCAAATCCATTAAAGGATTGTTAGGCTGCATTAATTAGGTCTTAATTCTTATTCCGAGGTCACCGTAGCCACCAGATCCATCTAGATCAGAGGGTCATTGCAGTCCCTCAGATCCAGTCCGTACCCAGCCCAGATGGTGGATCAGCACCTAGAGACGACCTCTACATCTCTGAATGTCAGCGGGGACCATGTCAACTAGATAAGCCCCAGAGACGGACCATCAATGAGGAACTTATTACTTAGACGGCCGTCGGCACAAGACCACGGGAACCAGTCCTCTGCAGTCTGACTTTGCTGCAACATGGAAATTTTGCATTATTGTCACACTATTGTCCTATTTAATACTGTAAAGTTGCTTTGACACAACCTGTTTTGATAAAAAGCGCTGTATAAATAAACGTGATTATGGGTTTGAATTAATCTTAAGAAACTTAAACTCAGCCTGGTAGTCCATCTTGGTCAAATTGGCCAGGGCTTGTGGACCATAGCACCCATCTACCATATTCCAAAAACCATCTTCATCACCTGCTATGATATGATCTTTCCACACAGGAACCACATATTCTCTAACCTTGACACTTCTACATGCTGATTTGGTTTCAACACTTGTTGGCAGGATGTAAGGGTAGAGAATGGGGAAAACCCAGTGGAGGTTAGGTCATCCATGGAGCCTGAAGTAGTTGTGGTTAGATCGTGGGTGGAGGGAAATGGGCATTGAAAGATGATGTCACTGACCACATGGCACAAAAGGTTGTTTTGACAATATTTAGGTTGATTGTGCCAAACAACCTGGCAATAAAGAATGACCTCAGAGCAAAGGCGACGTGGCTAATTATGTCACTATGGTGCAGCATCACAGAGACCCTAATAAAACTGAACATGAGGACCAGTGGTGCACTCACAGAGAGAATCGTACCCTAATACAGTATAAAGTCAGTCCTTATTAAGAGGAGAAGAGACAGTGTGCTTTCTTTCCTTAAATATCTGCTAAAGAGGCTGACGTCAGGATTGCTATGGTGATCCGTTGAAGAGATGCAGGGCACTGATGTCACCAATATCACCTAGACACACTGTTGCATTAACAATATCTAATTTAACAGTGGCTCATTTCTCCCTGTTTTCTTTTTCACACACGTGCACACACACAAAACATGACTTGACTAAAGTGCTGAATTACAAACATCCATTATCAGATAGTTCAATCTAAAAATGAAAATTTGCTGTTCATTTACTCTTGGGCCATCCAAGATGTAGTAAACAGTAAAGAGTATTAGGTAAAACTATGGTCCTTAGTAAAATGCAAGTCAACAGCCACAATCACTTTGAGAGTCAAAAAAAGCATATATTTGACCTTGGACCACAAAACCAGTCTTAAGTCGTTGGGGTATATTTGTAGCAATAGCCAAAAATACATTGTATGGGTCAAAATTATTGATTTTTCTTTTATGCCAAAAATCTTTAGGACATTAAGTAAAGATCATGTTCCATGAAGATATTTTGTAAATTTCCTACTGTAAATATATCAAAACTTAATTTTTAATTAGCAATATGCATAGCTAAGAACTTCATTTGGACAAATTTAAAAGTGATTTTCTCAGTGTGAGGTTTTTTTGCACCTTCAGATTCCGGATTTTCAAATAATTGTATCTCGGCCAAATGTTGTCCTATCCTAACAAACCATACATCAATATAAAACTTCTTATTCATCTTTCAGATGATATATTTCAATTTAGAAAAACTGACCCTTATGACTGGTTTTGTGGTCCAGGGTCACATATAGGCAACACAAAATTAAACCCCCTGACTCCTGACAATATATTTAAGTCTAATGAAGCAAAACAACTGGTCTGTGCACAACTGGTCTTTGTACCAACATGGTTGACAGCTGTTAAAGGGGTCATCGGATGCCCATTTTCCACAAGTTGGTATGATTCTTTAGGGTCTTAATGAAAAGTCTCTAATATACTTTGATTAAAAATTCTCAATGGTTTTGTAAAACAACATCCTTTTTACCTTGTCAAAATGAGCTCAGCAAAAATCATCTCATTCTAAGGGGTTGTTCCTTTAAATGCAAATGAGCTCTGCTCACCCCGCCCCCTCTTCTCTCTGTGGAACGATGATCTTGTTTACTTTAACCGCATTTAGCCGCGTTTAGCCGCTAAACTTCCTAACTACCAAGTTATAAGGAAAGGAAAGTTGATTGACATGAGAAAAGCTCATGTCAATCAACTGTCGTGGAAGCGGCCTCTGTCGGTGTGTTCACTTCCAGAATAAAAAACTCCTGATAATTTACCTGATAATTTAAGATTTCCATGTCTTTTTTTCCTTAGTTGAAAAGAAATTAAGGATTTTGAGGAAAACATTCCAGGATTCTGTCCAATTTCAAAATCTTGTTTGCTTTGTAAACACTGGGTCGGCACTTCCGCCTATGTCACATGAGCATAATTATGTAATGCGTGAGGTCAAGCTAGTGCAAGAAGAGCATTTGTGGTTAAAAAGTATATACATTTTTATTTTGCTTAGAAAATGACAGATGGTTTCAGTAGATAAGACCCTTATTCCTTGGCTGGGATCGTGTAGAGCGCTTTGAAGCTGCACTGAAACTGCAATTTGGACCTTCAAACTGTTGGCCACTTTTTAAGTCCACTATATGGAAAAAAATCCTGGAATGTTTTCCTCAAAAACTATACTTTCTTTTCGGCTGAAGAAAGACAGACATTAACATCTTGGATGACACAGATAAATTATCAGCAAAATTTTTATTCTGTGATTGACTAATCCTTTAATGTACAATCATCATTTTAGATCGACTAACAGTAAAACTGTATTATATAATTATATATACCATTCAAACTGAAAGCATAGATCTAGGCTAGAACAAAACACAAAACTGTGACATTTTATTATTTACCTTATTCTAATTAAAAACTGAAAATAAATCAAGTGAATAAATTATAGTGAAATACTACAGTACTATATTGTCAAGGGAATCAAGCTTGGAGCAAGACAAAGTACAAGTAATTGGAACAATTCAAGTAAATGAAACAATATACATTCTGACAACAAAATTACATGAAAACAAAATTAGATTTTGGAGAATGTTGCCTCCTACTAATAGCATCTGTGGCCATTAAAAAATTACAAGCCTTGCAATGTCCCACCTCAAGTTTCTGTTTCAGTCGAAAATACATCAACAAAGGAAGAAAAACTATGTTCATCATTTTTTTAAAAAAGTTGTGCAGTTCTGCTTTTCCTATTTTTTGACCCATTTAATGAGGGACTTTACTGGATGCACAAATTTACGGAAAAGAAAATGATATCACTTCTTGTTAATTGTATTCCTGTTGATGGCAAAGAAAATAAATATTTACTGAAATATTAAGGCTAAATAAATATTTGCCCTTTAAAAATATTTGCAAGTAAACTATTCGGCTATTCAAGAAGTAAGGCAAATCAGGCCACATAGGTGTTTCATCTGGCAGTAAATCTGCATTCCTGTTTGGAGAGGTCTAGCATGCGCAACATTCCTCGCCCATCCCTATCAGGCCAACATCCTCACCGTGGGGTGTGCTTCCTGCAATTATACTCATCAACATCAGAAAACTCCTCAGAGACAATACACAAATCCTCTCATAACCAACTCACAGCCCTCCAATCATGTCAGATGCCAGCATTTGCAATGAGAAATGACAGTGTAGGCGCTTGAAACATTTCTTTGATTGTAAAGCAAACAAACGTGTGATTCTGTGGTCACGTCATTAGTCATATACAAATGAGCTCAGCCATTATGACTGAACTACGGGCTGAATGTCTCCTGTGAAAGTTGGCAGATTTCAGCAGATAAGGCTGTTCTGCAGAATGCCTGCAGAATGAGGTTCATCTAAGGGTCAGCAGGGCCCGTCATAAAGAGACGGATTTGGATATATGGACTGAATGTTTGCCTGGGTTAAAAAGAAGATGTACTGTCACCAGCAGTTAATTTGGAGTGGGAAGACCATTGAATTTGGTATTGGTTCTCACACCCTTGTTAAAATATAACCCAATCTGAATAAAATAAAATAAAATAAAATAAAATAAAATAAAATAAAATAAAATAAAATAAAATAAAATAAAATAAAATAAAATAAAATAAAATAAAATAAAATAAAATAAAATAAAATAAAATAAAATAAAATAAAATAAAATAAAATAAAAAACAGGCTTAAATAAATGAACACAAATATTGGTAAATATATTAATATCACAAAAGCCTGTATGTCATATGCTGGTCTAGTGGTGTGATTCATTAAAATAATAATAATAATAATAATAATAATAATAAATATGAAATTATATATATATATGTATATTTGTATATGGTATGTATATGTGGAAGCTCTTTGTATTTATTTCCTCATATTATATACATATTAAATGTAATTATATTATACAAACATTTGTTCTCAAATACATTTATAGAAACAATTTGCGTTTACGTGAAATGTATTTTAAGATTGTAAATGTATTTTCTTGAAGTATATTTTATAATATATTTTGCCATGTGTACAATATATATATATATATATATATATATTTATTTGAAAAATATATTTAATTAAGCTGCACTGTTTGTAAGAAATAATTTACATATACAGTTTTTGAAATTTTGGCCAGATTTTTTTTTTTTTTTTTTTTTTTTTTTTTTTAAGCAATATGTGACCCTGGACCACAAAATTAGTCATAAGGGTCAGTTTTTTTTTTTTTTTTTTTTAATTGGGTTGTATACATCATCTGAAAGCTGAATAAATAAGGATAGCATAATATTTGGCTGAAATACAACTGTTTGACAATCTGGAATCTGAGGGTACAAAAAAATCAAAATACTGAGAAAATTGCCTTTAAAGTTGTTAAAGTGAAGTTCATAGCAGTGCATATTACTCAATGCATATAAGTTTTGATATATTTGCAGTGGGAAATTTACAAAATGTCTTCATGGAACATGATCTTTACTTAATATCCTAATGATTTTTGCCATAAAAGAAAAATTGATAAATTTAACCCATGCAATGTATTGATGGCTATTGCTACAAATTTACCTGTGTTACTTATGACTGGTTTTGTGGTACAGGGTCACATATGGGTTATTTTAAATGTGATCGGCCATATCAGTAGATACCAGAAAGGGTAATTAGTTTGCATTTATTTTCACAGTATTAGGCCATTCATTTTTGCTTAAATTTCACTGCAACAGAAAGCAGTCTGCACAGAAAGATGGAGCGCACAACTGAGAGAGAAATTCTGGAGTGCAGATGGATGGATTGGACTGAAAAACAAAGTGAGAAGCTTTTCTCTTTTTTTTCTGAATCAAAGGTGCTGGAACGCCCTGCCTGTCTTCAGGGAACTGTAATGAAGTATTAAAACTAAAGTTACACTATTGACCCTGTCACTCTTTTGTGACCTCATGTTTCACACAGTAATGTTTCCCTGCTGGTCAGTAAGATTCAGCTTGACAGTGACAGACTGAGGAAAGTTTCAGGCTTTGATTAGATTTCCATGCTGCAGTGACACCAGATGGCCTTAGTTTTACAGTTACAGAGTGTTTTCCAGGCAAGTTTACAATGACATCAAAAGTCCAGCTCCATGTTACACAGCTCATTCTGTCAGCAGCTGTATAAATGCTGAGAGTTATGCTGACCACCCTGTCTGCTTTTTAGCTAATATGGCCAAAAGTTGCATGTATGACACTTTTTCTTTTGTGAAGCACAAACGCAGATATTTTGAAGAATGTTCATGCTGTTCTTTTTCAGGGTTTGAACCAAAGTAGATCATTTTTGCTTTAAGGTACGCTGTTCCTTTAAGACGTTATTTCTGGTAACTCTCTGGTGTCTCGTTCAGTGTTTGACTTGTGTGGTATGCATCTGATACGTGCATGTATTTAGGAATGAACAGTATGTAGGAGTTCCAGATAGAAGAACAGGAAAATGAATGGACTACATTACAGCCTGAGTCTCAGCTGGCTGTGGGGGTCACCGCCACAGACTACAAAAGACTCTCTTGTCTTTCCGACAAAACTCCAATGACGAGGAATCAGTCTGATCGACTGAAGGGAACGGATTTAAAGCAGAGGACAGTCTTACACACAGCTGGTGACTGATGAATATGATCTTTACTGTACTGAAGCTACTGTAGACATGGAAGGAGTTGTATCTCTTTCATAGTCTTCTGATTTAGTCACATGATTTAGTCTCTGTGTGTTTCTTGAGATATAGGTAGATTGGGATCGCTAAGCAGCAGGGTCAAAAATGAACTTTTCCATTAAGAGGGAAAATATTAGGCCATTTTGTACATTTGTGAGGGCAATTTTTATTATCACCTTATTATTATAAAAATCATATGTTGTCTTTAATGTCAAATACTTAAATTTACCCAATTACTTTAATCAATATTACTGTTGTCAGTAACAATAGGCTGTTTAAAATTGTATCTAAATTATTCATGTGAAAAACAGGAGCTGGCAGGGCTGCAATATTATGACAAAAATCATTATTGTAGATTATTGGTCTTTATGTTGTAATAATGATTAATAATATCAAGATAGAAAACAATATAAAACGTTTTTGTTTCATTTTGGGCACATACATAAGCTCCCATTATAATCACTGAAGCTACGAAATGAATCTTTTATTTACATTGTATCTGCACTGTGTTGTTTATTATGAGGGAATTCGCAAGCGTACGGACTCATCAACAGCTCCGGCGTGTTCAGTGCTGACTAATCTAAGTGCCTCTGATTGTCCAATGCATTCCTTCAACAGAAATGCATTTTATTGGTTATAAGGCTCAACGCTGCACAAACCAGTGTAATACTGCAAATTGACACTTTTCATTCATTTTCACACTTCATTTTAATCGCGACAGTCGTAATACATTGTTTAATTGTGCAGGGGCTTTTTTTACCCCTATGTCTTGAATTTATGGGGCATTTTGTTCATTTTGGTGGCATTTTTTATACCAATTTTCCAGTTTTCATTTATTCATATACATTCATCATTTACATACTGCACATATATGCTCTTAGCAAATGCATTTTCACTACAAGTGAATAACAGTATAGTGCTCAATCATGACTCCGGCAAATACAAGGAAGTGTGGCTTAGAATACACAGGTGTTTTAGTGTGATAAGTGGCTTGTAGATAATATTTCACTATATTTCAGAAAATTCACTTATAAAGTTATACAGAATAACAGGCTGCTTTCAAAACAAGTATGTATCCTCAGTGAAAATTTTAAAATTACTGTTAACATTAACAATTGGTATTAAACATTAAACATCTGGTAATAAATAATTTTTGAAGTTAAAGTTAAAGATCAATGTGCTGTTATTTTAGTGTTAAAATACTTTATTAAAACTTTAATCTTCCTGTAATGACACTTATGCTGAGTCTATGGGCCCTATTTTAATGATCTAAGTGCATGGTCTAAAGCGCAGGTGCACTTAGGGCATGTCCGAATCCACTTTTGCTATTTTAAGGATGGGAAAAAAACGGTCGGCACGCCTGGCGCATGGTCTAAAAGGGTTGTCGGTATTCTCTTAATGAGTCATGGGTGTGTTTTGGGTGTAACGTGCATTAAACCAATCAGAGCCTCAGCTCCCATTGCCTTTAACCCTTTAACTGCCACTCCCTATCTTGAACCATAGACATGAAAATGCACTATCCAAAGTTATGAACGAAACATTTTGTAAACATTTTGTAATATGATTTTGATGTACAATTTCCATGGTAATTCAATGTCTGATTTTAAATTGGATAAAATTTTCAAAGGATGAATTTTGAGATTTTAAGTTTTCAGTGATATATAATTTCTTAAGATTTCTATTGCGTGATAGGGAAAAAGGCAACAAAGAAAGTCTTTTTATGGCAAAGGTCAGAACTCCTGTTATGGTGTAGATTTTTGAGGTGCACTCTTGTCATAATTTAATTTGTTACTTTTCCTACAAAATTTGTAACACAAAAGAGTGGTAAAATATCTATTTAGGAGTCTTAGACCTTATAGTTTGTCATGATTAGATTAGAATTTATTTGTAATATAAGTAAACTTAGCCGTCCCACAGAGCGAACAGTGACAGTTAAAGGGGTTAAAGGGGTTATCGGTTGCCCATTTCCCACAAGTTGATATGATTCTTTAGGGTCTCAATGAAAAGTCTATAATATACTTTGGTAAAAAATTCTCAATTTTAGTGTAAAACAACACCCTTTTTACCTTGTCAAAATGAGCTCTGCAAAAGTCAACCCATTCTGATGGATTGTTCCTTTAAATGCAAATGAGCTCTGCTCGCCCCGCCCCTCTCTTCTCTCTGTGGAATGACGAGCCCATTTACTTTAGCCGCATTTAGCATGTTTAGCCGTGAAACATGCTATCTAGCACATTATTAGGAAAGGTGATTGCAGCGATTCAAAAACCCTTATACTCACTTCTGCTGTAGGTGAAGCTGGATCACAAATGATGTGCGTGAACATATACAGATATATGCAGATCGGGAGGTGCATTCCATTCACAAACAAACGTAATCCACTGCATCTTCAGCGGCTCAGATGTTGGAAGTAAATGGCGACCACTATGTTCATTATTATCACATCCAGCAACACAACACATCAATCGCTCAATCTGAGATATTCTTGTCTAACTTACATTCCTGCTCCGGCATCGAAACAATGGAGGTCGGACTGTCACAGCTGATGTAAGGCGGGTCTGAGGTAAGACGCTCATGCCAATCAACTATCGTGGGAGCGGCCTATCGAGGCATCTGAGAATGGCTCGATTTGAAATAGGGGATATTATTTTTACAGATTAATTAAAAACCACTGCATGGATTTTTATCATTATAGGGTAGATGTATACATACACTGCCAACACACACTAATGTTCAAACAACATGTAAAAGTGAACCCCTTTAAAGGGGTCATTAGATGCCCATTTTCCACAAGTTGATATGATTCTTTAGGGTCTTAATGAAAAGTCTATAATATACCTTGGTTAAAAATTCTCAATGGTTGTGTAAAACAACGCCCTTTTTACCTTGCCAAAATCAGCTCTGCAAAAATCATCTCATTCTGGTCGAGGCTGCTTTAAATGCAAGTGAGCTCTGCTCGCCCCGCCCCTCTCTTCTCTCTGTGATGTGACCAGTCTGTTCACTTTAGCCGCATGTAGCCGCTAAACTTGCTAACTAGCACATTATTAGTAAAGACGATCGCAAAGATTCATAAAAAAACCCTTATACTCACTTCTGTTGTAAGTGAAGCTGGATCACGAATGATTTGTGCGAACATAGACGGATATATGTAGATCAGGAGGCGCATTCCCTTCACAAACAAACATAATCTACTGCATCTTCAGCGGCTCAGATGTCGGGAGTAAATGACGACCACTATGAAGTGTTATTATATCCAACAACACAACACCTCAATTGCTCAATCGGAGATATGCTTGTCTAATTTAGTTTGTCTAATTTCTTGTCTAATTTGACTGTTACAACTGATCTAAGGTAAGACGCTCATGTCAATCAACTATCGTGGGAGTGGCCTCTGTCGGTGTGACGCTACAACGACAGGCATCTGAGAATGGCTCGATTTGAAAAAGGGGATATTATTTTTACATTTTAAATAAAAACCACTGCATAGATTTTTATTATTATAGGGTAGATGTGTACATACACTGCCAACACACATTAATGTTCAAACAACATGGAAAAGTGAACTTTGCATCCGATGACCCCTTTAAGAATAAACCCTTTGCACTCGCGCCATGGTGGATTTGCTATTTACACAGTGGAATTTACTAGAACAAAGACTGAACGCTTCTTCAGAGAGCAGGGCTGGCGCCAAGGGGGGGGCATTCACAGGCCGAGCCTTCTCAAATGAGTTACTGTGCACCTCATTTCCATCCTCTCCCCTCCTGGCTGAACGTGATCATTTTCGAAAGCGAAAGTGAAACCAAAAAAACTTTTTTTCAATAATCATTTTTAATATTTGGCATGTTTGTGTGCTGCTGCGCGTCCCTGTGTGCGTAATAAGCAGAGTGTATGTGCATTGTGCACCTGCCTATAGGTGCATATTACTAATGCGCTCTTTAAGTAACACAAAAAAAATATTGCGCCATTGACATTAGACCAAGTTTCAGTTGGTCAACGGCGCAGTGTATTTCAGTTACCTTAAAATAGCAACGCGCTAACAATGCACCTGAACACACCTTGTTCGCCCAGGGGTAAACGAATGGGTGCAATTGCACTGGCTATGCATACACCGGGTGCATGACAGAGCCCTTGATGTTTGATGTTCACACAGAAATTTGATTACATGTAGTATTTTTAAGATAAACAGACATTTAATTTGACATATCATCCAGAAACACTTTTCATTGAATGTGCTGTTTAATAAAGTGCCTAATGTACAATAAAAGTTTTATTTTTTTTTTAAAGTAAGTATTATTTAAATACCAATAAAGTGGGTTATTATTATTATTTTTTTTATTAGCCTCATTTTGGCAAACATGACACAATATAATATTAATATTAAATGGACAGAGTTTTTACTATTACAAAAACATACAGCTTTAGTGGTCAGAATAAACATAAAACATAATCTGCGCAGACACAATTCTGACAGGTGATATTAGTGACAAAAATCACACATTTAAGGTTTAATGTATTTTTAATTACTATACAATTATTTTAATATTATATGCATAATATTTAAGTTATAATCTTCATGATGTGAAGTTCATAGTAGCAAAATGAAAATAGACACTACTGTCCAGTGCTTAAAATGTAGTGTTTAATCTTTTTAATTTTATTTAATTTAATATTTTATTTAATTTAATATTTTAATTATTTATATAGTTTGTTTAGAAATGTTTAGAAAACTTTTCTAGTGTCAGTGTTATTCTAAGATAATCTAAGAACACTTCAGTACTTCCTGATTAGTTATAAGGAAAGGGTCAAAGGTCATGCACATCCGCCACCTTTTTTTTGGACAACAGAATGATATCAAATTGCATTGTGTGCTTTTCAACAACAACGCTGATCTGTTACGCTGAAGTGTGATGGATATTTCAAGTTCTTTTCAGACTGGAAGGACACTGAAACTCAGTGAATAGGTAAATGGTTAGAAACATTTGACATTTGTGCATACAGGCTTGGAGGGGGTCAGGGTTGGGTGCGTTTTTCTTGGCTAACCTTGGCTTGCTGACATCAATACTTTGGTTACTAGGGTAATTTAGCTTAAGTGTGTGAAGCACCCAGAACAATGGACTTCCTCTGCCTGTTAGAATGGTCAGTCATCTCATGCCCTCAAGGAAGGGGGAGAGGAAAGGGGATTACAATCGACAGATTCGCATTTCCTGGTGGAAGACTTGTGGATGACATCACTTCTGGCGTAGCTGATGGGTGTGAAGGCATTGTGCCTCAAGAGAAAGTTAGGGTCTGGATAGGTGTGATTTTTGGTTATTTTTGTGTTTTATTTTTCACACACACTTTTTGTGTTTTTCAATTCAGTATATATGATGGCTTAGATAAATGTATCTTACACTGAATTGATGAGAATTGTTTGAGTTCATATTTAACTCTACTATATCATATTTGATTTACGTATTAACATGAAAAACCTACATAATCTACTACATGCATTTTTGTGTAAGTAGTCTGTTATGCTGTTATTAAGATCCTGTTGATTTACATTACAAGCTATCAGAATTGCTTAATTTTTGGCCATATAAATATCAGTAACTTCACCAAATTGCACGTTTGCTCGATTTAAGCCATTGAATAAATACAAAGGTGATTACTTTTCTCAAGCATGAGCACCTACTGTATATCATGCAAGCAATAAAAGCCTGATGTATTAAATGAGACTAAAAATAAAATAAAAAGAAAAAAAAAATATTTTTTTTTTACAAATAATATTTTATGAAAAGTTCAATAAACTCTTCCATTAAGAAAGAAAGAAAAAAAAAAGTTCTGACTATTATTTAAATTATCAGGCTTTACCAGGTTAAACCTCATTTTTTAGTACTTTACATAAGAAAATGTGACCACAGTCTGAAACACTTTGGAGAAGGCATTTAAGGCATTTTATCTTTCACTATCTATCACTTCTGGCCAAAATATGAGACCATAATCCGTAATAAGTCCATCCCCTGTGGTCCCCTCACATTAAAATCCACTGTTTTGGACTGTTTTTACTTTTAAACAGTGTTTGATCTGTGCATATATATCTCTCATTCAGACAAGATGACTTGTTTAATATTATGGATAGAAAGCAATAATATAGACTTGCATTTTAGCCAGAAGCAATGGTTTAAAGTTAAAATGCCTTAAAGAGGTAATCGGATGCCCTTTTATGGATGCCCAAAAATCCTTATACTCACTTCTGCTGTAGGTGAAGCTGGACATGAATAATTTGTGCGAACATAGACGCATTTAGTCAGATCAGCGGGTGCTTTCCCTTAAAAACGCCACACAGCCAAGAATCAGAGAATGGCTTGATTTGAAAAAAAGGATATTGTTTATAGAGATTAGAAAATACCACTGGGTGGATTTTTATCATTATAGGGTGATTGCGTACACACACTGCCAACACACATTTATGTTCAAACAACAAGTAAAGTTGAATTTTGCATTCGATGACCCCTTTAATAATGGATTTGTTTGTCATTTTTATCAGTTGTTTGGATTCTCATTCTGACGGCACCCATTCACTGCAGAGGATCCATTGGTGAACGAGTGATGTAATGCTAAATTTCTCCAAATCTGCTCCGATGAAGGAACAACCTCATCTACTTCAAGATTGTCAGCATATTTTGATTTTTGGGTGAACTTTACTTTACTTACATCACCCATGAGAATGACTGTTTTATAAAGCTCCCATCTTCTTTCTTTCTTTCTTTCTTTCTCAGAAGGATGTTGTAAACTATAAAGGCTGAGGTGAGAAGAGCACTTAGTTTTTAATGTGAGTGTTTTTGACCTTCGGCCTGCCGGCAGTAACAGCTTGTGTGTGAGCACCAGTGCACCGTGATGGAGCAATAACACAGATTCCATGCTTTGCCTATGAGGTCAGGACCATTGTAATAGATCTTAATGCCTTCATTCAGGCCTGCTGTGTCCCTCTCTCTGATCCTGCTTTCAAAAAGGTCAGTCCTCCCTGAGATCTCTATCGCTAAAGCTAAAGCTAACCCACCCATTGTAAAACGCCCATGATAAACCATGTTGAAACTGAAAAAAATCACCTGGTGTTTAATGAATAACCCAAGAGTCCCTGTTGTGATAGTTTGCTCTGTGCTGGCTCTGGTATTGTTTACATGCTTCTGAACATCTCACTGACCATGAACAGGCAGGTTTTCCCATAGTGTACCATAAAATGAAAGATTAAAGGATCAGAAATGTGGGAGAGAGGTTCGGAGTTAGGTGACAGCTATTAAAGCTCTGATCCTTGGAAGTTACATGATGTCACTACCTTCTTCTCGATTGCTGAATTTGAACATAGATATTGATGATATTCCAAGGGACTCAAGCAGGATCTGCTTTAAGGATTGCATGAGAAGATGAATATCTTTTCTGGTGTACACACCCAATTGTGAGATAAAACCTATAAATCTTTGATTGGCCACTCCTATAGATTCATTAAGCCTCCTTCTTCAAAAGTATTCCCAGAGGAAACCTTTATTGCTCATTGGTTGCTCTGTCATAGCTCAAGAAACTCAACTGAAGTCCCATTTCATTTCAGTAACAGCTTTTGATGTTCCTACTAAAACCTCTTAAGAGAAATCAAAATAAGCATCAATGAAAAAATTAGCTGACATACTGTAAGACTATATAGATGTACTGTAAATGTTTTAGCAGATTAGATAATGTAGTCTAGAAATGTTTGAGTTTATATGAAACCTTTGACTTTTTGTCAGAAGATATATTTGACATATTTTCTGAAACTCCCCAGGTTTATATTTTTTTTAAAAAATATGCTTTTTAAGTGTGAACTGAATGCAATAATTGCAGACACTTAATTGCATGTTAATTGGAAATAAATGAAAATGTAGTAAAGTTAAAATGTATATTAAAGACAGTTACATGAATGCTTTTTTTACCTCCTTATGTAGGACTTAAGTACATTTTTATATGTAATTTCATAATTACTACTACATTCCATTTAAATATGGTTAAAATATACTGCCAAATGTACTGACGAGCATATTTAATAAACTATAATATACTTGATTGTCATTTATACATTTATAATGATGAAGTTGCAATTTAGTATGTTTAAAATATAATAAATATTGAATACTAAAATACTGAATACAGTTAAAATTACATTCACATACTTTACATGCTATAGTATGTCACATCAAAATAAGTGTACTTTAAAGCACAACAAAAGATTAATAAAACTATTATTTAAAATGTAACCCTGGACCACAAAACCATTCATGAGAGTCTTTTTTTTTTTAAAATTAGCTGAATAAATAAGCTTATATTTGGCTGAGATCTGGAATCTGAGGGTGCAAAAAAAAAAAAAAAAAAAAAATAAAAAAATCGCCTTTAAAATTGTCCAAATGAAGTTCTTAGCAATGTGTATTACTTATTAAAAAATGAGTTTTGATATATTTATGGTAGGAAATTTACAAAATATCTTCATGGAACATGATCTTTACTTAATATCCTAATGATTTTTGGCATAAAAGAAAAATCGATCATTTTGACCCATACAATGCATTGTTGGCTATTGCTACAAATATACAAGTATTGCTACTGGTTTTGTGGTGCAGTGTCATCATTGAAAGGTCCACATTTCTATTATATGCAAGTGTTTTGGAAGTACTTTCTTAGAGGTACATTAAGTGCACAAGTTTTGCTTTGGAGAAAAATCACTCCATTTCCATCTAGGAAAAACAACTAAGATAATGAAGGATAATAAAAATATCTGTATCCATGTAGTCTGTAAATAAGGCATCATGTACCATGTGAACTTGGACAGAAATGTAGAAAAGCAGTCTTTTACGGCCCACTGGCTTTAATATGGACCTCAGACGCCAACATCAGACTGTCTGTGAGCGAGGGTGTCATTATTAGTCTGATGTTACTTTTCCTGCTGCTTTGTTGTCTGCTTTAATGGTATAGTGTTGTCCAAAAGAGCTCTGAGAAGCTAACTTCTCTCTCCTGAAATACACAACCTCATGTAAACCAAACTGATTTACCTGAAGTAACCTTACATTTCAGAGTCCTTGTGTCTGAGCCAGCTGTTTTCTCTCAGACTAATTGTCTCTCCTTTTTTTTTTTTGCTTTCTGTTTACAAAATGTTCTTTATATTGGTTTTCCCGGTTGAGCATCTCTTTTCAAAACAGCACCTGTAAAAAATAAGTGGATTGCTGAGTGGTGGTTCTTAAACGCATTGCTGAGTATCTGTGCATGCATGAGTGGGGAAGGGGTCTCATAAAAACAGCCCACTCTCAGGTTTCTTCTTTGACATTCAGTTGTGCACACAAAAAAAGACTATGTTTCAATTGAAATAATAGCTTACTGCATTTACATGTCAGGCCTATTGACAGGCCTAAATTGTAAAAAAAATAAAAAATAAAAAATCCGTAGAAGAACAGAAAAGGTACTGGTAATTTTCTGTCAATGTTTTCTATTAAGTTTAGGGACCCTTAAACACAACACAGTGAAGTGCTGCAGTGATAGAAGTTAGCATCAGCAAATTCTCAATGGAAGGGTAAAACAACACCCTTTTTACCTTGCCAAAATCAGCAAAAACAATCCTGTTCTGGTCAAGGTGGAGTGACAAGCCTGTTTACTTTAGCCGCTAAACTTGCTAACTAGCACGTTATTAGGAAAGGCGATTGCAAAGATTCATTAAAAAAACCTTATACTCAATAGACGCATTCATGTAGATCGGGAGGCACATTCCCTTCACAAACAAATGTAATCCAGTGCATCTTCAGCAGCTCAGATGTCGGGAGTAAATGACGACAACTATGTTCATTATTACATCCAGCAACACAACACATCAATCGCTCAATCTGAGATATTCTTGTCTAACTTACATCCCCGCTCCACCATCGAAACAATGGAGGTCGGACTGTCACAGCTGATGTAAGGCGGGTCTGAGGTAAGACGCTCATGTCAATCAACTATCGTGGAAGCGGCCACACCGACAGGCATCTGAGAATGGCTCAATTTGAATACAGATTAATTAAAAACCACTGCATGGATTTTTATCATTATATTGTAGATGTGTACATACACTGCCAACACACATTAATGTTCAAACAACATGTAAAAGTGAACTTTGCATCCGATGACCCCTTTAAAAAAATCCCTGAATGTTTGAGTGAGAACAGATTGCAATTCTAAGAGCGCAATTCTTCAAAAATGACGCTAAAATGAACAAAAATGCCCCATAAATTCAAGACAAAGGGGCAAAAACGCCTGTGCACAATTACATTGTATTACATCTGACGCGATTAAAATGAATTGTTAAAATTAATGAAAAATCTCAGTTCGTGGAATTAAATTCAGATTTGCTCACTCTTGCTTTTATGCACTGTTTTGTGAGGCCTTGAGCCTTATAACCAATCAAACGCATTTCTGTCGAACTTAGGAATGCATTGGCCAATCAGAGGTGCTTAGATTAGTCAGCACTGAAAACGGTGCAGCTGTGTTAATTTTTACTTTTGTAGATTCAGTTAGTTTTTACATAACTTAATTAACTTTTACCTAGCACTAGACCAATGTCATGGACAGACATGTTTGTCTGTGAAGCCAGAATGTGACTAAAAATGCAGACATGAAACAAAAAGTTTTTTATATTGTTTTCTATATCAATATTTATAATACAAAGAGCAGTAATCTACAATAATGATTTTTGTCATAATAGTACAGCCTTACAAGCTCCTATTATTTTATGTGTATTTTTGATACGGTTTTAGTCTGTTGTTATTGACAATAGTTTAAAATATTGATTAAAGTAATTGGGTCTTAGTATTTGACATTAAAGACAACACAGTATGGTGATTAAAATAAAATGGTGATTATAAACATTGCCCTCACAAATGTAAAATATCTTGAGCTTGTATTAATCACAGACCTTCAGGTGTTTAACCAAAAACCCTAACCCTAACCCTAACCCTAACCAAAAACAACAACAACTGATGATAGGATGATGAAACGGAAGTGCTAAAATACTACCTTGTTTACGGATTTTTGCCTAAAAAATACAACACCCCTACAGCACTCTATACAGTGGGGAAAACATCAGTGAAAAATCAAAACAGAAAATTCCTTCATGTTAATACAGTACAGTGGACCCTATTTCTACAGACCTTTTAGAGTGTACTGTGTAAAAATACTGAATTGAAAATGAAACAGTAGACAATAGCCATGATTCCATAAAACATTTCAAAGAATGCTTTGGAAATTTAAACAATTTTTTATTTATTTATTTATTAAATTGCACTGTTGCACTATAAAAATGTCTTAACATCTGGTAAATAATAAATAAATAAATAATAATAATAATAATAATTATATATATATATATATATATATATACTGCCCTCCAAAAGTTTGGAAACGCCCAAATATATACATTGCCCTCCAAAAGTTTGGAAACGCCCTAGAAAAGTGGGGTTTTGGACAATATTGGCATGAATCCTTTTTAATTTGTGATAATTTTGCACTGATAAGGGACAACACAAACTACGAAAACATATTTTATTACATAAACAGTTTATACATAGAAAAAACTTTCAATTCATCAAAATATCCACCATTAGCAGCTATTACAGCTCTGCATAATCTGGGCCTAAATTCATTGAATTCTAAACATAATTGGCAATCAGTTGTTGAAGCTATTAAGGTGTGCTGACCCAAAAATCTTTTAAAAACCTGGGCCAAGTTTAAACCAGTAACCAGGCATCACAGCTGGCAAAGGGGCATGTCTGACTTTGACATGTATATATTGCCATTATTATGTAATCAAAATGAAAATTATTATTGCTGGTCTTCAATGATAATGTCAAGTTACTTTAATGTATTTGCACCACTAAAAGGATTTATGCAGATATCGTCCAAAACCACATTTTCCCAGGGGTTTTCCAGACTGGAGGGCAGTGTATATATATAGCAGCTACTTAATGCTGTAGTTATTGTAATATTATTGGAAAAGTAAGCTCAAGGAGTGCATTGCATTGTGGGTTAAAATGCCCAGTGCACTGTGGAAAATAATAGGTCTTCCAGGTATTTTATGCATACAGAAAGTGTGCATACTGTGCACAGCATACATACTATATGCTGAAAACATAGTACGAGTAGTATGGTAGTGTGGTATTCTGAACAGCTCACAACTCACAACTCACACCTGCTGACAACAATATGGAGTTCAGAATGAATTCGTCTAATTTAGAAATTCCTTTTGGCAGGCAGCAAACTGTAGCATGCTGTCACTCTGCCACATGGCGATAAATTGCTGCCCTTGCCACCCGTCCCTTCCACCCCTTCAGTGCTTTTCTTCATCTCCTCTATATGTCCCTATTTATGAGGCCTTGTCTTTTCTCGCCCACAGCGGAGTGACCCTCCCCATCTGCTTTCGCAAATGAAATAAGGACTCTAATGTGATTGAGTGAGTTGCTCTCTCTCACTATCTCTCTCTCTCTTCGTGTTCTGGTGGAAGAGGAGGCATCCATAGACTGCCTTAGCTAATTTAATAAAAACTCCATCACGCTAATGGAGCCATGTGGTCTGAGCACCTTCCCCTCCCCCTTCTCTCTGCCTCACTCTACTAGCTCCAGTGCATTGTGGGAATCCATTCACATTTATCAGCCTTTACACTATGCAAACTTATCAGACATGCCAGAACAAAGAGGGAAGACGAGAGTAAGCTGAGAATAAGCACACAGAATGGCAGTGTTTCATATAAGCATAATACCATACTGTGTTTACTTCTTCTGCATTATGCTGTGCATTGTATATACTGTGTTTTGGCAGTTGCTTGGCTGGTGCATGCAGTTCTGAAACTACACATATTCGATGCTGCTCTTGTTCAGTTCCTGAGAACTTTTTTTAAGGCTGAGATGCAAATGCTATGTCTTTGCATGCTAACTATCAAAGCTTACCAGCCAAACATTAAAAATAATGGCTCTTTATTGAGATCTATGGTTCCATAAGCTTTAAATTAATAGTTCACCCAAAGATGAAAATTTGCTGAAAATGTACTTCCCTCAGTGTACCCCAATGTGTACCCTCAGGCTACCCAAAATGTAGATGAACTAGTCTCTTCTGAACAGATTTGGAGATATTTGGCATTTCATGACTTGTTCACCAATGGATCCTTTGCAGTAAATGGGTGCCATCAGAATGAGAGTCAAGCTGATGAAAACATTACAATAATTCACAAGTAACCACATCAGTTAACTTCTTGTGAAGCAAAAGCTGCGTTTTTGTAATAAACATATTCATCCTTAAGATGTTTTTCTTTATTCTCAATCTCAATCTTAGAATTTTTGTCTTTAAAATACAAGTCCTATACAATACAAGTGTTTAAAATACAAGTGTATACTATGCTCTATGCTAGTATTAGTATTTCAAAAACAAAACAATATAAGGGATAAACTGCATAAAGTGAGGTTTTGGAGTCAATTTATGATTTTGAGACCCATCTTTTGACACTGAGGACAACTGAGGGACTCATATGCAACCATTACGGAAGGATCAAACACTCACTGATGCTTCAGTTTTCAAGAAAAAATCGATGCATTAAGAGCTGGGGGTGTAAACTTTTAAACAGAATGAAGATTTTTTTTTATTTCATTTAGTACTGCCCTTCAGAAGCTACAGAAGATACTTACATGTTTCCCAGGGGACAAAATAAGTTAAACTTATCCTGATCTCCAAATTTAAAAAGTTTTTACCCCCCGGCTCTGTATTGTCTTTCCATCTGAAGCATCAGTGAACGTTTTTGAATTTGAATTTGCTGGACCTGAAGGATTTTTCTGAAGAACAGCAGGCAGTTTAAATGTTCAGGAGAAAAAAAAAAACAGCTGTGGATCATAACAACACAGTATTAAGAATCAAGTGTATGTAAACTTTAACTATTCAACTATTATTTTCTCTTGTGGACTATATGTAAGCATCTTTTATGTGAAATGTCTTATTCAGGTCAGTACATAAAAAAAATAACATGCATTTTGTATGATCCCTTTTATTTTGGTAAAATACTTAACATTTTGCAGATTCTGCAAAGTGTATGTAAACTTTTGACCACAACTGTAGCTATTTCAAATCTTTTGTACTTCTGTTTTTTTACATGGTAAATAGATGTGCTGAAATTTGAGCAACTGCCAAGATGTAAATTGAGGACATATACTTGAACAGCTTTATGCTGTTGTTTCAGGTTTCAGTTTTCCTCTCTAGCATCAGAGTCTCTCAACTTACAAGAGTGTTTATGCTATTTCAGTTTCCTTCCTTGGCCTATACCCTTCGTACCTAACAGTTTCTTGCCCAGTTCTTGCATAACGTTTTACTATCTTTACTGTATCTCGGCTATTAGAACAAGCATGTTTGGTAAATGATCCTAATCAATCACTGACTGAACCATTATGAGATAAGAATAAATGCAGGGCAGTCAGGGCAAATGTCCTAAATGTTATTGCTGTACAGTTTACCATAAGGAGCAGGAAAGGGGAAGTGAAGTGCTCTGATTTGCTGGTCAGTTCAGCCACTGGGTGGGGTCTCTATGCTTTTTCCACATGGATGAAGGGTAGAAGGTTAATTCTGTGCTTTAAGAAGGTCATGTCTTACATTTTATGTCATTTTATTGTTTCCCTGAAGTCCACTTATAATAAGTCATGGTTGCATGTACAAAGAACAGTCATAATTTAGTTTTATAGGAACACTGTCTACCTACATCTGAACCTAAGATTTAAAGGGCTAGTTCACGTAAAAATTAAAATACTGTCATCATTCACTCACAACTTTTTTTTTTTTTAATCTTTGGAACAGAGTTATTATCATTAACTAAAACTGAAACTAAATCTTTATATAAATAATATTTAAACTTGCTACCAAGCCAATATTTAAATTTTTTGTACTAAAATAACTAAAACTAAATAAGCTAAAAACTAAACCTTAATATGAAAATAAATAAATAAATAAACAAATAAAAATGAAAAACAACAAAATTGCTAAAACTTTATTTAAAATTAAAATCAAAACATAAAATGTACAATATATATATATATATATATATATACATATATATATATATATATATATATATATATATATATATATAAAGAAAATCTAATTCAAAACATTAACCAAAACTGTAACAATGACACTAAAATAATACCACTTCAGAACACAAATGAACCTGGTCTCTTTATATGATGATGATTAATTTAAGTTTTTTAATTCCATATAAATATTGTCAACGAGCTCAACCGTACTACTTTGATGTGGAAACAAACAAACAAACAAAAAACATGCTGTTCATGTTCCTATACTCAATGAACTATGAATAATTCACTCTTACTTTATGATGCTTCATAAAGCATGTATTCGACCCTGGACCACAAAACCAGTCATCTTTTTTTTTTTTTTTTTGAGACCCGCTAAAAGCTAAATAAATAAACTGTCCATTGATGTATGATTTTTTACGATAGGACAATATTTGGCTAAAATACAACTAATTGAAAATCTGAAATCTTAGGGTGCAAAATAAATAAATAAATAAATAAATAAAAATCTAAATATTGAGAAAATCGCCTTTAAAGTTTTCCAAATTAAGTTCTTAGCAATGCATATTACTAATCAAAAATTAAGTTTTAATATATTTACTGTAGGAAATTTACAAACTATCTTATGGAACATGATCTTTCCTTAATATCCTAATGATTTTTGGCATAAAAAAAAAAAAAAAATCTATAATTTTGACCCATACAGTGTATTGTTGGCTATTGCTACAAATATACCCGTGCTACTTATGACTGGATTTGTGGTTCAGGGTCACATATTTCAACAGGTCATGTCGACAAATATGTTTATATGGCATTTTCAGGCGCAAAAACTAGTCTCAGTGCCACTTCTGGGACACAGCACCACTAACATGTGCAGTTTCATTGAAACCACAATCAAAATGCCCTTCCGCTGTCCCTGACATTCTGGAGTGACCAAATCATACTCAGCTGTTACACGCAGCTTGAAATCATTTCTTGTTGGTCTCATGAAATTAAACCCACTGTTTAAGATTATGTGGAAAGAGCTGAGTGAGCAATACTTTACAAGGATTATATGAAGCTGAATGAGGAGAACACAAATCAACATGGAGACAGTGAATGCCGACCACACAGAGCTGACAGACAGACAGCCTCCCCTGCTGCTGGTTACCAGAGCAACATCCAACTGTATCTCCACCCTGCAGTCCATTTCCATTGCCTTTTTGTGCCGGAGAGTCTTAAGAACCTCTTCGCTGGTCGTTATGGCACAGATGTGTTTGTTAGGATGTGAGTGACCCTGGTAACAATCTGTCCTGGTTACGGTAAATTTGCTGCCAGGATTTGAGCAAACTAAGCAACACACAGACAGTTACTTACCATATCACATGCTAGGAAATGTCCTAGATTCTATCTAGATTGATCTAGGACATACAGTATCATGCATAGACTTTTGTTGTTTTTATAAATGCTTGCGAAAAAGATAAACACTTAGATACTTAATATAGTACTTATAAGGGAAATAGTATACTTAAAGGGATAGTTCATCATTAATTATTTACCCTCATGTCGTTCCAAAACCGTAAGACAAATTAAAGGAGAAGTCCACTTCCAGAACAACAATTTATAGATAATGTACTCACCCCCTTGTCATCCAAGTTGTTCATGTCTTTCTTTCTTCATTTGTAAAGAAATTGTATTTTTTTAAGGAAAACATTTCAGGATTTTTCTTCATATAATGGACTGATATGGTGCCCCGAATCTGAACTTCCAAAATGCAGTTTAAATGCGGCTTCAATGCGGTTGTAAATGATCCCACCTGAAGAAGAAGGGTCTTATCTAGCAAAATGATCAGTTATTTTCATTTAAAAAAAGACAGTTAGGGTATGATGAAAAACTCAGACGGTATTTTCTCCCTCAACTTCAAAAATCATTTCAAAATCATCCTACATCGCTGCAGAAGTTCTGACCCAGTCTTTGCAAAGTGAACATGCGAAGAAGATCAAACAACCTTAACAAAAAAGGTAAAACAGCGATATAGGATGATTTTGAAGTTGAGGGAAAAAAAACGATCTGAGATTTTCGACATACTGTCATGACCCGGAAAAAATATGTATATAAATTGTATTATTTTTATGAAAATAATAGATCATTTCGCTAGATAAGACCCTTCTTCCTCGGCTGGGATTGTTTACAACCGCATCTGGGATCGTTTGAAGACGCATTTAAACTGCGTTTTGGAAGTTCAAAATAGGGGCACCATACCAATCCACTATATGGAGAAAAATGTTGAAATGTTAACTGTCATGTTCTTATATTTAAATTAATTATTTGATACAATGGACTCACATAAATGTTATACATTTGACTTATATTTTTTAAAAATACTTGCATGTAATTACATCTGTAATTAATTTCTGTAATTACATTTATAATTACACTGTTGACTCATCCCTTACACTTTAACCTACCCTTAAACCTACCCATAACACCAAACCTGTCGCTAACCTTACTCGTATCCACATCAACAGGACCAATAGTGTTTGCAATACAATATGAACACCGTAAGTTCATTGCACTTATTTTTTGATGTAAGTACACAGTAGTCGAGGCCATTTAATATAAAGTGGGACCAAAATGAGAATTGTTTTTTCCAAATGAGGATGTCCTTGAATTTTGCGCAAATTATAGCTAAATATAGGCCTAATACAAAGACACGTCCACACCTCCTCATCCTCCCTGGCTTATTGTTGTTAATCGAGGTAACTAGTAAACACACTGAGAGATGCCACAATAGCAACTGTCAGAGCCTCAGATGGATCACATTTTACAGCAATAAAAATACTCCACTGGAACTCAGAATGATGGAACATAAAGCTTATAACTCCCACACCGCCTGCCTCTCGTGTGCAGTGAAGAGAGGATGAGAAAAGAAAACTTATTCTAAAACATTTCTGAGGTAGGGACATCATCCGAGGACTTTTAGTTCCATGCACACATAAGGACTTTTTGCAGTGTGCTAAACCGTGGGTTATTGTCGTTCTAAACATCACTTTTAACCTTTGGCTAAGGATACATTTCACACTTGTAACTTAGTAGTGGATAGCTCTGTTTTTTAACCTGGATTAAGAAACCTTGCTCTGGAGCTTTTGCAGTGTTGAAGGGATATTTCACCCAAAAATCCTAGATATATGACCTTCTTCTTTCAGATGAATACAATTACAGTAGAGTTACAGTATATTAAAGTCGTAATGTTTTTCTTTTGTCTTTGGAGGGTTACAATCTGTTTGTGCATATATAAGATCTGTAAAGTTTCAAAGATTAAAGTCTCAAACCCAAAGAGATATTCTTTATAAAAGTTATAAAGTTATAAAAAGTTATAAAAGTTATAACTTTTATTCTCGCTGTAGTATTGTTTCAGCCGCTGCCATGTTGTGGAGAAGCTGTGTGTTTTGTTATGAAAGCGAAAGTCCTTTGTTTGGCCTTCCAAATGAGTACTCAACTAGAAATCAGTGGAATCAACTAGAAAGTTATATTTACAGCACTGTTCCAGAACAGTAACTTACAACGCAAATATTGTATGTGCAGCACATTTTACAGAGGACTGTTTTCTGAACCAGGGAGAGTAACTTACAATGCTGGCTGTGCACAAGGGCTGTTTCTATAAAGTGGGCCAATTCCAACTTTGCAAGGACATTGCGCTTCTGACTCACAGCCTGTAAGTATGTTTCTATTTAAAGAATTTGCTACTGACTATTCAAATGACTATTTTTAATTTTGAGCACTGTAGAGTAGTGCTTGTTTGTCGTTTCTACAATCACAAATGCGGATATGGTGTTATGTTTATATGGTGCCCCGAGTTTGAACTTCCAAAATGCAGTTTAAATGCAGCTTTAAACGATCCCAAATGCGGTTGTAAATGATCCCAGCCGAGGAAGAAGGGTCTTATCTAGCGAAACGATCGGTTATTTTCATTAAAAAAAAAATACAATTTAAATACTTTTAAATCTCAAACGCTTGTCTTGTCTTGCTCTCCCTGAACTCTGTGTATTGTGGCTCAAGACAGTTAGGGTTTGTCGAAAAACCGTTTTCTCCCTCAACTTCAAAAATTATTTCAAAATCATCCTACGCAATGCAACGCAAAAAGCCAGTATGAGTCATTATAATCAGTGTCCTCACTGGATACAACAAATGCACCATTTATAAAGGGTTTTATTGTTTTTGGCTTGTCGCGTCGGGACACAGAATCACAACATGGTAAGGGGTGTAAAATTTTTGTCACACGCTTGAGGTATTTAGCCAATCACAACGCACGATGAGCTTTGTAAAAATCGGCACGTTTCAGCAAGGCAAAGAGGAGCAACAATAATGTACAGTATGTGGAAAATAATATTTTTTGAACTGCGTAAAACACATTGCATTACACCAAACACACAAAATAATGTTATCTTTAGCAACATCATATGACCCCTTTAAAAATGCCCTGGCTCTTCCAAGCTTTATAATGGCAGTGAATGAGATTCAGTAGTGCAATAATGTGCATCCATTCATCATAAAAAGTGCTCCACACAGTTCTGTGGTGTTAATAAAGGCCTTCTGAAGCAAATCAATGCATTTGGGTAAGAAAAATATCCATATTTAAAACTTTATAAACCATAATCTCTAGCTTTCACTAACTGCTGTACATGCGTTCCAGCGGATGATGTAGGACGTATATGTAGTGTAAGCTATTTTCAGTTGTTAAATGATGACTACTGACAATCATTTTGGTTTTGTACCAGATTTATCAAATTCATTTTTATTGTAAACTTCACATTTCATTATGAAAAATCAGAATCAGAATCAGAATCATCACAGCAAAAATGTACACCTCTAATATAAATTTATTTTCTCAACCTCTTTTCGTTCTGCATAATCTGACTTGTGATGTAACTTTGTGGTTACTTATTATATGTAAATGTATTGTATAATTTTAGCTTTGGGGGGTTCTGAGCATTTGTTAATGTTGATCCAAACCAGAACAAGGAGTAAGACTGCTAAGCCAATCATTTTGATTGCGTCATAATGTGATGAACACCAGCGAACACATCTACAAATGAATGTTGTGGGTCCTCTGTTTCTGGTGTCAGTAATTCCATTCATAAATCAGGCTCACATCAGTGCTCCACATCACACACAAACCGAGAGCGTAAGATGCATTGAGGCGTAGTCTCCCGATCCCACATTAATGCTTTCACTTAAAGGAGTACTTATGTAAAGTCTCAGGGGTCCGACAAAGCAAATATTCTTTATGGAAGCCACACCTTTCCTGTGTGTCACTGACACTCTCTTGTGGCACATGGTTCGAATACTTGCTAATGGCTATAAAGCTGTACTCTCCTCCATGATCTTAAAATTCTCTCATGAAAAAAGGTCACTATACTGTATATCCTGTGTGGCTCCCTTGAGTGCCCTATATTAGTGTTTGAATGAAAAACCTCCAAATATGAATGAGAATATGTAGCATATGTTTTGGCTTAGCAGAAACCCCATTTTAATGCATCATCAAGGCACATTAGTAACTTAACAGATTATTGCATTGTCAGTAAGATGCACTGTCCTGACTAAATGTTCAGTTTTAAAATACATTCCTTGTAAAAAAAGATGTGCAATTAATTGTATTGAATATGCATGTGTAGTGTAATTCAAATCTTAAAAGCAGACTTGAATTACTCGTAGATAATACTTAAATAAAAGGCCACTTAAGTGAATTGAGACCCTCAGTTGTCCTCAATGTCAGAAGATGGATCTCAAAATCATACAGTCATTGGCGTAAAGGGTTAAAATAGACAAAAATGCTGAAAAACCCTAGAATTTGTGGGACCTGAAGGATTTTTTTCGGAAGAACAGTGGGCAGTTTAACTGTTAACTTTTTAATTTTCTCTTGTGGACTATATGTCAATGTCTTTTACGGGAATTTTTTTTTTTTTTTTAGGTCAGTGCTAAATAAAAAAATGACATTTTATACGATCCCTCTTATTTTGGTAAATAGTTAACATTTAGCTGATTCTGCAAGGTGTATGTAAACTTTTGACCTTAACCGTATTTACATTTGTATTTAAACACACATTTAAATGCTAAATATTTAATATGACATACAAGTTTAAAAATGACATTAAATTATATTTTAGTTTGCCATAAATGCTTGTTAGTACATTCAGCTGTACACTTACACATATATAACCATGGTCGACAAAACCGCTCATAAGGGTAAATTTTGTAAAATTGCGATTTATACATCATATGAAATCTGAATAAATAAGTTTTCTATTGATGTATGGTTTGTTAGGATAGGACAATATTTGACTGAAATGCAAAAATTTAAAATCTCTGGAATCTGAAGGTGCAAAAAAATCTAAATATTGAGAAAATCACCTTTAAAGTTGTCCAGTGAAGTTCTTAGCAATGCTTATTACTTATTAGAAATTAAGTTTAGATATATATTATATATAGATATATTCACGATAGGAAATTTACAAAATATCTTCATGGAACATGATCTTTACTTGATATCCTAATGATTTTTGGCATAAAAGAAAAATGAACAATTTTGACCCCTACCATTTATTTTGGCTTTTGCTACAAATATGCCTGTGCTACTTAAGACTGGTTTTGTGGTCCAGGGTCACATATTTCAAAGACACAATAAGTAATTATGAAATTACATATAAAGATGTACTTACGTTCTACATAAGTGGGTCTAAAGTTCAGATAATTGCATTTAATATAAATTTAACTGATACAATTTAGCTACTTAGATGGCAGGTACTGGAAACAATTCTAAAACAACATTGTTGTTGCCTCCAGGCACAGGCAGACCTGAAGGTTAGTTTTCCTGAAGCCTGGTGAGGTGGAAAACTTGCAGGAAAGGGGCCTTACTTGTGAAAAAATGGGCACCACTCATACTTAGAGACACTTTATGTATTTCAGCCATTGTAAACCTTGTAAACCTTGTAAACATTTTGTGTGGCTTGATTACCATTTTACCAGATTTTCACTCATTACCATTGTCCTAAAGTAGAAAAAGTTGTTGTATTGTACATATGAGTGGTACCTCACTTGGTGGCTGCCATTCTGATATCACATGACCAACTGAATACCATTCATTTTAGGTCCTGTTGCTGAAGTTTTGGTCACTGAATAAATTATTAATGAGAGTGAATGGCAACCATATTTATGCCATTGCATCCTGCAACCAAAAGGTGTGCTTTTTGTGTTATGCTGCGTTCCACAAATATCATTATAAACTCCTGGACCACTGTTGCTTTATTCACCAAAAATTACTTAGTGCACCTTTAAAGTGGCGTCACTTGTAATTTAGCACACATTTCATTATTAGCCATTATTAGATAGAGTCTCTGGGCTGTGCTGGTTTGTTCTGGCTTATGCGTGCCATTCAAAGTTGCAGCTGACACTTGGCAGGCATCTCAAAGCCGCTGGCATTCAGAGTGTCCAGAAACAGCAGCATTGTAAAGAGCAAAGGCAGAGTCATATCTAACTGATTACGTATTAGAACGCGCTCACTGTTGCCAAACCCCTCCCCCCTCCACACGCTGCACCAATCACAGCCTGGCTTCTGAGTGATTTATGGTGTGATGCGTCACCAGCTGGAGGATGTTATATTTCTGTCTGACACCGAATAAATCTTCAGTACATCCCTTCTCTGGCTGTCCTTCATAAGACCTTTAAAGACGGAGCCGGTCTGGAATACTTACAAAGCCAAGCTCTGTGTTGTGGATATGGGATTTCCCTTTTTCATGATGTTATGAGGGTCTCTCTCAGTAATATGCGGTTTTATTGCTGGTCTATGGCAATATGACGACAGACTGCGGTATATCAAAACATTTTGAATGCTATTTACTCATAAAATACTACATAATGTGCAAAAGTGTGCAAAATACATATTATATAAAGATTATTACACATATTATATTCAATATCTTTAATTACCAGTGTTGGGGAAAGTTACTTTTAAAAGTAATGCATTACAATTTTGCGTTACTCCCTGAAAAAGTAACTAATTACGTTACTTAGTTACTTTTTAAGGAAAGTAATGCATTACTTTTGTGTTACTTTTTAAATCTGGGAAGGGCTTGCTTCTTTGATTTTAATATAAAACAATTCTAATGTAAAAGCCATTTTACACTAAAAGTGAAATGAATTCACCTCAGGCTGAAAGAAAAGTAGATTTATGCAGGAGATCACTCTTCAGCTATAAAAAATGAAGCACAAATGTTAGTTTTTCTAAAGCAATTTTTGCTTATTAGTATGGCTGAATTGCATCATTGAAGGTCAGCAGCAAAGACACTGGTTAATAAAATGGGATTAAATACATAAAGGATATTTGCTTTATTTAACATATTTAATTATTGCAGGGTTGCATCATATTCTGAGTTTGCATTTCACTTTTTTTATATTCATTTTGAGGAATACTGAATCTTTTTTTCTTTTTTTCTTTTGAGAGTGAGATGAATTAATGCATGTTCACATTTAGTCTAGAATACTGTAACATCATGTTTACTCCCAATTTCCCGACAGGAGACTTGTCAGTCAATAAATAGGGAAAAAAGTAACTCAGATTTTCCATAGAAATTCAAAAGTAATGCGTTACTTTACTAGTTACTTGAAAAAAGTAATATTTTTACGTAACTCGAGTTACTTGTAATGCATTACCCCCAACACAGTTGATTACATCCCAAGTTCTCCCATACAACGCATTTAGATTATGTAAGCTGTGTACATTTACTGTACGTTATCTCTTAAATATATTCATACAGGATAATTAAGCAGCATCAAGCTGCAAGTAACTCAGGTACATTTTTATCTGGTTTTGAGGTTGGTTTTATCTTTTTAATGGAAAACATGACAAAGATGCTGATTAATAACAGGATTGTTTGCAGCTAGCAGTTCATTTTCTTTTCAGTTTATTTATACTGCTCTCTAACTCTCCATATATCTTTGCTCAGCAGTCTATTTAGATCCTCTAACTACTTTCCCTCAATTTATTTCCTTCCCCTCACTCACAAATGTAAACCCAGCTCTCCCAGGACAACCTGGCCTCTCTCTCACATCACATCCACTCACTCACATTTCAGGCCTATAGGAACCGGGTCAAATCAACACTAATGGAGAAAAGGAAGAGCAAAAAAAAAATTAATTCCTGTAGGAAGAGTGGATACAAAAAAGGCCTTAAAGTGGGTACTGAGCTCACACAGTTAAGAGTCACCATGGGAACTGAAGAGGAAGCCAGGCCTGTAAAAGCACTGATGACGGTGATGATGACAATGGCAAGGAAGGTTTGTGTGAACGGAGAGAAGGCTGAGTCAGGAAAATAATGCTGGGATGGGAGGAGGGGTGTAGTCTGGGTTATGGATTTGTAATGGGCCCCTAGCATGTGAGTTTTAATGGTTTGGCTCAAGTCGAAGAGCGTTGAGCGAATGGGACTTTACAGCGCGAACGTCATTGTTTTAACAGCGTTTTCTCTTATAGTACCCGCTGGCTAATGAGCAGACATGATTAGGTTTGCGATTATTGATGCTGATTGTGCAAATCTTTCTGCAGTGCATTTAAGTTTATTTGATTGTTAACTTGGATACCATTTGTGTTTTATTCTGGTTGAAACAAAATGTTTCTTTGTAATATTGTGCACATTTGTGACTACATATGCACTTTTTCTTTTATATTGTTCTGATGGACTTTACCTAGGGTTTGGAACTGTGATTTAGTTCATATTCAGAAGACAACAGAAAAACAAACAACAACAACAACAAAAAAACCTACAGCAATACTCTGAACTTCGTTATAGTACAGTGTGACCAGTCCAATCTGAACAAATGATTCTTATAAACTGGTTTAAGTTACTAAAAAAAAACATTAAGTGACCACTCTAGTACTTCTCTAGTATAATTTTGACTCATGTACTCATTTTTGTGAATAAAAAAACATAGAGCATAACATGTACAGTCCAATTCCTGAACGTGTGACTGTTGGTTCTTTGTAGTGAATCAGAAACATCAGGTGGAACCAGTGTAGTTTGATTTCTGAACAAATGAGTCAATTCTTTATTTAACTAAACACATATGACTTACAACTAATATAAGACTTAAAGCACTGTAGTTACTGTCTGGTTGTTCACATGACAATGTGCACATTATGAGTTTTCTCAATGCCCTCCAAAACTTTGGAAACACCCTAGAAAAGTGGGGTTATTGGACAATATTGGCATGAATCCTTTTTTAATTTGTAATACTTTTGCACTGACAAGGGACAACACAAACTACGAAAACATATTTTATTACATAAACAGTTTATACATAGAAAAAAAAATAAATATTTGATTTAAAATATCCACCATTAGCAGCTATTACAGCTCTGCATAATCTGGGCCTAAATTCATTGTATTTTAAACTTAATTGGCAATCAATTGTTGCAGCTATTAAGGTGTGCTGACCCAAAAATCTTTTAAAAACCTGGGCCAAGTTTAAACCAGTAACCAGGCATCACAGCTGGCAAAGGGGCATGTCTGACTTTGACATGTATATATTGCCATTATTATGTAATCAAAATGAAAATTATTATTGCTGGTATTTAATGATAATGTCAAGTTACTTTAATGTATTTGAGCCAAAAACTTTTTATGCAGATTTATGCTAATATCATCCAGAACAACACTTTGCCAGGGGTGTTTCCAAACTTTTTGGAGGGCAGTGTATATTAAAATAGAAAACTGCTCTTTTTTTACTGCATTTTTGATCAAATAAATGGAACTTTGATGAGCATAAGAGACTTCTTTAAATAATAAAAATCGCACAGATCCCAAACTTTTGAACAGCAGTGTATATGTGATGTCATTAAGTGATTGCGTAAACAAACTAGTGATCTGAACCAGTTCATATACAAAATTTCAGAAAGAACCAGTTCATGGAAAGGATTTCCTACTTTTGCCTAAGGCTATGGATTACAGGTGATCATGTTGTAAATAATGTTCAGTTTCTTGCACAGACTGAGAGGCCAAGGGTATTAATTATGTGGTTTATTCTCAAATCTGGCAGCTGCTGACTTGCATTTTATAAAACACCAAGGACCACAGTTTCAGCTAAAAATCTTCTTTATGTTCTCCTGAAGAAAAATAGTCAACTACATCTTGGATGGTCTGAGGGTGAATAAATTAACAGCAATTTTACATTTTTGGTTGAGCTATGACTTTAACACTATTATGTGCTGTTCTGTGTTCCTACACACACAGTCAGGATCACAGCCAAAGTTTGTTATTCTGGGATGTGAGGTGTAAAGACAAGCCCAACTGACCTTTCCGCCTGCTACCTTTGCCTGCCTCGACAAGCGGTCTGAGCTACATTTTCTCTCACCAGCTCATGTGGACAGCTGACCATTACACCCACACAGCCTGTCCCAACAGTCTCCTTTCATTCCTGTGCAAATATGCCTATCAGTCACCACCGCAACTGCCAGCCGATGTCCCTCAGGAATCTCTCCACCTGTTCCCATCAGAGAGAAAGGGTGATGAAGGGAGGGGTGAGATATAGAAGGAGTGACAAAGAGTGTGCGGCATGGAAAGAGACAGAAATACTCAAACTCCCACTGACCGCACCCTGAACGTGACCCTCTATTTAACACAACAATTAATGTTCAGAGTCACTCCTCCATATCCAGACATCCCCCACACATATTCCATATGATGAGAATCAGCTGTGCTTAAAGGTGTCATTTACAAAGGGTTACAAAGAGGACATTTTATATGAATATGTGTTATGGAATGTATGTGGTGTATGTGAATGTCACCTACAATATGTACCAATTTGTGGTTTTTGGACATAACAACATGGCAATACCAGCCTGGACAAAAGCATGATGGTAAAACTATATTATCTGTTGAATGACTCATGTAAATACTATAATATTTGTATTTATTTGGTATTATGGTATTATTATGCTATCTATCTATCTATCTATCTATCTATCTATCTATCTATCTATCTATCTCTATGTCTCTCTCTCTCTGTGTGTGTTTGTGTGTATTTTTTGTCACAGGAAGTTACAAGCAAATTTTTTTAGAAATATGATGATGTGTTTAATTCCAACACGAGGAGAGAAGCTTGCACTCACCTGTTCGCACAATTTCCATAGATGAACATGACAGTAAGTCAGCCAATAGTGTGATCCACTGTATCCTACAATCCTGGAAGATACAGGCGGCAGGCTCTTTATCCCAGGCCTGCTCAACACATTCCAACCCTCACAGATACCATCTATTATCATCTGTCATCATCTCTGGGTTACTAGTTTACTGAGCCACTAACATTCCATTCTAAATGCCTCCTGCATAAAACACTTGACTAGTTACTGGCCATCTAGCAGATGCGTTTCATTCAGTGCACTAATTGTAGGGACAGTCTGCCTGGAGCAACCCAGGGGTTAAAGGAGAACTCCACTTCCGGAACAAAAATTTACAGATAATGCACTCACCCCCTTGTCATCCAAGATGTTCATGTCTTTCTTTCTTTAGTCGTAAAGAAATTATGCTTTTTGAGGTAAACATTTCAGCATTTTTCTGCATATGGTGGACTTCTATGGTGCCCCCGAGTTTGAACTTCCAAAATGCAGTTTAAATGCAGCTTCAAACGATCTCAAATGCAGCTGTAAACTATCCCAGCCGAGGAAGAAGTGTCTTATCTAGCGAAACGATTGGTTATTTTCACAAAAATAATACAATTTATATACTTTTTAATGTCAAACACTCATCTTGTCTTACTCTCCCTGAACTGTTTTTTTCTGGTTCATGACAGTTAGGGTATGTTGAAAAACCCCCGTCTCATGTTCTCCCTCAATTTAAAAATCATCCTATATAGCTGTTTTACCTTTTCTGTTAAAGGTGTTTGATCTTCTTTGCATGTTCTCTTTGCATAGACAGGGTCAGTACTTCTGCAGCGATGTAGGAAGATTTTGATATCATTTTTGAAGTTGAGGGAGAAAATACGATTGAAGATTTTTGACATACCCTAACGCTGTGAGCCAGAATACACAGAGTTCAGGCGGCGCAAGACAAGATGAGCGTTTGAGATTAAAAAGTATTAAATTGTATTTTTTAATGAAAATAACCAATCATTTTGCTACACTCTTAAAAATAAAGGTGCTTTACAATGCCATAGAAGAACCCTTTTTGTCTAAATGCTTCCATAAAGAACCTTGAACATCTGAAGAACCTTTCTGTTTCAGAAGGTTCTTTGTGGTGAAAGAAGGTTCTTCAGATTATAAAAAGGTAAAAAAGAGATGGTTCTTTAAAGAACCTTTGACTGAATGGTTCTTTGTGGAACCAAAAATGGTTCTTCTATGGCACTGCTGTGAAGAACCATTTAAAGCACCTTTATTTTTAAGAGTGTAGATAAGACCCTTCTTTCTCGGCTGGGATCGTTTACAACCACATTTGGGATAGTTTGAAGCTGCATTTAAACTGCATTTTGGAATTCAAACTCGGGGCACCATATCAGTCCATTACATGTAGAAAAATCCTGAAATGTTTTCCTCAAAAAACATAATTTCTTTACGACTGAAGAAAGAAAGACATGAACATCTTGGATGACAAGGGGGTAAGTACATTGTCTGTAAATTTTTGTGCTGGAAGTGGACTTCTCCTTTAACATGTTAAATGCTAAGTCTGCTCCCTAAGTAAAGAAGCAAAGACACTCTTTATGTACTAGTCCTCACTGTACACAAAAGCTCCTCTCGTCATCACAACAGTAACTTAGTGTAACTGAAACAGCTCTAACATTTAACAATATCAAGTTTCCACCTTTGTTTTGCTTAAAAATACAAAACATAATAATTTCAGTATTTTTACTCTGCCCATGCAAAGCATGATGGGAAATATAATTTCAGTTATGCCAAAATCAAAAATCATTCTCAAGTACTTGATTGGTTCACATTTGCCTTACATCACGTATGCTAATCTAGCTCTGTTATGACAACTCTCAGTGAGTTTCGCATAATGTACATAATGTTAATGTGTTCTGGTCTCAGCGGAAAAGATCAGCTATGCTGCTGCTGTGGCAGAGCAAATACTGAGTTTTGCTACTGCCAATACATCCATAACCCCCATATATAACCCCCATACACAACATAAATGAAATTACCCTGTAGCAGGTCTATACAGGTGGAGCTGGGGAAGGTGGAGGGTTTCTGAAAAACACTTCAAATGTTACAGCAAATGTTTTAGCCAAGCATTTGAATGTTGAGCAGCAAGTTCATTGGCTGCTTATGTGAAAAGAATCTAATTGGCCACGCCATGTGAATAATGATGTGATTATATCAGGTTGAGTTAGAACCTTTCGGCCTGCAGAGTTTCATTACATATTTTTGTATTACATTACAATATTAGAGAATTACATTAATTTTGTATTAGAGAATTACATTAATTGAATGCAAAGATCAAGTTTAGAAGAGAAACACAATTTTAATGTGTAGATTTTGCCGTAGACACAAATTTCCAATGAGCCATTATTGGAAAACTGGTCTTTGACGAGAAATCAAAGAGTTTGTTGAGAAATGTTTATGAATTCATATTGAAATATCTGATATATGATGACAGACTTTAGTCTCAGAGCCATTAAAAGCCAAACATCTGAGATATTACACATAGACTGTCTACTGCTGTCCACAAGGCCTGTAGCATCTCATTCTCATGTGTGGTATTGTTTAACACAGGGTGGAGTCGGAGAGGAGCAGTCTGGTGACCTTTGGGGTCATGGTGTCAGGTTTGTTTAGTCTGCCTTTTTCTGATCATCCCTCAAGAGATGCACACAGAGCTCACACCTGACAAGAGCACAGAGAGAGGGAGGACAAAGCATGATGGAAGAGTGGGAGCATCGAAATGCCATTTGTCAACCTATGAGTAAGGCTTTGTCACTCATGAATGGAGATGGAGGGGATTTTTGTGTTTATGTGTGTGTTCACACCTCAAGGTCACATAAAACCCATTACACAATGCCTTCTCTTACACCAACTATATCTGTGTGGGAAAATTTTCAGAATGTGTACACGAAACTATTTTTATTGATTACTTTTCTCTTTTAATTCTCTCTGGAATTTAGCCAAACCACTAACAAGGTTTATAAACTACCACGGACAAAAAAATGAACCCTAGTTTCTTTCTTTCTTTATTTATTCTCTTTCTAACAGATAAGCTCTGCTCAATGTAATTTGTAGGTCAGATAAAAACAAGGAAATAAAGTAGTAAAAAAACAACTGAGGCCTTTGAACTACTTCTACAGTGTTAAAGGTACCTGCATTCTCATTGGTCAGTCACATATTCATCAGAAAATGTGTACAGGCAGTAAAATTCCAGATACATCTTAGAATAAATACTTACATTTTCTTGGAAAAAAAATGTCAAGGTCTTGACTTACCAAAACTTACTATCATAATGCTGTTGTGGGTAATGCTAGAGGGTGCTCACCTAGTAAATGATTTCAGTGTGTTGCTGAGAGGTTGCTAGGGAGTTGTAAGTGGTTGCTAGGGCATTGCTATGCAGTTACTAAGTTGTTCTAAGTGTTTGTGTGTGTGTGTGTGTGTGTGTGTGTTTCTGTGCAGTTGGGTTTTGTGGGCGGTTGCCAATGCATTTCTATGCAGTTGCTAAGGTGTTCTAAGTGCTTTTCAGTGTGTTACTTTGCAGCTGGGTGTTGTGGGTGGTTGTCAAGGCATTGCTATGCAGTTGCTAAGGTGTTCTACGTGGCTTTGTGTGTGTTACTATGCAGATGGGTATTGTAGGCGGTTGCCAAGGCATTGCTATGCAGTTGCTAAGTTGTTCTAAGTGCTTTTTTTTTTAGTGTGTTTCTATTTTACCATTTTTATTGAATTGCTAAAGGGGTTCCTAGGGTGTTGTGGGTGGTTGCCAGAGCATTGCCATGCAATTACCATAGTGTTCAATGTGTTTTTAGTGTGCTTCTATGCAGTTGGGGGGGTTATTGTGATTTCCTAAGTGATTTTCAGGGTGTCGCTATGTAATTGGATGTTGTGGGTTTTTCTGTGGGTTTTCATAGATGTTGCTATGCAGTTACCAAGATATTACAAGCGGTTTTGTAGTTTGTTGCTATGCAGTTGCCTTCGGCCCAAGATCTTAAGGTAGGCATATAGTACAATTGTTTGTAAAATGGATAGATGGGTGGATAGATGAATGCTATGTGGTTGATAGTATGTTGTGGGTGGTTGCCAGTGCGTAGCTAAGCAGTTAATAAGGTGGTCTAAGTGCCTTTAATTATATTGCTATGCAGTTGTTAGAGTGTTTTGGGTGTTTGCTTATGGTTCAAGTCAAAAGAGTCAGGTCCTTATGATTTTCTGGACCTATGAATCAGGAACCTCCTTCAAAGGTAATATGGCATCTCTCTTCAACAAGGTTAGGAGTTGTTCAGATTCTTAACTCTGAATGTGGGCATTAGACAGTGCCACTCAATGCTCAGTTAGGTTTTTTTGTCCATGTAAACTAATGTCCTCTGCTTATCTAAGTAATTCAGCAACTGCCACAAGCAATAAAGAATGAAGATCTACTTTACTGAACGGTTTCTGTCTTCCCTTCTCTCCGACGGCCATTCATCAACCTCTGGACGGCCAATTTGCATATTGTAATGGCTTCTTTATTGTTCTGCATTAGCTTTGTAAAAAAAAAAAAAAAAAAAAAAAAAAAAAAAGTGGGAAATCAATGCAAATCCTGTTACCGTAACTTGGTTATGTCCATTATAGTCAGTGTGAAGAATCTCATCATGTGGTTTACCCTTTTTGTATTCCACAAAGGAACATTAAAACATTGAATTTCTGACATGTACCACAGCTCTGTATTTTGATATGTCCAGCTGATGTGATTTCTTTTCATATTAGGACATTAATGTCCAATGTTTAAATGGACATTATTAGAGTACTGTAATGCTCACACTGAAAAGTAAAAGCTTAAGATTCGAGTTTTATCCATGTTAGTGCTAGTGGCATGTTGTTTTTGGGAAATTAACCAGGAATTATCAAGCTCAAGATCATGGTTCAGCAAACAAAGTCAATCATTTGTATTTAGGTAAAAAAAATAAAATAAAAAATAACAATAATAATACAAATAATAATAATAATAATAATGATAATATTAATAAAATAAATATGCAAGATCTACTAAATGTTCTTTTGACATTGTGTGTTCTTATGTCAGGCTTGTTGCTGTTCTAAATAAAAAACTCTGACTCCACCTGCTGCTGGTGGTGTATTATTATTCTTAAACTGAGGATGTGTACGTAGTATGGTGATTTTTTATTTGCACATTTCCTTTATTTAATTTAATTATGAAATTGTATTTTATTATAAAAGTAATGCAATTTATGTGAAAATGTCTAAATTAGCTTTTCATTTTGTATTCATTTTTTGGTCCCACTTTATATTAAGTGGCCTTAACTACTATGTACTTCCATAAAAAAAAAGTACATTGTATTTAATGTGATCATATTGTATTGCAAAACACTTTTGCTGCTATTGAGGTGGGATATTGGTAAATTTAGGGAGAGGTCTGGTGATATGGGTAGGTTTCAAGGGTGGGTTAAGGTGTAAGGGATGGATCAACAATTTTCAGCTTTAGATTCATTAATATCACCAGGAGAACAAGCAAAGACAAAGACGGAAACTTTTATTTCAGTAGTTTGGCTGGTAGAAAAAAATATGAATAGAAATGCTATAATGAAGCTGTAGTCTGAGCTTTCTGGATTTGTAGACTTTTGTCTATTTACATCCTGAACAATAATGAGTGATATTTTCTATACAATGAGTTTTCCTGTCTATTGTAGAAAAAATAACCCCCCCCAAAAAAAAAAAAAAACAAAACAAAAATAAACAGATAGAGCTTATTCAAAGGCAGGAAGATTAAGATTGCAAGTTGTCATTCTGTAATGCAGTGTATTGTGTCTCCTCAACAATCTTGTACTTATATATTCATGTATATTACATCCAAACTCACACTCACTAAAAGGCAAAATAATCTCTGTAAAATCTGCCATTCACACTCCCATAAAAGATTAAAATAGCCAACTGTTTAAAATAAGTATAAGCAGCCACATAAAATAAGATAAATTGCTTTTGTGTATGTAGTTGAATAGCAATCTTGAATATTGTGGAACACTCTAGAAGATGTTAGGCAGCAAACGGTAGGGCACGGCTGCAGTGTAGCGCTCCCAGTCCTTTCCGTACTTGTTGCTACAGCGGTGTTCATCACGAATGCAGCGGTGCACCAGTAGGATGGTCATGTAGACGATGTAGAAATAGGGCAGCAAATGCTCACCACCGCAGGCCAAGCAGTACGCCAGTGAGCCCATCAAATCACCCGTGTAGTTCATGTGACGGGCCACCCCCCAAAACCCAGAGGTCATCAGTTTGCTCTTGTGAATCCTGCCATCGGCCGATCGATATGAACACTCAATGAAGGTGGGCTTCTTTCCCCAGATTTTGCAGTTACCCTCTGTGCGACGGAAAAGGTCTTTCTGATGGTTGCCTGAGCGGAAGATGTAGTAGCCCGCCAGACCCAGGATGAGGACACCTGTGGCATGGGGTGTAGCAAGCTGGACAGGGTTGTAGACCAGGTAAAGACCCTAAAGAACAAGAGCATAAATCAAGATTAACATGGCATAAACAGCATTACTCCTTCTGAAATCAATGAAGCTGCGTATGAGGTCAAATAGAGAATCCAATGCCACATCCAACACAAATCAAGCACTGTAAATATAGTTTAGAAACACACCTGTAGTGTGTAGAGGAAAGGAAGCCACACACAGTCTCCCCAGCCCAGGTACCAGCCAAAGTGATCGTGGCAGATGTCTATAGTCTTGAGGTACCAGGCTTCGTTCCAAAAGAAGTCCAACACATAGATGGCCTTACAGAAGAAAAGTAGTGGCAGGAATAATATAAATTAAATGAAATACTGAAAAATAAATGTTGTTAAATCTAGCCAGTATATGCAATAATAAAGCACTACTAAAGTTGTTTTATTGCACCACCTAGTGGCTACATGACTCACTTGCAAAACATTGACCAGGATCATAGAGTTTGTCACGTGACCATACAGCTCCTGCTGTTTAGCAGCATAGGATAAGTTAATCAGTGTCCATGCCACGATACCTGGCCGGCCATTGAAGAAAAGCTTGAAGTCAAACCATTTTCCTATACGAGGGTTGAACTCAATTCCCATCATGTAGTTGTAGAAGATGTTGCCTGTGAATTTACTGCAAATCGAATAAAAACAAGACAAGAGTCTGTTTAGTGAGCACATGCATTTTACACTTTGGACAAAAACAAAAACAAAAACAAAAAAAAAAGTTTCTTAATGGCAAACTATATATATATATATATATATATATATATACACACACACACACACATATATATATAGTTTGGCATTAAGAAACAAAAAACAAAACAAACAAAACAAAAATGTAAAAGTTAACATAATTAAGTATAGTAATTCATTACTTATTATTTTTGATGTTGTTAGTTTACAAACTTTAAAATTATTTAAATTAGGACTGTCAAACGATTAATCGCATCCAAAATTATATATATAAATACACACATACATGCATATATTTTGAAAAACATTTTTATTAATTATATATATATAATTACATATATAATTCAGAATAAATATAAATATTTTATATATAAATTAACATTTTTCCTTGAAATATACATGTATGTGTGTGTATTTATATGTACATAGTACACACACATTGAGTATTTAAATAGAAAGTTTTATTTTGGATGCGATTAATCGCGATTACGCGTTTGACAGCCCTAATTTAAATATTATTATTAATTATTATATTATTTATTAAATTAGGCATTTAAAATGTTCAAATGAAAGCAAAAAAAAAAAGTTTACACTTTTCATTTTTAGCTTTACAACACACATCTCGTCCAATTCAAAACGTTTTAGTCATAAATTTAATGGGCCAAACCACTGTTACTACAGTGGGTATATAATGCTGACACACTCCTATTAAAATGAAAGCTTTTTGAGATGTAAAAAAATTAATCATGTCATATATTTTTCAACAACTAATGCAGGGGTGCTCAACCCTGGTCCTGGAGATCGACTTTCCTGCAGAGTTCAGCTCCAACCCTGACCAAACACACCTGAACCAGCTAATTAGGATCTGAAGGAGCGCTTGATAATTACAGACAGGTGTATTTGATTAGGGTTGGAACTAAAGTCTGCAGGAAGGTCGATCTCCAGGAACAGGGTTGGGCACCCCTGATCTAATGTAATACTAAAACCAGAAAAATGTATGTAAAAAAACAGACATAACCTGTAATATAAGGTGACTAGATTTCTGAAATGAAAATCGGGTACAATTCCTAGTTTAGTAGTCAAATATCACAGAAATCTCACTTGTGATTATCTATGAATTAAAAAATGGGGACAATACATTTTTGTATGTTTTGTTTTTTAATTGTTGTGGTGTTCCATACATTAATATCATAACTATTAATTACAGTGATGTTTGACGATCAAACTTACCCTAGCTTTTTAATACAATTCATCAAAAATGACACTATGAAAAATAATAAATAGTAACTACTGCAAATAGTAAACATATCAAAACAGTATTATAAAATTATGACTTTACAAAAACACATTAAAAATAAAACAATAAATATGAGAACGTGATAACTAAAACTGTATTCAATATTTCATATTTTCTAACTATATTCAACATTTTTACTAAGTACAGTTACAACTGCTTTTAGAAATGGATCTTTCATTTATCAGGCTTATTATTTTGCATTTTAGGCTCATTTTGAGCACAAAGTATGTGCATTATTAGTTTTTAATATTATTCATATCGAAGTTTTGACGTCGGAAGTTTTGGGAATGTTTATTTTTATGCACAAATTAACCAATCACATTCAAACTCTCGCTGAAAATTAACTGTAATCTTGTTGGATTCTGTTGATTTCAATATTACATTAAATGTAGAAAAATATCTGAAAGGATTTTACTTGTTTACATCTCAAAGCTTTAGTTTAACAGGGATGTGTAGACTTTTTATACCCCCTGTATGCACAGTAAATAATCAAAACGTGTTTTCTTACCAGTCTTCTGGGTTGGTAGGGAACAGATAAGCCTTAATGAAAGCGAACGTGGACACGGCATAGCCAAGGATGTTGGTGCACCATAAGAGAGGGATCCAGTTGTCAATGATGATGGTTGGTGAAAACCAGTGGAAGTACTGAGCATTAGCCACCCATAAAACATGAGTGATTATCCAGCACTGGAGACCATTGACCTCATACTTATTAATCAGACCTGAGAGAGAGCAACACATTTATATTACATGATCAAATAAGGTTTAGATCAATTTTTCCACACAAACCACAGAGTACAAATTACATCAAGTACATCTGCATTACATTTTACAATATTTTTTTGTCCTTATGAGAAATTAATTATGTATTGTTTTACCTGCTGGTGTTCGGGCACCCTCCTGCACTCCCCCGACATAACCTGGAAGAATCTTATGCATGAAATCTGGAACACACATGTACAGCACCACCTAGTGTAGACACAACCAAATCTCACAATTCACAAGTCCAAAGCCACTTAAGTATTTCTCACTACAAGTATTATTTTTTTATTTATTCTTCTGAGGTTCTGCACACCTGAAATGTGACCCAGATGGCATAGATCTTTGCAGCAGCCCATGTAAAGGAAGGGGCACGGTTCCAGATGGTGAGCAGGGTGGCGTCACCGTTGTAGAGGTCCAGTAATGGATGGGTGATGGAGCACTGGTACTGATCACATGCCATGATGAAGAAAAAGACGATGAAGGGGGCAAAGCACAGGAGCAGGATCACACCTGTCAGAGAGAACCAATCCACCTCCCTACAGAGATCAGATTAGCATGAGTCAAAATAGGATATTTGAAGATTTTTAGAATTTATGAACATGCAAATGACTCTTGTCAGTCTAAGATTGTCATTATTCCACTGAAAAAATGAATAGGATTACAATTTTGGAATAATACTTATGCATCTGATTTTTGTTTTTTTTATTATTACAAAATTAATGATGGATAAATAAAAATTAATATATATTTTTTAACATTCTTGAAACACTTTCATTAATACCATTAACAAAGATTCTTTGTATACAAATGATTGTACAGTTAATTAGTTAATTTATATTTTTGTCATGAAACTTTAATTCATATCATTTTGAATCTGATCTGAAACATTTTGTGTCTGATCTGTTTATTAAAGCAACAGCTCATTAAAAATAATAATAATAATAATAATAATTAATAATAATAAATAATAATAATAATAATAATTTTACTCATGTCCTTTGAACTCTATACAACTTTGTTCCTTCTTGGCAACACAAAAGGTAGTATTGATAGCAGAATGTCCAAGGTGCTTTTTGTCAATCAAGATTTTTTGTGAATATTGTCTTAGTTTCCATTATTAGCATCATATCATAGTGTATACACACAAACACTAACCAGCAACCTGTCAAAATAAAAGTACGGTTTAACATGTAACAGAAATGTTACTTTTGTACAGTATAATGTAGGTGTTTACATATTCCTATTTCTGGCAAATTTAAATAAAACAATTAAATGCTAAAAAAACCATTAACCACTTAATTGTAAAAACAAAATACTACAATTATTATTACATTTTTTTAAAGAGAATATTCACACATTTTTTCTTCCATGTATTATTGTTCCATGTAAAACCTCTGTTTATTTGGAAACAAATGAAAGGGTTTAATTTTCCTTTAATTAAAGTAAATGTTTAACGCCTTCATTTGATTATCAGAAAGAATTAAAACACACAAGAATTTCTGAACAAAAAAGAAAAGAAAATGGTTGTAAGGCCCTATTCAAAATGCCAAAATTGAGATTTTTTGACTTATTTTTACACTGAAATAAATTTCTTTGTCATTACAATAGTAAACTATTTTTAAAAAAGCACCATACCATTGGTGGGTTTATATAAATATATATGTATATATATATATATACACACACACATATATATAAACAGTTTTTGATTGTTTAATTAAAAATTATTGTTAGGGATAATTTATCAGTTAACGGATATTGATAAGGACATGTCCTTGTGTCCCTACTACTTTTATTAGTTTATGCTTTTATAGTATAGGTGCACTGCAGTTCTTTGCAAATGGACAACTGGAACACAGCAACCAGTACATTATTCATTTTTAAATTAATTTTTATGTTCCATAGTCATACAGGTTTGCAGCGACATGAGGGTGAGTAAATGATAATAACTGATTCACCCAAATTTAATTTAATAATAATGTTTTTGGTAAACTATGCCTTTTTCTAATGTTACTCAATTGCTTTGCATAGCTGCAAATAATGGATTCACAATCTCATTATTATTTTAAAGGGATAGGTTACCCAAAAATGAAAATTCTGTCTTTAATTACTCACCCTTATTTCATTCTAAACCCGTAAGACCTTTGTTCATCTTCAGAACACAAATTAAGATATTTTTGATGAAATCTGACAGCTTTCTGATTTCATCAGAAATATCTTAATTTGGTTTTTAAAGTTGAATAAAGAACTTACAGGTTTGAAATGACATAAAGATGAGTAATTAACAACAGAATTTTCATTTTGGGGTGAACTATCCCTTTAATTTGTAGTTTCACTTGTTACGCTTTAGAGTGGCTCACACAAACACTAGTGACTGAACACAGGAATAGAAGTTTAAACCTTTTTAATCCAAGAAAATGTTCATCAGTTATTCACTTCAAATAAAAAATATCACACATGCAATATACATTATAATACTGAACCTAATCAAACAATTTTTTGTGTGTGAATAAGTGTAGTAATGCAATGACTATACAGTCAGAGTGGTGGCTTACCATGCTCTTCCCCACTGTACCGGCTCCTTTGCATGGTTTTTCACCCCTGCCCGGGCTCCATTGGAACTGCCTTTATGGCGCTTTCTCACAGCTTCGCCGGTCGTCATGATGTCTGAGCAAGATTTAGAAAACAGAGAGAAAGAGAGAGTGAGATTGGTAAGTGCATAAAAATTACCTCTGAGATGGTAAACATGTCTCTATCAAAAGTGAATACGGGGAGGACAAAGTGCACTGCTGATAACAGACAACAAACAGAAGATCTAGGTGTTACTTATGTGCTAAACATGATAAGTTCGTGATTTTTAAATAATGATTATAACATAACTTATGATATATAATCTCAGAATCAGGCCAGAGTTGTTTCCCTTAGTGCAATGACATATAATGTTATCTCACCGACTGATATGAGGTTGTTAATTGTGTGCTTATGTTATGCAAGCACAGGTAGTTGCTCTGCACGGATGTATTGTATAGTCTACTGAAAACTCTTTTTTGTCTTTTATTATAGGCATACTAACAAATATGCATATGAAAAACAACAAAAGGAACGTTCCACTCAGCCTTACATGGTTTAAAATATGCAATAACATAAGTTGAGCAACAAAATGACTATACAGTATAACAGTATCAACAGTTAGGTGCATAAAATAATACTAAACGTGCAGAAAACTATGACAACCTAAAAAAAAAAAAAAAAAAAAAAAAAAAAAAAAAAAAAAATCAATTTCATTTTTGGCATCATTTCCATATTTATTTCTTTTTAAAAGTGTCCTTGTTTTCCAAGAAAGCAACATTGTCATTTAAGTTGGAAATGACAGCGTATAAATGTCAATGGCTGTTAAATGTTGTCAAAAGGTAATTTCTTGAATAATTTATTTTATAAAAATCACAAAACACCCAATCATGTGTCACGCTGATATAACACACCTGTGCGTCATTCTTCTTCTGCCAAAGTAAATGTGCTCCTTGAGTTTAATGCAACATAAACCGGTTTTAAGTGAAATATGATTCCAGTCGTAACAAACTTCCTGGAGTTTTAGTTATAGGTTTTAGTCATATCAGTATCAATCTCCAGTGTGACAGTTGTAATTACCCCAATCCTATACGGTAATTAAGCAGGATGCAGATACTAAAAAATCTTTGAAAGGTGTACATACAGTGCTCGAGAAAATATGCATGTCGTTTACAACGCAGTCGTGCCACACGTCTAATAATCATTATAATCTGTTGATAAAGTTGCATCTTGTAGTTAGACTGGAAAGGGAAGTGCTGCACACTAAACGCACACCAGAGATAGCAATAAGGTGCATTGTATATTGCTGGAAATGTTGATTTAATTTAAATATTACATTATAAAAGCAGATTTTAAATACATAGAAGCAACTGTTTAAAAAGTGAAATATCACAAAAGCTTACAGTTATAGGTGGTGATGCTGCGCCACTTCACTCTGCCCAGATGTTCACGGTGATGTAGCTAGCAAGAGGAGTCTCTGGCCGAATTCTAACTCCACCCACAGAGGCGACGTAATGACCATACATCCAATCAGAGAGAGACATAATACATACTCGTTTCAGTGATTGGAAAGCCCAGACCTGAAGCCATGAGCGCCTGATGAGCTCAGCCCATGGGTCCTGCTGACTTCGTCAAGGGCATCCATCTGCACCACATTTACGCAGGTACATTAGAGCGTTGGAAATGACAACTACAGTAAGGAATTTATCAAAGAATTTACTGGAATCAAAAGGTCAGCCTTTTCATAAGCAGAAGTAAAAGCTTTATTTGGTCCTCTGGCAAATTAGTATACACCTCACTTATTATTAAAAGCTACTAATCAGTGTATAATTGCCATTAAAAACATAAAAGAAACATTAAAAGAAACACTGGAACGTAAATAGCATCTTATAAAAAGTGTGTAATTGCATGTATTACTGATGCATTATTAATTTATTTTAAATTCTAGAATTTTTAATATCGAAAAAGCAATTTATTTATGTGTTTATTATTACAGACAGATTATTTAAAACTTTAAATAGGCTCAGGCTGCACTACCAGTCAAACGTTTTTGAACAGTAAGATTTTTTTTTTTTTTTTAAAAAAGAAGTCTCTTCTGCTCACCAGGCCTGCATTTATTTAATCCATAATACAGCAAAAGCAGTAGGATAATTTTGTGAAATATTTTTACTATAACGTAAAATAACTGCTATTCTATTTGAAATTTTAAAATGTAATTTATTCATGCGATCAAAGCTGATTTTTCAGAATCATTACTCCAATCTTCAGTGTCACTTTATCCTTCAGGAATCATTCTTATATGCTGATTTGCTGTTCAAAAAAACATTTATTATTATTATTGTTGTTGTTGTTATAATTGTTATTGTTATTATTATTATTATTATCGTCATCATCATCATCATTAATATTTAAAACAGTCGAGTACCTTTTTTTTTCGGGATCCTTTGATGAATAGAAAGAGCCAAAGATCAGCATATATCTGAAATAATAATAATAATAATAATAATAATAATAATAATAATAATAATAATAAAACAGTATCAACAATTAGAACAATATACAATATACTATTAAAAAAATATATATCAAAAGTCATGATAAAGACATTTATAACAGAAGATTTCTATTTCACATAAATGCTGTTCTTCTCAACTTTCTATTCATCAGAGAAACTTGAAAAATTCTACTCAGCTGTTTTCAACAAAATATTAATAATAAATGTTTTTGAGCAGCAAATCAGAACATTAGAAGGATTTTTGCAGGATCAAGTGACACTAAAGACTGGAGTAATGATTCTGAAAAATCAGCTTTGAAATCAAATCACAGAAATAAATTACATTTTAAAATATATTCAAACAGAACGCAGTTATTTTAAATAGTAAAAATATTTCGCAATATTACTGCTTTTGTTGTATTTTGGTGTTGGTAGTTTATAATAGAACAGACTGCATGTTGTTTAACATCAATATTTGTTCGAAAGTACAGTATTTACTGTAAATTGTGTTTAATATAAACTATGTTTTATAACAGTTTTCTTTTTTTTTTTTTTTTTTTTTTTTTTTAAAAAAAAAAAAAAAGCTTTCCTTTCGCTAAAATAATACTTTTATTTTGAAGTGCAGAATCGTGCAGACCGGAAATGGAACTACAGTAAATAAAAGTTTTGAGTACTGCTGCAGGACTTCTGTCAGGTGAAGAGTTGTGTTGATACATTATAAATAATTTGTAGCGGTGCAAAATGGGACGCAAGGTTACATTAGCGACTTGCTGCTTAAATCAGTGGGCACTGGATTTTGAAGGCAACTTGACAAGAATACTTAAAAGTAAGTTTTGATTCTTCACTTGCAATTTGTTACCAGTAGTAGTAACTAATAGTACTAAAGGTCTTGTAATCTTAAAGTGACCTCGCCTCGTTTTAGATCAACTGTATTCTCCAAAACAGGTATTGAAATTGCCAAACAGAAAGGAGCCAAGTACAGACTGGGACCAGAGCTAGAAATCTGGTAATATTGTCACCCACAGACTGTAGATATTTAACGAATGTATGATGCAGTTGTACATTTGAAAAAGACATGCAGTGTATTGGCATATGATCATGATGTTTTTAAATTAAAATTGTATTGCACGCATTTGTATCAACACAAATTTCATGTGCAAGCATTCTACATATTATGTATGTATTTTGGAAATAAAATCAGAAAAATAAAAAGAACCATTATTAATAATTGCATACCAATTGTAATTGATTACAACTGAGAACAAAATTACGTATTAAATTATATTTAAATAGAAAACACACATAAAGTAACCCGACTAAAATTCAATGTTGGATAGTAATTCAGTAAATTGTGATAACTAACAATACTGTATTTTGTGTTCTTTTACAAATATTTCATAAACATCAGTGGGTACGGCTGTGCAGACCATTTCTATGAGTCAGACACCCTACTTCATTGTTTCCAGGTTCTGAAGTCGCTCTTGGAATCTCCTTTGACCCAAGACATCATCTGTGATGTGGGAATGTAGGTGATTTTGTTTAAAAAGTAAAAAAAAAAAAAGTGTTGTTGTCATTGTTTTATGGTTTTACTTTCAAGTGATCTTTCTACAGGCCTGTTATGCATCACAATGTTCGTTACAACTGCAGAGTCATTTTCTTGAACAAGTAAGTTTTTACTAGTGCAGTATTAGAAAGCATTTGCATTATGAAAATATTCTAAAAAAAATATGTATCTGTTTTTATGTCTGGCAGAAAGATACTGTTAATTCGTCCTAAAATGCTGTTGGCTAATTACGGTAACAACAGGGAATTTCGATGGTTTTCACCTTGGAGTCGACCCAGGTATATTCCATGATATATTGGTTAAATCTTGTGGTCATTTGCCTAGCAAAGTCTATAATAGTTAGTCATATGAATAAATCTCATATGTAATGAATTTCCTTGCAGACATGTTGAGGAGTACTTTTTACCCAGAATGATCCAAGATGTGACGGGGCAGGTAAAATAGTATTATCTTGTATTACCTAATTACAAAGTTTAATTATTCTGTATTATTCTATTCAGTGTTGTTCTTGTGAATGTTCAATTCATCAATAAATTAAAAAAAAAAAGTATCATGATTTCTACATATATTAAGCAAACACACACACACACATATATATATTCTTTTGTGTCCCTCGGAAATTAAGAAATAATCAAACATAGATTTAATATAACCACAAATACAGTGCCCTCCACTAATATTGGCACCCTTGGTAAATATGAGCAAAGACGGCTATGAAAATAATTCTGCTTTGTTTATCTTTATGATCTTACATTCAAAAAATTCACAAAATGCTAATCTTTCATTGAAGTAAAACCATGGAAAGCAGGGAGAAAATCTCATTATGAAATAAATGTTTTTCTGTAGTTCATGTTGACCACAATTATTGGCACCCAATTACTGCATCGTCCTTTATTCAGGATGACAGCTCTGAGTTTTCTCCTTTAATGCCTGAAGAGTTTGGAGAACACCTGACAAGAGATCAGAGACTATTCCTTCATACAGAAACTCTTCAGATCCTTTAGTTTCCCAGCTTCATGCTGGTGCTTCTTCTCTTCAGTTCACCTCACGCATTTTCTATAGGGTTGAGGTTAGGCAACTGGGAGGGCCATGGCAGAAGCTTCATTTTATGCTCAGTGACACATTTTTGTGTTAATTTTGATATTTGATTTGGATCACTGTCCTGATGGAAGATCCAACCACAGCTCATTATAGAACGTCTAACAGATGCAGTCAGGTTTACATTTTTTATCTGTTGGTGTTTGCTAGAATCCATAATGCCATGTATCTGAACAAGATGTCCAGGACCTCTGGCAGGAAAATAAGTCCACAACATTAAAGATCCAGCAGTATATTTAACCGTGGGCATGGGGTACTTTTTGTACCAAACCTATCTTGAGTGTTTGCTGCCAGAAAGCTCTTTTTTTAGTTTCATCTGACCACAGAAGCCATTCCCATTTGAAATTCAAGTTGTGTCTGACAATTGAACATGCTGGAGTTTGTTTTTGGATGAGCAAGGAGGATTTTTCTTAAAACCCTCCTGAACAACATGTGGTGATGTAGGGGCTGTTTGAATTTTTTTTTAGTCTTTTGACCCCAAGACTTAACTAATCTCTGCAATTCTCCTACTGTGATCCTTGGAGAGTCTTTGGACACTTAAACTCTCCTCCTCACCATGCATTAGGATGATATAGACACACATTCTTTTCCAGGCAGATTTGTAACATCTTTAGTTGATTGGAATTCTTAATTATTGTCCTAATGATGGAAATTGGGATTTACAGCTTACTTTACTTACAGCCACTTTCTATTCTGTGAAGCTCAACAATCTTGTTCTGCACATCAGAACTATATTATTTGGTTTTATTCCTTGTGATGGATGATTAAGGAAATTTGGCCTTTGTGCTCCTCATGTTTATAATCCTGTGAAACAGGAAGTTATTGCTGGACAGTATCATACTCCTAGTCATTCTAGTGTGCTAAATAAATGCAAATATGAATGGGAATATACTTCAGAGATATTTTACTCATTATAATTTCTAAGGGTGCCAATAATTGTGCCCAACATGCATATGAGAAAAACATTTATTTCATAATGTAAGTTTCCCCCCACTTTTAATTGTTTTACTTCAGTGAAAGGTTAGCATTTTGTGAATTTTTTGAATGTAAGATCATAAAGATAAAAAAAGCAGAATTATTTTCATAGCCGTCTTTGCTCATATTTACCTAGGGTGCCAATATTAGTGGAGGGCACTGTAAATGTGCAATTTCAGTACTATGTATTCTTTTATCAGTATTACATTAAAAAGTAAATTAAATATTATTTTAAATAATTTAAATAGTATTTATGCTGGTAAGGGTAAAGTTTTTGGCCTGTCCCTCACTATAATTGTTCTTTTTCTTTTAATTTGCAAAATGATATAAAAATCACATTTGCATATTGTTCTAAATATAGTCTCATTGTTAAGCAGTGTCAAAAGTATGCATTTTTGATTATTTATTTTTGATGGTTTGATGATTTATGGGTACAATATGTGCTTCTGTGAACTTGACTATTAGCTAGCAATTAGCAAATTAGTTTGAAATCATTTGTTTTTAACTTTTTAGAGTAACAAGTTTTGACATGTGGGTAACAGGGATGACATGGATTAGGTCTGACCCTGTTTTTGAAGATTGTCTGTGTAAAATTCAAACATTTTAAAGGTCACCCCTGGTAGAGTCCCCAGTAGAATAGTATAATAGTATAATTTGGTAGCATATGAGTTCTAATTAAACTGCAGTGTCTAGTAACGCTTGTGTTGGTAACAGGATTGACAAAAATACCAAAACATGAGGTAGAAAAATAGTCATATAATAATAAATTACATAGCCTGAGATGGCACAATAGAATAAGGTGTCTTCATTTCATAGATATTTAGAAAATATTGATTAAACTTATTTTATTTTTCAATTTTTCCAAGTGGAAAAGGCACCGATTTTGTGGAATGACCCCCATATCTTTATCTATATCTATGTATGTATGTGTATATATATATATATATATATATATATAGATAGATAGATAGATAGATAGATATATGTCTATATATATATATATATATATATATATATATATATATATATATATATATATATATAGTAGCCAAAATACATTGTATGGGTCAAAATGATTAATTTTTCCTTTCATGCCAAAAAACATTAGGAAATTAAGTAAATATTCCATGAAGATATTTCGTAAAATTCCCACTGTAAATATATCAAAACTTAATTTTTGATTACAAATATGCATTGCTAAGAACTTCATTTAGACAACTTTAAAGGCGATTTTCTCAATATTTTGATTTTTTTTTTTTTTTTTGCACCCTATCCTATTCTAACAAACCATACATCATTGGAAAGCTTACTTATTCAGCTTATCTCAGGCATAAATAATAATCCCTTGGCAAAAATAATAATCACATCTGTCCTGATAGACCACAGTGCCATTTGGAGATGGGGTGCTGTCCACCAAAGATACCTGCATAGGGAGTGAGATTTGTGCTGAGTTGTGGAACCCCAGGAGGTAATGCTCTGTAAATAACGATCTTATCATTACTATATGAATGGCACATTATTGTTTTTCAGTGGATTCTTACTAGGCTGTTCCTTAAATCCTTTCCTAATCTCCTGCAGAGAACATTCAGACTTTTTATGTTATAATCTGGTAAAATGAAACATGAGGGATGCACATATAGTTTCATAATTGCTTTTGTTTGAGAAAGTGATTTTTTTTTTAAATACTTCTTTCTTTAGTCCACATGTTGACATGGGATTAGATGGTATTGAGATCTTTACCAATTCTTCAGCAAGCTACCATGAGCTTCGTAAGGCTGACTACAGGGTCAATCTGGTCAAATCTGCCACCACTAAGGTAAACAGTTCAGATTAATAATGCTGTATGATTTAAATCATTATTTTAAATTATATTAAAATTTTACAATATTGCTGTTAGCACTGTATTTATAATCAAATAAATAGGCTACAGCCTTGGTGTGAATAAGAGACTTCTTTCAAAAACATTACAAATCTTAATTATTAAATATATTTTATTTCCAGATTTTTTTATCTTAATTATTACATTTTTAAGGTATATATTAATGAATCCAATTTCAAGTGTCTTTTGTAAAGATAGTGTTGACAGTGAGTCTTATATATAGAATTTGTTTGTTTCAGAGTGGAGGGATCTATCTGTTTGCCAATCAGAAGGGCTGTGATGGAGACTGTCTGTACTATGACGGGTGTGCTATGATTGCCATCAATGGAGATGTTGTTGCCAGAGGAGCGCAGTTCTCACTCGAGGATGTAGTATGTGCCAATTCACACTTACTTGACTACTGAAATTCACCCAAGTGACTGTGTTTAACATGCTAAGATTTCAGTTTGAGCTATTAAATTATTTTGGATTGCAGGAAGTTGTCACAGCCACTCTTGATCTGGAAGATGTTCGCAGCTATCGAGGAGAGAGGTGTCACCCACACATGGTGAGAAACATTAAAAGACATCAGAGTTTAAAGTGACAAACAATACTTTAAATATATTTGTTACTACACAGGAATATGAGCACAAACCTTTTCAGAGGATCAAAACGGACTTCTCTCTGTCTGACTGTGATGACAGGTGTCTGCCCACACATCAGCCTGAGGAGTGGATTTTCCACAGTCCAGAAGAAGAGATCAGGTAACTTTAACGGAAAAAAGAACCTACACATAACCTAGCTGTATACATTTAAAGGAATAGCTCACCAAAAATAAAAAAAAATTGCTGACAGTTTAATCTCAGGGCTTCCAAGATGTAGATGAGTTTGTTTCTTTATTATAACAGATTTAAGGAAATTAGCATTACATCTCTTGCTCACCATCAGTGCATGGGTGCCGTCAGAATGCAGACAGCTGATAAAAAAATTACAGTAATCCACACAGTTCCAATCTATCAAATAATACCTTGTGTAGGTAAAATCTGCATGTTTGTAATAAACAAATCCACCATTAAGGTATTTACTTTAAATTGTTTAAAGGAGAAGTCCACCTCCAGAACAAAAATGTACAGATGAAGAATTTATGTTTCTTGAGAAAAACATTTCAGGAATATTTTTTCCATATAGTGGACTTCAGTGTTACCCCCAAGTTCCAAAAATGCAGTTTAAATGCAGCTTCAAAGGACTATAAATGATCCTAGCCGAGGAAGAAGGGTCTTACCTAGCGAAACAATGCGTCATTTTCTAAACAAATTGACAATTTATATACTTTTTAACCTCAAATGCTTGTCTTGTCCCGTCTCTGCAATGCGCATGTGTAGTCTTTGTAATCTGGGTCAATACAGTTAAGTCGAAAAACTCCTGTCTTGTTTTCTTCTTCAGCGTCAAAATCGTCTTACATCATTGTTTTACCATTTTTTTTTGTAAAGGGCATTTGATGATCTCAGCATATTAAACACTGGGTAGGTACTTCTGCAGCGATGCAGGACAATTCTGAAGTTGGGGAAGAAAACAAGATGGGAGTTTTTTGACATACCCTAACTGTCTTGACCTTATTGAACCTGAAAAAAAGAGTTCACGCCAACTTAGACAAGATGAGCGTTTGAGGTTTAAAAAGTATATAAATTGTCAATTTGTTTCGAAAATGACAGATCATTTTGCTCGATAAGACCCTTCTTCCTCGGCTGGGATCGTGTAGAGCCATTTGAAGCTGCATAAACTGCATTTTGGAAATTCAAACTTGGAGGCACCCTTGAAGTCCACTATATGGAGAAAATTCCTGATTTTTTTTCCTCAAGAAACATAATTTCTTACCGAATGAAGAAAGAAAGACATGAACATCTTGGATGACAAGGGGGTGAGTAAATTATCTGTGAATGTTTGTTCTGGAAGTGAACCTCTCCTTTAAGCCTACTCCATGATGACACTTCCTCCGATAAAAAGGTCCATCCCCCTCGCATCAAAATCCACCAACATATTTATTTAGAACGATTTTGGACAGTTTTAGCTTGTACACAATGCTTTATCTGTATAAATGTTCTCTCCAAATTGAGATATACACAATATTACAGATAGAGGACTCGTATTTTAGCAAAAAGCAACGGTTTTAAAAGTTAAAAACATAATTTGTTTAATACAGACAAACAGCTTTATGCTTCACAGGACATGGATTAATTGATAGACTAGAGTTGTGTGGATTACTTGTAGATTATTATTATATTATTATGGTTATTATGGTTCCATTAAACCATATTATGGTTTTATCATCTGTTTGGACGCTCATTCTGACAGCACCCATTCACTGCAGAGGATCCACTGTAAGCAAGTAATGTAATGCAAAACTTCTCCAAATCTGTTCCAGTGAAGAAACAAACTCATCTTGGATGGCCTGAGGGTAATTAAATTTTAAGCAAATTTTAATTTCATTTAAATACCAAAGTATGTGTACACACATAGTGGGGTACAAATGCAGAAGACTGTTTTTGTTACAATTACAGATTTTATATTACAAAGCAACAATACAAAGTAGAAGCATTTTGACTTGTGATTGACATTTTTATTTTCGTATTGCAGCAACTGATATGTTTTGCTGCTCTCTAGTGGAGCTGTACAGTAATGCACCCCCAAATAGATCCCCCATTTGTGTAAACATCCAGCCCTTAAACCCAATTATGACTTAAAGAGCAGCCAGTTCACCCAGACTTATTGATACCAAGTGATTTAAAATTTACTGCAACATGCCTATTTAGCGTTCTGGTCCAGTGAGTCTATGTTTGTTACTTTAGAAGTTTAGAAATACCTTGTGACACTAATTTATTCCTGCCTCTTTCATCTCAGTTTGGAAATAAAGATTCAGATGTAATGAGGAGAAAGAGTGGGAAGGGAGAAGTGTAATACCCACATAATAATCTTTACAACTATATATAGTAAATCAGTTTGCAAATATATGCACTTTTAGGTATTATAAATGATGTTTTATTGGTGTGGCATTTATAAAATCAGTTATTACAAGCCTATTTTGGGTATTATTTCAGTCTTGGTCCTGCCTGTTGGTTATGGGACTACTTAAGAAGGAGTGGACAGGTGTGTTTTTTTTATTCTATTGTGCATGTAAAAATGAATGTTTATATTGTGCTGAATTTGTTTAATTTAATAAAATTTGGTGCTTATTTTCTTACCAGTCTTCTTAGGTAATGTTTTTATTAACATGTTTATGCTTATAGTCATGAATGTGAAGATATAGGACATCTTTAGCTAATGAGATTTTGTGTTTTGTTATTTTCAGGCTGGTTTCCTTCTTCCCCTTAGTGGTGGTGTGGACAGTTCATCTACTGCCTGTATTGTGTACTCCATGTGCGTGCAAATCTGCCAAGCTGTCAAAGATGGCAGTAAGTCCAAAACACAAACAAAATAGCTCATCAGAACATAAGAACCAACTACCTTCTAAACATGTTTCCCATTGTTTCTCAGATTCTCAGGTGCTGGAGGATGTGCAGCGGGTGGTCAGTGATTCGTCCTACAGGCCTGAGGACCCACGTGAGCTGTGTGGACGCCTCTTTACTACATGCTACATGGCTAGTGAAAACTCATCTGAGGATACCCGCAACAGAGCCAAAGACCTTGCTTCTCAGATCGGCAGGTTAGTGGATGACATGGTGTCTACTCAAAAGTTTGGAATAATTAAGATCTTTTAAGTTATTTATTTATTTTATTTATTTTTTTATTAAAGGAAGTCTCTGGTACTCACAAGGCTGCATTTATTTGATGGAAACTACATAAAAAACAGTAATATTGTGAAATATTATTGCCGTTCAAAAGAAATGCTGTTTATTTTAAGTAATTTATTTCTGTGATGCAAACCTGTCAGTCTTCAGTGTCACATGATACTTCAGAAATCATTCTTATAGGCTGATTTGGTGTGTTATGTATTGTATAATATTATTGTGGATACTGTGATATATTATCATTCAAAAATTTTGAATTTTTGAAAATAAATTTAATTACTACTTTGAGCAAGGATGCTTTAAAAGTGACATTAAAGACATTTATAATATTACAAAAGATTCCTATATCAAATAAATGTTGTTTTGAAGTGTTCATTAAAGAATCCTGCAAATGATTGATCAGAGTTTCCATAAAAATATTTAGCAGCAAAACTGTTTGCAATGTGGACGATAATAAGAACCGTAATAAATAATTGAACAACAATAATAATTGATAATTGAGCTCCAAATCAGCATATTAAAATGATTTCTGATGGATCATGTGACACTGAAGACTGGAGTAATGGCTGCTGAAAATTCAGTTTTTCCATCACATGAATAATAATAATGATAATAATAATAGTTATTATTATAACTATTATATTATAATGTAATTGTAATAATATCCCACAATACTACTGTATTGTTTTACAAGTAATATACTTGTGAATATATACTGATGCATCTTAATAAATTAGAATGTCGTGGAAAAGTTAATTTATTTCAGTAATTCAACTCAAATTGTGAAACTCTTGTATTAAATAAATTCAGTGCACACAGACTGAAGTAGTTTAAGTCTTCGGTTCTTTTAATTGTGATGATTTTGCCTCACATTTAACAAAAACCCACCAATTCACTATCTCAACAAATTAGAATACTTTTTAAGACCAATAAAAAAAAAAAAACATTTTTAGTGAATTGTTGTCCTTCTGGAAAGTATGTTCATTTACTGTATATGTACTCAGTACCTTTTGCTTTAATTACGGCCTCAATTGAGCGTGGCATGGAGGTGATCAGTCTGTGGCACTGATGAGGTGGTATGGAAGCCCAGGTTTTTTTGACAGTGGCCTTCAGCTCATCTGCATTTTTTGGTCTCTTGTTTTTCATTTTCCTCTTGTCAATAGCCCATAGATTCTCTATGGGGTTCAGGTCTGGTGAGTTTGCTGGCCAGTCAAGCACACCAGCACCATGGTCATTTAACCAACTTTTGGTGCTTTTGGCAGTGTGGGCAGGTGCCAGATCCTGCTGGAAAATGAAATTAGCATCTTTAAAATGGTCAGCAGAAGGAAGCAAGAAGTGCTCTAAAATTTCTTGGTCAACGGGTGCAGTGACTTTGGTTTTCAAAAAACAGTGGACCAACACCAGCAGATGACATTGCACCCCAAATCATCACAGACTGTGGAAACTTAACACTGGACTTCAGCAACTTGGGCTATGAGCTTCTCCACCCTTCCTCCAGACTCTAGGCCCTTAGTTTCCAAATTAAATACAAAACTTGCTCTCATCTGAAAAGAGGACTTTGGACCACTTTTGCTTAGCCCAGGTAAGACGCCTCTGACGTTGTCTGTGGTTCAGGAGTGGCTTAACAAGAGGAATATGACAACTGTAGCCAAATTCCTTGACACGTCTGTGTGTGTGGTGGCTCAGCCTCAGTCCATTCCTTGTGAAGTTCACCCAAATTCTTGAATCGATTTTGCTTGACAAGCCTCTCAAGGCTGCAGTTCTTTCGGTTGGTTGTGCATCTTTTTCTTCCACACTTTTTCCTTCCACTCAACTTTCTGTCAACATGCTTGGATACAGCACTCTGTGAACAGCCAGCTTCTTTGGCAATGAATGTTTGTGGCTTACCCTCCTTGTGAAGGGTGTCAATGATTGTCTTCTGGACAACTGTCAGTTCAGCAGTCTTCCCCATGATTGTGTAGCCTAGTGAACCAAACTGAGAGACCATTTTTAAGGCTCAGAAAACCTTTGCAGGTGTTTTGAGTTGATTAGCTGATTGGCATGTCACCATATTCTAATTAGTTAAGATAGTGAATTGGTGGGTTTTTGTTAAATGTAAGGCAAAATCATTACAATTAAAAGAACCAAAGACTTAAACTACTTCAGTCTGTGCGCACTGAATTTATTTAATACACAAGTTTCACAATTTGAGTTGAATTACTGAAATAAATTAACTTTTCCATGACATTGTAATTTATTGAGATGCACCTGCATATATACATACTTTTTTTTTTTTTTTTTTTAAAACTTTTTTTAATTAACATTTTTAATTATGATTTACATCTGTTCTCATTCCAGCAATCACCTAAATATCAATATTGACATGGCAGTAAAAGGCATGCTGGGAATCTTCTCTATGGTCATGGGGAAGTGGCCTCAGTTTCGTGCTAACGGAGGAAGTGCCAGAGAGAACCTGGCACTGCAAAACGTCCAGGTACCCATCATAGACATATTTTATTAGGAACTTGTAGCATATTTTCTGCAATGAACATGTATTCATTTTTTTAAGCAAAAATACTTTGGTTAAAGTACACAGTTACGCAATAACATCACATGAATGAGCAATACACATGTTGTGTCTGGTGGCTATTTTGATATGACTTAGAAGTTGATCATTTATTTAAAATGGTTCTTACATGACCCATGACATCACAAAAGCGCGGGCTTGAGAAAGCAGTTTCTGCCAAAGTGATGCTAATTTGCTGACTTATTTAATATGCTGTTTGCTTGCATTGTAACACAACCACCACAATTTTCACAGAAGAATATTGCAGTTAGTCACCCCAACCTGCAAATTTGCTGAGTTTGGGTCCTGCCTTCACTATTCTTAAACATAACTAACACAGTAACATTATGCTACTCTTTCCAGGAAATCGCTTGTGCTTTAGATTGTAATGCTTGATTAGAACCTATTTAAGACTGTTAGACACACATTATGTTACAGCTTTGAAAGAGGTATAATGTCTTAAAATAATTTAACTACTTAAAAAAAGTTTGCAAAGAACAAAAAATAGCAGTTTGACTGCTATGATAATGTAAAATCACACAAGGCCCTAGTTGTATCAGTGGCCTAGAAAAGTATAAACCAGTATAAGCAAGTATAAGCCTAAGGAGAAACATTTTCTGCTCAATTCCAATTGATTTGAATAGTGCTTTTTACAATAAATACTGTATTAGTTGTTGTAAATAAATAAATACATATATTCTCAAATTATATGTGCATATTTATTTTATTTTATTTTATTTCTTACTGTCAAAACTAGGCAAAAGAATCAAATAATAATGATTAGTTTTGTGATGATCAGCAAAATGAAATGGTAATAATATCAACATTTTATAAATGTATTAAAAATCATTGCATTAAACATCTTAACATCAAAATCTATTAACATGTTTACTTTGACAGACTTATGTTTTTCACTTAATTTTTTTACAGACCACCTAAGGTGCCCTTGCAAACTCCAGTTTGAATACTGAACGCTTTTGCTTTTCCGAAATATGTTCAAAGAAATATCTATGGGTATATGACATTTTAAGATCACTGTCACACTCGTCAGTGAAACATGAACTAAAATTACTTTAGGAACATTTAAGCTCAACCCTGTTCCTGGAGACCTACCTTCCCACAGAGTTTAGTTCCAACACTGATCAAACACACCTGTCTGTAATTATCAAGTGCTCCTTCAGATCCTAATTAGTTTGTACAAAGAGTGATTGTTTTGCAGCTTACATTAATCATCTTTACAAAGAGTTGCAGATGATTTACATATTGACACATTTCATTGTAATAGGTGAGGATAGCAGAATGTTTTTTTTTTTTCTAATTTGTACATGTGTTACAGTAATTAGGGGATGCAGAAAGTGTTGTAAATGCCTTGTATACACCTACAGATCATTTGTAACAGGTAGGAAAGATCTACGAATGATTAGAGTAAAACGTGTACTGCAATGTAAGGGCTGACTATAGACAGATGTCTTCTCTGACACATGGAGTATTTTAACGCTGTACACCTGATGTGATCTTCAGTGGAAGGTGAAACTAGTTCACATTATCACTAGATCCCACACACTCCAAGACTATGCTGATGAAAGAAAGGGTTTAACACAACCCACTGTAATCCCCTAACTGTAAGTCATTTACACATGTTGATTCACTTGACAACAAATAATTTATTATTCTTTAAAAAAAAAAAAAAGAGCTTTAGCATAATTGCATTTTTGTGCTTTTTAACAGACCAGCTTACAACTGTACCAAAGCATACATAAATTATATACTGATGATTTACTAATGGTTTGATCATCATTTGTTCATAATTGACACGTTTATTGTGTATACAATGTTGACATTTCAATGATTTATAAGTAAGTAAAAGCATATTAAATGGTAACTTAATAAGAATTTACTTAGGATCTGTTTGATCATTTCATGATATGCTATTTTTTAAAAGATAAATAACGACATATTTGTAAATCATTAGCATATTACTTAATAATCACTTGTGAACGTATAGTCATGATTTGTAAATGATTAGTTCATCATTATCTAATCACTTGTAAATGTATTAACAAAACATACACAAACTGTTAGCATATCACTTATTAATCATTTATGAATGTTTTGTAAATAATTAGTTCATCATTAACTAATCACTTGTAAATGCCTTACAACAGAACGTTATTATAAAATGTTACCGAAACATTTATGAATCAGATAAAATACATGTATCAAATATCATTTTGACTTAACCCTTTTCTTTATTTAAAGGCTAAAATGTGAGGTTTACCATTTTATGAAACATTTCGTATGAGATAAACTTGTCAGTCATGTTGTCATTTAAAATTATAGGTAATTATTGTTTTAGTATTTATGCAAACACAAAGTAATTTTATTTATTTTTTGTTTAATTTAAATACAAAAGTTGGTGAAATGTTTCATGTGTCAGTACTTTTTGAACATTTCCAGCACATTTTAACAATACCGTGATAATACTGATAACCGTGATCATTTAGGTTGCTATTATCGTGATAAGAAATTTTCATACCGTTACATCCCTATACTGAACATACATTAAAATCAAGCGTTGTATATTAAAATTTGTTATTGCACTCTGATCATATAAAATATCCTATAACATATCCTTTTGAATCTGAAACATGTGCATGATGCACATATGTGTATGTTTACTCCATTGCAGGCTCGTATCAGGATGATTTTGGCCTATCTCTTTGCCCAGCTGTGTCTGTGGGCTCAGGGAAAACCTGGTGGTCTCTTAGTTCTTGGTTCAGCAAACGTGGATGAGAGGTGTGTTTTTATGTTGTTCCTTTCTTTCAGTCTCCCTCTATCAGTAGTAATGTAGGTCACTTAAAACAAAATATTGTTTGTCTTTACAGCTTGACTGGATACTTCACTAAGTACGACTGCTCCAGTGCTGATATCAATCCCATTGGAGGTGTTAGTAAGATGGACTTGAAGTGTTTTCTGCAGTACTGTGTAAAACGCTTTCAGCTCACTGCCCTCGTAAGGTGTGTAATCCTTCCTTTTGTTGCACGTTTGCTGATCAAACAACTGATTAATTTAGTTACACAATCTTGATTGTTTTCAGCATTTTGGATGCTCCACCAACTGCAGAGCTTGAGCCACTGACTGATGGCAAGGTTGTCCAGACTGATGAGGTAAACATCTCATTAACTCAACAACCCATCAACAACCTCATTAACTGATCAAAAAATTAGGTCTTGGGGTATATTACCACATTTTTAAGTCATGAGACAGGATGCGCAATGTACTGTGCACAGCTGTGTGTGCCAATGGCTGTGTAGTGCTGTCTGAAATATACTTAAGCTGGAAAATGTACTGTTTGACCGCCATATGACTCCTGCACTGTAGGCTATGTGTTTTGCTAAGCCATCTTCTGAGTGAAGTTAATATTTTCTTTGCACTCATGTGATTTTTGCAATTTAAACCACACAGCAGAATTATCACAATCACAAGTAATTCTTGTTGTCATTACACATAAAATTCTCATTGTCATTAAACAATAAAATCTAGCATGTCATGGGAAAACATAACCCAAAAGCATCGCTTCCGTTACTGATATTTCAATCTACAGCATGAATCTCTGACATTTGTTTTAGTTCTAGGCAATGACTTCATGCGGTATATTTATTCTAAATGTTTGTAAATAAAAAATGCATTTAGTTTACTTTAACACTTTAATCACACCAATAAAAAAGTGCACATTCACGGTCCAGAGTGTGCAGACTGTGTGCACATATTTACTGTGCGCACATATTTCCTGATATGTGCATGACTAGTTTTATACATAAGACATGATGTACTGGATGGTGCAAATGTGTCTGGTGTTACATATATTAATTAAATTATAAACAATAATGGATTGGAGATGATTATTGTGTGTTTTATGCCAATGTGGCTTCAAACAGTGGCAGGGATGGAATCAGCTTTGGCAGAGTGCTCAAATAGCAATTCAAAATAATGTTTTTTTTTTTTTTTTAAATACTTGTTGTTCCTCTGATATTTTTATTTTACTTAATATTTTATATAATTCATATTTTATTATATATATTATATTATATTATATATAAAAAAACACTACCAATCAAAAGTTTTTGAACAGTGGGATTTTTTATGTTTTTTAAAGAAGTCTCTTCTGCTCACCAAGCCTGTATTTATTTGATCCAAAATACAGCAAAAACAGTAACATTTTTAAATATTTTTACTATTTAAAATAACTGTTTTCTATTTGAATATATTTTAAAATATAATTTATTCCTGTGATTTCATACCTAATTTTTAGCATCATTACCCATCATTACATGATTCTTCATAAATCATTCTAATATTCTGATTTGCTGTTATTATTATGTTAATTGTTATGTTTTCAGATGAATAGAAAATGTATCTTTTGCAACATAAATATCTTTACCAACACGTTTGATCAATTTAAAGCATCCTTGCTAAATAAAAGTATTACTTTATATAATTCCCCAGACAAATATAAAAATAAAAAATAAATACATAGTGACTCCAAGCTTTTGAATGGTATAGTGTATAATGTTACAAAAGCTGTTTATTTTAGATAAATGCTGATCTTTGGATCTTTCTATTCATCAAATAATTCTGAAAAAAATCTACTCAACTGTTTTAAATAATAATAAATAATAAAATAATAATAATAATAAATAATAAATGTTTCTTGAACAGCAAAGCATATAATAATGGTTTCTGAAGGATCATGTGACACTGAAAACTGGAGTAATGACGATGAAAATTGAGCTTCAATCACAGGAATAAATTATATTTTAAAATATATTTAAATAGAAAGCAGTTATTTTAAATGGTAAAAATATTTCACAATATTACTGCTTTTGTTGTAGTTTAGATTAAATAAATGCAGGCTTGGTGAGCAGAAAAGACCTTTTAAAAAACATTACAAATCTTACTTTTCAAAAATGTTGACTGGTAGTGTATAAAAAAAGAATAATTTTGGAGAATCAATAAACTATGGATGATTTACTGTCATTGTGTGAATAATATGTAATCATGTAATTCATAAAAAAGTAACAGTAATCTGATTATGCGCATTATAAAATGTAATATACTCAAATTACAAGTACTTGATTTTTGGAACATGATTACGTAATCCAGATTACATGTTATCAGTTACTTCCCTGCTCTAAGGGCATGCTTACTGTGCTGCTGTGGCCTTATGTACTTTTTCCATCACTGTGTGCATGCAGAGAGATAATTTTACAGCTCTCAGACCTTATGCATGTGTCTCTGTGCCCTCTTCCCAAAGGCTGACATGGGAATGACCTACTCCGAGCTCTCCGTGATTGGCAGACTCAGGAAGATCTCAAAGTGTGGCCCATACAGCATGTTTTGCAAGCTAATTCACTCATGGAGAGAGACCTTCTCTCCCTCACAGGTCAAACATGCCCTAAACATTACAGTACTCACAGTGCCTAATTAAAAATTATTTAAATATTTACATTTATATTATTTTATGAGCAGTAGAATACAGGTTTTTTTTTTTTTTTTTTTTGCAGGTGGCTACTAAAGTGAAACATTTCTTTAGGATGTACTCAATCAACAGACATAAGATGACAACAGTAACACCCTCTTACCATGCTGAAAACTACAGTCCCGATGACAACCGCTTTGACCTCCGTCCTTTCCTTTACAACACAAAGTGGGCCTGGCAATTCCGCTGCATCGACAATGAGGTCAGCAGTTATAAAAAACAATGTGATTGCGATGAGTTGTATAATACAAGCTTTAAAGGAGTCCACTTCCAAAACAACAATTCACATATAATGTACTCACCCCCTTGTCATCTAAGATGTTCATGTCTTTCTTTCTTCAGTCGTAAAAAAATTATGTTTTTTGAGGAAAACATTTCAGCATTTTTCTCCATATAGTGGACTTTAATGATGCCCAGATTTTGAACTTCCAAAATGCAGTTTAAATGCAGCTTCAAACGATCCCAAATGCAGTTGTAAATTATCCCAGCTGAGGAAGAATATATTTTCACAAAAATATAATATTATTTATATACTTTTTAATGTCAAACGCTCGTCTTGTCTTACTCTACCTGGACTGTTTTTTTCTGGTTCATGACAGTTAGGGTATGTCAAAAAAACTCCCATCTCATGTTCTCCCTCAACTTCAAAATTATCCTATATTGCTGTTTTTTTTGTTAAGGGTGTTTGATCTTCTTTGGATGTTCACTTTGCAAAGATTGTGTCAGTACTTTTGCAGCGATGTAGGATGATTTTGAAATGATTTTTGAAGTTGAGAGAGAAAATACGATTGGAGTTTTTCAACATACCCTAACTGTCTTGAGCCAAAATACACAGAGTTCAGGGAGAGAAAGACAGGACGAGCGTTTGAGATTAAAAAGAATTAAATTTTTTTTTTTTTTTTTTAATGAAAATAACCGGTCATTTCGCTAGATAAGACCCTTTTTCCTTGACTGGGATCGTTTACAACCGCATCTGGGATCGTTTGAAGCTGCATTTAAACTGCATTTTGGAAGTTCAAAATGGGGGCACCATATCAGTCCATTATATGGAGAAAAATCCTGAAATGTTTTTTTCAAAAAACATAATTTCTTTACGACTGAAGAAAGAAAGACATGAACGTCTTCGATGACAATGGGGTGACTACATTATATGTGAATCTTTGTTTTGGAAGTGGACTTCTCCTTTAATATTGAAAATGTATGCAAACATATATAGATGTAGATGTTTTTCTGAAGATATCTATGTAGTTTTTCTATTTTTATAAAATCTATTCTATTTTTATGTTGTATAGGTGGCTATGATGGAGTGATATGGAAGGTCTATGTACAGCTGTTATCAGAAGGCATTGATTCTTGGTCCAAAGATTCGTCTCAGCAGCTGATGTTATAGTGAGCACTCAGCAGTTCTCAGCACTCTCTCTGTCTGACTGCACATGCACTGAAACTTGTTCTTGTTATTGTTTTTCCTAGGATGTGTGAATCCTAAATAATATCTTCAGTTATGGTCACGTTATAATGCAAATAATCCGGTTTGTGATATTGATATACTGTATGGTAATGGCTGTTTGAAAATAAAACAATACATATGAAAATGTTCATATGCAGCTAGTGTTAAAGAAGAAGAAATAATCGTAATGCCTGGTATCTTGTACTGTAACTTTCACTTTCATAATCTTACATTAAAGAATTAGCCAAGAAAACAACCATATTTGTTTAGATCAGCTCAAGTGTGTAGTGTAAATGACTCTATAACCAAGCAGACTAAATGACTGCAGCATGAACACAGGCATGCCAATGCAATTACGGAGTCATTCCAGTACCTCTTGAACTTGGTAATATAATAAATATTTCTACAAAAACAAATATGCTCTTCATATAATAAAGCTCAGGCACTTATGGTTTCTAAAGTAGCTTGATTATCATGAGAGAAATGGATAGTTCACCCCAGAATGAATATTCTGTCATCATTTACTTACCTTCACATCGTTCCAAACCTGTATGTCTTTCTTCTGTGGAACGCCATTGACTTTCTTTTTATAGACAGTCAGTGTTTTCGAAAATATCTCCTTTTTTATGACCATCATGCAGGTTTAGAATGACATGAGAGTGAGTAAATAATGACAGGATTTTGGGGTGAACTATGCTTTTAACCTGAGGGTAATTTTTGAAAATTTTTAAAAAGAAATAAATGTTCACATGAAAAACAGAATGTAATGTTTTAAGTGAGACAAATCATCACATTTTTTAAGTATCCTTTGCTAGCTGGTTATTGTTTTCCCGCCAAAAAAAGTCCATAAGAATGATTTTGGAAGTGGCTTTTTGTTTAGATTTTATTTTCAAAAGACTAACAGGATAGTGTAATGCTGAGGACAAAAAGACTATTAGTTGATTACCAATTAAAAAAAATAATAATAATAAAATTTAGATTTTCATATTTGATTCAATATACGGCATTCAACTGTAGGTAAGTGAAAGTGTTTACGGTACTTGAAAGTTGTCTTAAGGCAGAAAACACGAGAGGGCGGATGTGGATGAGTGGGTTGTTAGTGAACTGACTTCCTCTTTTAATGTGTGAAACGGTCTGAAGACACACGCGCGGTCACAATATGCGCGTTTCATATGTGTATAAATGAGAAGGAAAAATTGTCTATTTCAGGGAGTATTTCAGGGATTCATTAATCCATTATTTAACTATTCCTTTAACCTGTATTAAGAGTGTCGGCAGTAAATTCCCACGCTTGCTCAATCCGTGTGCAGCTCATGACGCAAATGAACTCTAAAAAAAAATAGGACAAGCTGAACACTATAGGCTTTATAATTCCCCACCATTCACTTAAATTAAAATAATCCTACATTTAAAAAACACAAATGGATGTTTATTTTGAGCGACGGAACACAAAACAGCAGCAGAGGATGGTGCTCTTCTTTCGAATGTGTCCTTTTTTAAACGATTCTTTTGAACCGATTCATTGCAAAGAATCATTTGAACCGATTCGCTTAAATGAAACTTACCTAGCTCTAGCGCTCTGACATGAGCAAGCAGAAAGTTTCATTTGAGTGAGTGAGCGGAGGATATGGGAGGAGTTGACGTCTCCTAAAAACATCTCGAGCACTGTTACTCTCTGTCTGAAATGTTACACTTACCGTAACACCGAGTCAGTACGGTGGAATTAAAAACAAGTGCGTCTCCACTATGTTTACCATCGGGACTGTCACTTTAGGCACAAACATGGGCAGAAGACTCGTTTAGGTTTGTCCTTCGTCACCACCGATATCTTTAACGCCCTGTTTGGGATTAATTTGGAATAGTTGGAGACTTGTAGCGATTGTCTAGATGGAAGAAGAGCCGCTATTGACTGGCAGCATTAACCGGGGTTCAGGTGATTATGGGTCACATGATAATGGTCAACATTATCAACATGAAGAGTCACCAGGATCAAGACGACAGTCCTATTCACGGAATGACGATTCGTACCGTGAACACGAGGGTACGTATGTATTCAGTCAACAGACTGACCTAAGACAAGTGTCCTGATTTAGCCTTTAAAACTTTTCCGTAAACTTGTTCTGCTGTTTTGTAGTTTACTCTTTTTCTCTGTGTGAATTATGTAATATAAGTGCAAAGGTTTATCCGCTGTCTTTGTGAGGCTGGTATCACACCTCTATTTGGTTTCTAGCTGTCAGACAAACACACCATTGTCTTCTTATTATCTCTGCAGGTCAACTTTGATTTCGGACATGTTGTTACTGCTTTCTTGCATGTATCAAATTACAGGTGGAGATAAGAGCATAAATACAGCTAGTATACCTTAAGTTTTGCAGGGCAGATAGATAAACTGAAGATGTATATTCATTGTTTAAAGTTCAGTTAATACTTGTCTAATACAGCTTTTTTAGCAGAAACTGGGTGTTCTGAGTGGATGTGAGTAATGAATCTTGTTCAGACTTGACATAAAAAGTTCAACTCAATACAACTCAAATATTATATCAGGCTAACCTGAATGTCTGGTTATGTTTTAGTTTTTGGCAAGTTTACTAACTTTACAGTGAGGTTTTGTTTGTTAACAGTGTTATCATGAACTAACAATGAGCAGTATTTCTACAGCATTTAGATCAAAAGTTGTATCTGTTAACATTAGTGCATTGTGAATGACTATAAACATTGATTTTAACTAAAATGATCAAAGATTAATAAATGCTGTAAAAATATATTGCTCATTGTCAGTTCATGTTAGTTATTTTATATTCATGTCAGTTGTTTTATATCTCCAGTGCAAGCGAAAGAAAACTTTCAGTGGTTCTTTGCAGTTCCACTTAGCATTATCACTCAAGGATGGTTTGGGTTTGCTGGCTCATGTCCTGTTAAAATGTTTAAAATATGCAACATTTGGAGCTTGAAACATGTCTGCATACATAAAATCAGAATATTTTTTTCAACTCAGAGTAGAGGTACAGGTGATAGAATGATCCAAGTCTGCACCAGATTTTGCTCTGTGAACAGTTAAATTAAGTGCAGTATGGGGATGATTTTTGTGGAGCAAAGTCCACAAAGCGCTTTGAAAGTGAAAGCATGAACAAATCTCACAACTAAAAAGGTTGTTTATTCATGTGATTTTCCTGTTACACAGATGCAGATGCAGACCTCTATATCCAGCAGGCAGTTGTATTTATTGAAGATGCAATTCAGGTTCTTTTTTTCACAACATTTTTGTATTTTTATATTGATTGAATGAATGTGTAATTTCCCTGTTTGTGCTCTTTCCTACAGTATCGATCCATCAATCACAGGGTTGATTCTGGGTCCTTACGGTTATATAGATGGTATTATTCCAAAATATGTCAGTGGTAAGCAGACAATTTATTTTTTCAAAATCATAATCAACAGGACATATCACAGTCTGAGAGCCTTGATTTTAGTCATTACTCAATTTTGACAAAATGTGTTGGTACTCTGTTTTTTTTTTTTTTTTTTTTTTTTTTTCATCACAGTGTACTGTAGTTTTAGCCAGTCAGTGGTTCTCAGCTGGTGAAAACCATACTTAATGGTCTGATAATACGGTCTGACTGGTACACCTAAGAGTTGACAAAATTAACTTTTAGCAGATATATACATTTTAAGTCTTTTCAGGGCTTTTTTCAAATTTTTACTTGCCCGGTCAAAACTGGCCCTACCACAAAAAAATTAAATAGTTGCTGTTACCATTGTTTTTGTCTCATGTTATCTTTTATTTTAATAAATAAGCTTATATGACACCAAAAGTTTACATACTAAATAAAATTGTACAGTTATTTTTTTTAATTGTACAATTGTTTTAAATTATTATGAATATTTTATTAAAAATGAAAAGATGCTTTAGGGAAAAATAGCAGACAGACTGAAAGAACGCAAACAGTCTTTGTCAGCAGGTGGCGCTTATGGAATAGAGGTGATGTTACGTTTCTATGGTTACCGCTGTAAACAGCAGCGCTGTGCTTATGAACGCTACTTTAAATACCATATCATACATGGGCAAATGAAAAGAAAACGCCATGTAAACTTTTCTTAAAGCAGTCAGTTCCCCTTACAGATACATTCAATATTTCCAATATTCCGTGATTTTGGTCTGTCTGCTACAGTATTTTTTTTTCTCTTTGCGTTCGTCTTCAGCGTCTCTGGCCTCTGTTAACTGATGTCTAAAGAGTTTGTAATATTTCCAGACACATGACCTTTTGAAAGAAGATTGCATGAAGTTTGTGTGCAAGCCTGGAATAAGAGATTGGCTGAAATATGTCCGGTCGATTGGTGCATCTGTCTCCACTGTATAAATTAAGTATGTATCGATTGTTGTTAAAGCTACAAAGCTAAAACGTTTGTAGGCTATTTGTCCATCTGAGACCCGTCTCTCTGTGATCGCTTGAAATTTTAAATGATCTTGGTTAAAAAATACGTGAAAATTATAAACCTTCGTGATGACGCGTCCCGAGCGTCTTTCATGCTGGCCCCGGGCCATCAGGCATTTTTTTTTTTTTTTTTTTTGAAAAACAAATAAAAATTATTGAGGACAATCTATTTAGTCAATTTCAATGGACAGCATCAAACCTTGCAAACGTCACTTTTTTTTTTTTTTTTTTCCATTCAAGGAGCCTTTTTATTTGGATAAAAGTCACAGTAAGGAAGAAAAAGTCATTTGGGACAATCCCTTCAGTATTCCCTTCAATATTCCTAAAACACTCATCTTCCTGTGCCTAGTGGAAATATTTTAACACAGAAAAGAAAACTAAGATCACAAAGTCATTTCATAGTTCTTTAAGCTTAATTCACAGAACATTGTTGTTGGATTGGATCAGACATGTTGTCAATTACCACAGAAAGGTTAGACTTATCTCTTAATTTGTAAAAATAAAACTAAATATGAACTCACATTTTATATAATATACAATAAAATAACAATAATAAAACACATTCAAAACTCTCATTCTAGAGGGTTTAAAAGCAGAAATATTCCTTGTATTTTTGTTACAGTGCTTGTATTCATTTTTCCGTACAAAAGTTAAGTTGTCCATGTCATCTTTCTGTGGCTTGATTACTGTTCTAGGCAGAAGAACTGCTACAGTAATTATGCATTACCAAAACTTACAGTTACATCATGTCCATTTTTGGTACTCTTGCAAGGTTAGAAATTAAAACCTGCCAAATGTGGGTGAAAAACACCCATGCTGGGTAACATATATAAATTCAGTAGCCAATTTGGGGGGATGTGATTTTTTTTTTTTGCCTCATATAGAGAATTATATTAAAGCACTCTTTTTCTTTCCATCAGCGCTTCGTGTAACTAGTTTACTGTTTTCCTCAGCACTTGAAGACAAGAAGCCACTTTTTCAAACTGTTCTCAGATGACTTTTTCCATATCATTATACAGATGCCAAAATGCCCTTTAGCATGTTTATTGCACTGCACTGTATCAGTGTAGTTTTAAAAACATTTCTCATCAATATACTGATACAAAGGCCATGCGACATTACATTCATTAAATTCAATGCTGGGGTATAATTTTGTTATCATGGTCTGATATTTTAAGGCATTATTTTCACTATTATTTTCAGATGCCTTGGGATGAGAATAGGTTCGCATTTTTTAAATGGCTATCAATGAAAGAAAGGCTTCAATTCTCAGTACACTGACTTTTGTGCAGTTTTTTTAAATGACAGCTTGTCCGCTAATCTTCAATTTGTTTAACATTAGACATTCATTTTGGAGTAAGTTATATTTAGAAATTAAATGCTGTCACAAGTTTTTTTTTTTTTGTGTGTGTGTGTGTGTGATTTTGATAATCCAGTTAATGTCCTTGTTTTGGCTATTAGAAGTTCTAAATGGCCAATAACTTAATTTGCCATTTAAAACCTTTGTGTTTGTGTTGTGTTTCATGCAGAAGTTACTGTGTTTACTGACTTTACGTGGTCATGACAAGACGCATTAATCTCATATTAACATTTAGGGATGTCGAAAGTATCAATGCTAAAATGAATAGTGCCAGTCTGTCTGCAGTAACATTAGTCAATTTGGTACCTGTCTAACTGACAGATGGCTGCTTTCTAATGCTTATTAGTTTATTATCTTTATTAATAATTGTTAGCATACTTGACAGCATGACACATATAGTGTTGCATTGGACCCATAACATTTTATTTGACCTGTACCCTCTGGCTGCTTATGTAGTTACTTGCTTATTTTTGTCTCTGTCAGTATCAGTTTCACAACCTCTCTCTATCTTGAAGGGGTCTGGGATTTATTATTGCTGTTGTACTGGCACTGGCCTTCATTGAGAGACCCTCCTCTCTGACGTATACCTCGGACATTCGTTTTAAACCCCAACCCTGGGAGCCACCCTGTGGACTGACAGAGGGGATTGAGATTGTCTGCCTTTGTATCTTCATCTTAGATGTCACTGTGAAGGTAGAATCCAGAAATATTAATTTGATTATTGGGATAGCACTTAAAGGGTTACTCCACTCCAAAATTAAAATTGTGTCATTAATCACTTACCCTCATTGTCGTTCCAAACCAATAATAGCTTTGTTCGTCTTCAGAACACAATTTAAGATATTTTGGATAAAAGCCAGGAGGCTGTTTGACTGGCCTATTGACTGCCAAGTAAATACCACTGTCAAGGCCCAGAAAAGTATGAAAGACATCGTCAAAATAGTCCATCTGCCATCAGTGGTTCAATCTGAATTTTATGAAGCTACGAGAATATATTTGTACGCAAAGAAAATAAAAATAACAACTTTATGCAACAATTTGTCTCCGTGGTGCCATTTTGAAGAGTTACCACTGGACGCAAATAATATTGCCACACTGCAAGGATACGTCTTCTACATTTATTTACGCTTTGAATTGAACAAAAACAGCGTACGTAGTTTGCTTCCAGTGTACAGTGGGTACGGAAAGTATTCAGACCCTCTTAAATTTTTCACTCTTTGTTATATTGCAGCTATTTGCGTAAATCATTTAAGTTCATTTTTTTTCCTCATTAATGTACACACAGCACCCCATATTGACAGAAAAAACACAGAATTGTTGACATTTTTGCAGATTTATTAAAAAAGAAAAACTGAAATATCACATGGTCCTAAGTATTCAGACCCTTTGCTCAGTATTTAGTAGAAGCACCCTTTTGATCTAATACAGCCATGAGTCTTTTTGGGAAAGATGCAACAAGTTTTTCACACGTGGATTTGGGGATCCTCTGCCATTCCTTCTTGCAGATCCTCTCCAGTTCTGTCAGGTTGGATGGTAAACGTTGGTGGACAGCCATTTTTAGGTCTCTCCAGAGATGCTCAATTGGGTTTAAGTCAGGGCTCTGGCTGGGCCTTTCAAGAACAGTCACGCAGTTGTTGTGAAGCCACTCCTTCGTTATTTTAGCTGTGTGCTTAGAGGCATTGTCTTGTTGGAAGGAAAACCTTCGGCCCAGTCTGAGGTCCTGAGCACTCTGGAGAAGGTTTTCGTCCAGGATATCCCTGTACTTGGTCGCATTCATCTTTCCCTCGACTGCAACCAGTCGTCCTGTCCCTGCAGCTGAAAAACACCCCCACAGCATGATGCTGCCACCACCATGCTTCACTGTTGGGACTGTATTGGACAGGTGATGAGCAGTGCCTGGTTTTCTCCACACATACCGCTTAGAATTAAGGCCAAAAAGTTCTATCTTGGTCTCATCAGACCAGAGAATCTTATTTCTCACCATCTTGGAGTCCTTCAGGTGTTTTTTAGCAAACTCCATGCGGGCTTTCATGTGTCTTGCACTGAGGAGAGGCTTCCGTCGGGCCACTCTGCCATTAAGCCCCGACTGGTGGAGGGCTGCAGTGATGGTTGACTTTCTACAACTTTCTCCCATCTCCTGACTGCATCTCTGGAGCTCAGCCACAGTGATCTTTGGGTTCTTCTTTACCTCTCTCACCAAGGCTCTTCTCCCCCAATAGCTCAGTTTGGCCGGATGGCCAGCTCTAGGAAGGGTTCTGGTCGTCAAAAACGTCTTCCATTTAAGGATTATGGAGGCCACTGTGCTCTTAGGAACCTTAAGTGCAGCAGAAAGTTTTTTGTAACCTTGGCCAGATCTGTGCCTTGCCACAAATTTTGTCGCTGAGCTCTTCAGGCAGTTCCTTTGACCTCATGATTCTCATTTGCTCTGACATGCACTGTGAGCTGTAAGGTCTTATATAGACAGGTGTGTGGCTTTCCTAATCAAGTCCAATCAGTATAATCAAACACAGGTGGACTCAAATGAAGGTGTAGAACCATCTCAAGGATGATCAGAAGAAATGGACAGCACCTGAGTTAAATATATGAGTGTCACAGCAAAGGGTCTGAATACTTAGGACCATGTGATATTTCAGTTTTTCTTTTTTAATAAATCTGCAAAAATATCAACAATTCTGTGTTTTTCTGTCAATATGGGGTGCTGTGTGTACATTGATGAGGAAAAAAAATGAACTTAAATGATTTTAGCAAATGGCTGCAATATAACAAAGAGTGAAAAATTTAAGGGGGTCTGAATACTTTCCGTACCCACTGTATATTCTCTAAAATGGCGCTATGGTGATGCAGGTGAGATTGTTAAATAAAGTCATTATTTTTATTTTCTTTGCGTAGAAAAAGTATTCTCGTCGCTTCATAAAATTCAGATTGAACCACTGATGGCAGATGGACTATTTTGTGATGTCTTTCATACTTTGCTGGGTCTTGACAGTGGTATTTACCTGACAGTCAATAGGACAGTCTCCCGGTTTTCATCCAAAATATCTTAAATTGTGTTCCGAAGATGAACAAAGCTTTTACTGGTTTGGAACAGCATGAGGGTAAGTGATTAATGACAAAATTTTCATTTGAGGGTGGAGTAACCCTTTAACATAGTTCACCCAAAAAGCAACTTTTGTCATTTTTCATCATTCAAGACTGTATGACTTAATTTCATGTGTGGAATAAAATTTTCAAGCTGCTCTTTTCTATTTTTGGTGAAGTATCCCTTTAACAGTTTATCTGACCACTTTAACTTTTACCATTTGTTTTGTAATGTTGCCTAAGTTGCTTAATATTATGTTAAGGAACATATTGGATATATTGTTTGTTTTGCAGGCTTATCTGATAGGATGGGATGAGTTTCGTATGAACAAATGGCTGATTGGTTATATAGTCGTAATTGCAGCATCAGTTATTGATTGGATGTTGAGCATTAGCATGGTGTGCAGTGAGGTGAGTTCATGAGAACTGTATTACAAAGCTGCTTATTTATTGTGCCTGTTTACAATTTAACATCATATAACAATATTTACACTTTGAAAGATTCCTGCACTAAAGAAAAAAAAAAAAAAAACTAGGGCTGCACGATTGACAAAAATCATAATTGTTGATTATTCCCTCGAAAATGTAATTGCGATTATTAATTACGCTTGTTACAATTTACATTTAATGATGTTTTGAATAGCTTTAACTTAACCTGTAGGAAAAACAACCCCATCCCCACACACACCCCCACATTTTAAGCAAGCAGAATAATGTACGTGGATTTTTTTTTTGTTGTTGTTGTTCATTGTGCCTTTGAATAATTAGATAATTGTGGCATCTGTAACTGTAATCATGATTAGAAATTCAATTAACTGTGCAGCCCTAGTAGAAACTGTTTTCAATAAATTTCACAAATAATTACAAAGAAATGGCAAGTAGTATTAAATTAAATTTAAGATTGAAACACTTTTAAGTTAAATGTGACAATAAAGTAATACATCAATAAACCACTCTTATATGACATAAATATACCTCTTTATGTAGTTTAATTAATTAAATTTCAGAAGTCCCCACATGTGATCTGCCAAACTCTGTTGTCAAAATAAAATGTTCTTATAATGCACAAAATGCAAGTCAAATTAAATTATTAATAAACTAAAAAATTCATTTCATGTTTTTTCATTCATTCTTTTCATTCATTCAAAACTCATAATTTACTTAACCTCATTTAAAGAGCAGATCAAAATTAAAGTTTTAATCCTGCCCTCCATTGTCACATGAATTAATTTGTATAAGCACATCAAATACGATATGAGGGAAATTACGGTCCGTTGATTGTAATGTTGCCTTGTCATTCTGTCCCACAGAGTTTAAGAGTCAGGAGACTAATTCGCCCATTTTTCCTCTTGCAAAACTCCTCCCTTATGAAGAAAACTCTAAAATGTATCAAGAGGACTCTTCCAGAAATAGCAAGGTAATCTCTGTAATAGGGGTTTTTCCCCATAACAGCCTGCATTTAATTCCTTATTTCTACTTCTCAATTTGTGTGCAGTTCTATTCTAATATTCTAATTCAAAAATGATGACAGTAAACAATAACCAGAAGTGTTTTCTTTGTTTTTTGTCTCTTTCTGTTTTAGTGTTATCCTTCTTCTAGCATTACACCTCTGCTTATTCACCATGATTGGAATGCTGATCTTTGCCAAATCAGATGTAAGACGTAATCACACCCTTATCATATAATTTCTTTCAATACTTCTATGGGCCCACTTTTTGATTTAACAAACCCCTGACCCCAAATATTACATTTTGCCACATAACTAAACCCTAGAATTTGTGCTTTGGACATTAATGATACCTCAGTCCAGTTTGTGGAAGAGGGGTGTGCTGTTAATTTTCAAAGCAATTAGATTAAAGACTTCCACTAGGCAGACAATAAAATTGGCAAAAAACTCTTAAAGACCTATGTTAAAGGAGGACCCTGAATCATATCTAGAGACCAGAATATAGAGGCTTGGGTGTGGGGTCTTTTGACATGAGCCAGTAAGTGGCCACAGAGCAACCATGCAAATCATTGTACTAGAACACCATTGTAACCACATAGCTGCATACTGAATTCCTCAGAAACCACACAGCATTCATCTACATGCTCAAGCATCCTGGCAGCAATTTTTGCATAGGCAAAACACCGCTGACGGAAAATGTGAATGGGTTTTTAAAAGTCTTAATTTGCCCTTTCACAATTTAAGGCTCTAAAAAGTCTTAAATCAGAAATCCTAAAATAAAGTCTACAAATATCTAAACCTCCTTAAATAAAACATTAATTTGAGATGCAAATGTAAATTCTTAAAATAAAATGTAACAAAACTGAGTGAGTTTATGATTAAAACAAGAAGTCTATCTGTCAAGTGGGTATGAAAACTTTTTCTGCTTTGAATTAAGGTGATTTTCTGAGCCCACTGGCAAAAACTGTTCTTGTTTAAATCAAACTCACATCATTCACTCGCATCAATATTGAAGTGTTACTAATACAACTTTTTTTGGCCTCAGTCCTAGTCCTAAAAAAGTCTTAAATAATCTTACATTTACCTCATAAAACCTGCAGAAATCTTAAGTAATGTACTAAATGTGCAATCTGCAATTGTCATTTGTCTGGTAAAGGGACCTTTACCAAATGTACACCTTTACATTTAAATTAAATCATTTAGCAGATTTACCAAAGTGAGTTGCTACAGTTTACTGAATAGATGTGTTTCTATAGGACCCTAAGAAGAATGGAGAATGGGAAACCTACTTCAAAAACCTGCCAAAGGCCCTGTCTTCTCTGCTAGTGCTGCTAACGACAGCCAATAACCCTGACGGTACGTCTTCAATTGACTGTAAATGTTGTTAAAGTCTCTTAGGAGGTGCAAATCTCTGAATGACTCTAAGTTTTAGATGGTCAGTGACACAGATGACATTTTGGCATTGCTGTGTCGAATTCTCAGTCATCTTTGGCTCATTGCAGTGGAGGCTATGAGTCATTGGCTTTAACCACATGACATGTCTTGTGACTTGTCACAACATTCTGTTAAACTTTCACAGGTATCTGCATTCGTTTTAAATGTGAAACTGCCTACATTGGCCCACAACGTGTCTTGTAATCTGTGTTCATCACAACATGTCTTCCTCTCTCAACAGTCATGATTCCCGCATACTCTCTGAACCGGGCCTATTCTATATTTTTTATACTCTTTAGTGTGTTTGGTAAGTTTTAATGGCATTCAGATCAGTTACATATATGCTGCTGTTCAAAAGTTTGGCATAATGTTAGATTTTGTAATATTTCTGAAAGAAGCCTCATAATTATTTGTGAAAGATAATGTGACTCTGAAGACTAGAGTAATGGCTGCTGAAAACTCAGTTTTTCCATCACAGGAATAAGTTGCATTTTAGAATGTATTCAAATAGAAAACAATTATTTTTATTTTTTACTCTATTTTTCATCAAATAAATGCAGCTTTAGTGAACGTGAATTCTTTCAGAAAAAAAAAAAAAAAAAAAAAAATAATAATAATAAAAATAAAAAAAACAACATTTATTTATTTCAAACTTTTGACTGGTAGTGTGTGTGTTTGTGTATATTTATATAGTCAACATTTTAAGTGGATCAAAAAAGTTCATCAAAGTTGTCCTAGTTTTAGATGAAAAGTTTTAATCCATTTCAAAAGTTTTAATCCACTTCAAATGTTGACTACTGTGTATATACTGTGTATATATATATATATACACACACAGATGAAATCAGAAGTTTGCATACACCTTGCGGAATTTGTAAAATGTTATTTTACCAATATAAGAGGGTTCATACAAAATGCATGTTATTTTTTATTTAGTATGGACCTGAATAAGATATTTCACATAAAAGACGTTTACAGTCCACAAGAGAAAATAAGTTGAATTTATAAAAAAAAAAATGACCCCGTTCAAAAGTTTACATTTTACTGTTTACACTTTTTGCGATAGCTGTCCCTTGTTTGTCCTGAACAGTTAAACTGCCTGTTGTTCATCAGAAAAATCCTTCAGGTCCCACAAATTCTTTTTTAGCATTTTTGTTTATTTAAACCCTTTCCAACAATGACTGTATGATTTTGAGATCCATCTTTTCACACTGAGGACAACTGAGGGACTCGTATGCAACTATTACAGAAGATTCAAATGCTCACTGATGCTCCAGAAGGAAACACAATGCATTAAGAGCCGGGGGGGTGAAAACTTTTTGAATTTGAAGATCAGGGTAAATTTAACTTTTGTCTTATGGGAAACATGTAAGTATCTTGTGTAGCTTCTGAAGGGCAGTACTTAATTAAAAAACTATAATATTTAGGCAAAATAAGAAAATGTACTAATCTTCATTCTGTTCAAAAGTTTACACCCCTTAATTCATTGTTTTTTTCTTCTGAAGCATCAGTGAGCGTTTGTACCTTCTGTAATAGTTGCATGAGTCCCTCAGTTGTCCTCAGTGTGAAAAGTAGATCTCAAAATCATATAGTCATTGTTGGAAAGGGTTCAAATACTCAAAAATGCTGAAAAAACAGAATTTGTGGGACCTGAAGGATTTTTCTGAGAAACAGCAGGCAGTTTAACTGTTCAGGACAAACAAGGGACTCATTACTATCACTAAACAAAAACAAACAAACAAAAAACACAGCTGTGGATCATCCAGGTAACAACACAGTATTAAGATTTAAGTGTATGTAAACTTTTAAACAGGGTCATTTTTCTCTTGTGAACTATATGTAAATGTCTTTTATGTGAAATATCTTATTCAGGTCAGTAGTAAATGAAAAATAACATGCATTTTGTATGATCCCTCTTATTTTGGTAAAATAATTAACATTTTGCAGATTCTGCAAAGTGTATGTAAACTTCTGGTTTCAACCGTATATAACTTGCATTCATAACTCTTCACCTGTGTTAAACTGACATTATAATTTCTTTTTTTTTTTTGTTTCTTTCCTGTCAGGAACATATTTGTTAATGAATCTAATGACGGCTATTATTTATAACCAGTTCAGGGGATATTTACTGGTGAGTGACAGTTACGTGACTTACATTAGACATTGTACTTAGAATTTGGTGCTTGTTTGCTTAAGGAATAGTTCAGTAATCTATATTCTGTTATTATTTCCAATCTCACATGACTATTTTTTTTTCCATGGAGCACAGAATGTTTTTTATAATTTCCAAGCTCCTCTGTTCCATAAAACAGCACTGACCAGGGTCAGCCAAGCTCCAATAATGACGAAGAAAAAAAAAAAAAATTCCGTATGACTCTGTTTTTCTAGTTTTTTAAGATTTACCATTGCATGGAAAAGAGTAGCCTGAACATTCTTCAAAAATTCCTTGTGTTTTGGGAAATCATACATCTTCGTGACAAAATGAGGGTCAGTAGTAATCTGTTCCTGTAATTATTGATGGTATCATCTGTATTTTTAGATGTCAGTTCAGACGTCTATAATCAGGAGGCGTCTGGGCATTCGGGCTGCTTTCGAGGTGCTATGCTGTCCAGGCCGAGGGCACACTAGCACTCAGTCTGAAGGCCATGTGTAAGATCCAGTCCTCATTTTAGTCTTTCTTATAGCAAACATTCCCTTTATTCATGTCTCTGATGTGGTGTTTTATGCCTTGTCACATGACTTTTCCTGTTGCTGCTCAGGGAGCGAGTGGCGGTGAACATGTTTCTGCAGGTCATGAATAGAGTCCACATGAAGTCTTACTGCAGACAAGCTATCATTAAGGTCAATACGGATTGCAGAATAGTGTCTTAAAGTAAATATTGTGTGGCATGGATGTTTGCTTTACCTGTTTTTTTGTTTCTTCCAGGCTGCTCAGCAGTTCCCAGACGGCTTCATTAATGGCGAAGCCTTCCAGAGTCTTTTTAATGAACTGGATAAGGATTTTATGAAAGAGGTGTGATCATCTACTTTTGTGGATCAGTTTATATTACTATTTTTGAACATTTTGTAATAATTGGTAAAAATTATTATTAAAATCATTAGGAAATGGTTCATAGCAGGGTTGCACAAGTTAAGTTTGGTTTCCTTGCATTTTATGATTTAGGATTTGAATCAGAATGACAAAGAGATTTAGCTGTACTGAAACTCAATGCTGTCACAAAATAAGGAACTTAATTAGTCAAATGCAACAACAAAACAGGCAAGAATAGATAACTGTTTGAAGTTTGCATCTTGTAAGTTGGCTTCATTTTGTTTGGCTCCATTTAAATGAAATTACGAGCATTCTTTAAAATAGTGTGTTCTTCAAGTATGGTCTAAACAGTTTAGTTAAATTCTTAAAATAATGTATAATAAAAATAGTATTATAATATCATAAAATGTAATATAATATAATACATTTATATAATACATATAATTAAGTGTAATAAAATGAATACAAATCTTCTACTGAAGAAAAATCTTCTACAAACATTGAATATCAGTACCATATAATTTTTCAGGAAATGCCCCACGTTTTGTGTTTGTTTAGGTTAACAGGTCATTTATATTGAAAATGGAGTTTAAAATTAAACTATACTAGCAGCAGAGTTTCTTTGAATTTTTATTTAAATTTGATTTTACGTCTCCAGATTTAGATTGACATTTAAAGACAATCTTAGTTTAATTCTGGTGTCAACAGATGTATTAACTCTTCTATTTTTGTCTTTTCCTTGCAGCATCCACCAAAACCAGAGTATAGTTCTCGTGTCCTACAGCAAATCCAGCATGTCTACAGTCACTTTTGTATTACTGTGCTGGGGAACGCTGTCGCTCTTGTAAATGTCATCTGTATCTGTGTAAGAAACTGTATTTCCTTTAACTTGCTTTGATTATCATATACGTCTCCTTACATTAAGAACGTTACATACATTTCCAGAATTCAGTAGATTAACAGGGTTTTCCAAACTGGTTGTTCACCACCTAGTGGTTCATGATGAAGCTGCAAGAGGCTCTTGAGATAGACGTGCCATATTAAATGGGATTGAATTTAAATACGTAGGCTTTAATATTCAAGTAATCAATTGTATCACTTCACTCTTACACAAACAAGTCATTAAATGTATTTAAACACTGATCACAGATTATACTTTTATATAATACTGTGAATTCTACAAATGTAAAAGTGCTTATACTCCCCATAAACACTTACAATTCATAAAATGAAAAATTAGTTTAATATTTATATTATTAATTTTATTTATTAAAAAAATTACATCTGAAATCAGATCAGAATTTATATTCATAATTTAGTTCACAAAAATAGATTACAAAGTCTATGTAGAGCACAAATTGTGCCATCTTGTGGATAGCGTGTGCAAAAAACACAATCCGTGTACCGAGTAATTGTTTTGACTCTTTGAATCTTGAGTTCACCTCTGATATCTGTTATTGTTTTTTTTCTGCAGACTGTCTTGGTTCTGAATTCAGAGAAATCTACCTCAGAGAAAAATTACTTCTATATGGAGGTGACTGTCTCATGCATTGAAAATAATTTATGCCGCTGTAATAATATAATTTCATATACAAATATTAGTGGTTGGTTTGATTGTAGAGCAAAATCCTAAACTTTGTGTTAAATCCTTTTGCTGGTTAAAAAAAAAAAAAAAAAAAAAAAAACGTTGATATATATGTGTTTTCTGAATTTTGAGTGTTTATGTAAATATTAATGTAAATATATTTCTGTCTTTTAGATCCTCAACTGTATTTTCATCCTGTACTATTTAATAGAGATGTTGCTAAAAATAGTGGCTTTTGGTTGGAAAGGTTACCTGTCTTACAGGAATAACATTTTCGATGGATTCCTCACTGTTCTTCTTCTGGTAACATTTTTCCTATGTATTTTTTGTGATATAATGCTATTTACACAACAAAAAATTATATATATTTTTAGATTTTTTGTCTTGTGTCCAGCCCAAATATCTAAAGAATCTTAAATCAAGAAGGATTTTCTAGACAAGTAAAAAATATTGTCTTGTTTTCAGAAAAAAATAGACAAACAAGCAAAATAATCTGCCAAAGGGAGAAGAAAAATAATCTTGTTTTCTGCTTGGAATAAGATTTTTTTGCTTACCCCACTGGCAGATTATTTTTCTTGTTCTAAGCAAAAACTTGCTTAATTTTAACTGGAAACAAGACAATAATTTTTACTTGTCTAAAAAATCCTTCTTGATTTAAGAATTTTTTGAGATTTTGGCTGGAAACAAGACAAAACTAATCTAAGTAAGAACATTTTGCAGTGTAAAATTATTATTAGGAATTATGTGGCATGCATAGCTGTTTAGGTGGCGAAGGCAATAACTGGAGCAACATTGTGTTTTGCTTTTATTCTCAACAGGCAATTCAGATTGCCATATTCATCACATACAGGATTCCTTATAAGGAAGTGTGAGTGTGTGGAATTTACAATCATAAGATCAATTTGAAGAACAAACTGCTGATCTCTTGTCTAAATGCTTCAGTCTCAACTACTATAAATGATTTATCTTAACAGGGATCCGATTACACAACGTTGGATGACTTTGTGGGAGATGGTGCGACTGGTCAATATGTTGATTGTTTTCCGTTTCCTCAGGATAATTCCAGAAATCAAGGTTGGTGACGGGCTTCTTACATTAATAACTTTGGATTTAAATGCACACAAGGTACAATGATGCTTAGCTGTGCTAAACTATCATACTATCTATCTATACAAACACATGCTGAATAGATAGACTCCACATTAATCCTTAAATATTAATCCCATATTTGAAACCGATTCACAGAAGCAAGCATTTTTTCATATAATTAGCGTAATTGGTCATACCATCTGACATTAAAAGAGCACTAATGAATGCTTTGTGCATGCTTTAGTTGATGGCCGTGGTGGCCAGCACTCTCGTGGACCTGGTGAAAAACTTACGGGCATTTGCTGGCATTTTATTGGTGAGTGAACACACTCGTTTTATATAGCAGTTTTATGATTGTTGATAAGGTTGGTATCTATATTGTACATTTCTCTGATGTAGGTGGTGTACTATGTGTTTGCTGTTCTTGGTATCTGGCTTTTCCAGGGAGCTATAACCGCTCCATCAAACATGAGGTACTGTTCATCAACTGCACATTTAAAGGCATAGTTCAGCCAAAAATTAAAATTTTGTCATTGTTTACTCACCCTCATGTCGTTCCATACCTGAATGAGTTATTTTGAAGAATGCTGATAATCAAACAGTTGATGGTCCCCATTTAAGGAGAAGTCCATTTCCAAAACAAAGATTCACATATAATGTACTGACCCCATTGTCATCCAAAACAGTCATGTCTTTCTTTCTTCGGTCGTAAAGAAATTGTTTTTTGAGGAAAACATTTCAGCATATTTCTTCATATAATGAACTGCTATGGGTCCCCGATTTTGAACTTCCAAAATGCAGTTTAAATGCAGCTTCAAACGATCCCAAATGTGGTTGTAAACAATCCCAGCCGAGATAGAAGGGTGTTATCTAGTGTAACGATCGGTTATTTTCAAACAAATAATACAGTCTATGTACTTTTTAATCTCAAACGCTCGTCTCACTCTGCCTAAACTGTTTTTGTTCCGGGTCATGACAGTTAGGGTATGTCGAAAAACTCCCATCTCATGTTCTCCCTCAACTTCAAAATCATCCTATATCGCTTGGTTTTTTTGTTAACGGTGTTTGATCATCTTTGCTCATGTTCACTTTGCAAAGACTGTGTCGGTACTTTTGCAGTGATGTAGGATGATTCTGAAATGATTTTTGAAGTTGAGGGAGAAAATACGATTGGAGTTTTTCAACATACCCTAACTGTCTTGAGCCAGAGAGCAAGGCAAGACGAGTGTTTGAGATCTTTTTTTGTAATCGTAATTTTTTGTTCTGGAAGTGAACTAATCCTTTAACAGGAAACAAACATGTAGTAAATACTGTGAGATAATATTACAATTTAAAAGAACTGTTTACTTTTTTAAATTTATTTTAAAATGTAATTTATTCCTATGATTCCATTACTTCAGTCTTCAGTGTCACATGATCCTTCAGAATTCTGCTCAAGAAACATTTATTATTATTTTCATAGTTTTGTCATCTGAGCCTGTTCTCTCTCTATGTACTTTTCCTTTCAGTCTAATCACAAATTCCACCATAGAAAACAAAACGGCGGGTCCCTTCAGCATGGATTGTGGCACTTTTGAACAGCTGGAGTACTGGCCAAACAACTTTGATGATTTTGCTGTAAGTTGCACAGAGGTCTCTGGGAACTTGGTTTTTAAGCAGTTCCCAGAATGCTATAACAAGCACATATGAGGAATAACTAGTCAGCAGATTTGACCACATTTGCAAGGCTTATAGTGTTAAATTGTGTTTTCAGATTTTTTTTCTAATACTATTTTTAAATTTGAAAGTTGTTTAGATTTTATACTTCTGTTTTGTTTTTATATATTTGAGTATTTTTGGTCTCACAAATTGTACATCATTGAACTCCTAATGAAAAATAAATGTAACTGTATTCTTCCTGTCATGTTTTTTCAGTCCTCTCTTATCCTGCTCTATAACATCATGGTGGTAAATAACTGGCACGTTTTTACGGATGCATACACCAGATACACTACAGAGTAAGCTAGACGCTCTACACAAAGACACCTCTATGTTGTCTTTAACATGTTTGCTTTAACTAAACAGAGTTTTGTAAATTTGTACCCATAATTCTTCCATGTCAGGTGGTCCTTGGTGTACTTTGTGGCATGGTGGTTGACATCTTCAGTCATGTGGGTCAACCTATTTGTAGCTCTCATTTTGGAGGTATGTAGATTGTTTGGTGAAAATTATTCTTGACTGAGCATATTTACTTTCTTAGTACACATTTCTAATCTTACTGTGAATGATTAATCAAAAATATTGTGGTCTTATTTTTATGACTGAAATTTGATAAACCGAACAAATGATCAATAGCATGGTTTTTTTTTTCCCAAACCAGTTAAGCACACACCCTGCCCCGCAGCTGATTGTAAAGATTTCACTGGTTATGTCAGTGACAGTGCTGATTGCCTACACAACACTGAAACCAATACTAACCTTAACCTCAGTCTTAACAACAGTGGTAGCACATCCTGTTAGATAGCATTACTGTTTGTCATGACCAGGTCTTGAACTGAATCAAAGTCTGACCTTTTCTTGACAGCCCAATAAATCTGTTTCTAAGCATGCTATGTAACCTTGTTTTTTTTTTCTTTGTTCAGAACTTCACCTATAAGTGGGACCGCAGTAATGCTCTTTCTGTTCAGGATGTGGAGCGAATTGCCTATCAAAGCACTGTGCAGCTTATTTTCAGGTATGAATAAAGCATTTGAAAAGCTCCCATGAGTGATCCTAGAGACATGGGAGAAGATGTGTCACGTTATTTTACTAAATTTTACTAATGTGTCACGTTATTTTACTAAAAATAGCCAAAATGAAAATTCTGTCATTAATTACTCACCTTGATGTCATTCCAAACCCCTTAAGATATTTATTCATCTTCAGAACATAAATTATTCTTGTTGAAATCCGAGAGCTTTCTGATCCTGCATAGACAGCAACGCAAATGGCATGTTCAAGGCCCAGATAGATAGTAAGGACAGTGATAAAGTAGTCCATGTGACATCAGAGGTTCAACCGTAATTTTATGAAGCTACGAGAAAACTTTGTGCACAAAGAAATCAAAAACAATTTTATTTAACAATCCCTACTTTTCCATGTCAGTCTTCGCTGCACATTCAGGAGAATACCATGAATAATCGGTACACATTATTTTTGAATCCCACAGTGTTGATCCGTATTGTGTGATATGGTAGGAAAATCTATTTTTGTAAAAGAAAATGGAAGCATTAATGAATGGTAATGGAATGAATACATGTTAAACAAATGATTACAAAACACTTGGTATTTAAGCCTTTATTTTTCCAGTCCTATAGCCTGTTAGTGATTTATAGTTTTATTTTGATATGTAATGTAATGTCTTGTGTGATTTTATGTGCACAAGCGAGTACACCTTAGCTCTGATACTTGACAGAATTTGCCGTAGGCTCTTCTGCTCAGTATTTCAGGCTGTGTTCTGCTCTTTCCTCACAGCTTTCCCTCACATTCCTCTCTGATTAAGGAAGGGAAGGGTAATGATTTAATTTAGTGGAATGTGGTGTGGTTTATCCTGCTGTTTATCACGCCTCAAAATCAAATACAAATCTTAATTTCCTAATATATAGTATTTCTGCTATTTCTTTTCTTATTTCTGTTATTTGCCTGGATCAACATCCTTTGTTGGTCCTGGAACAACATTCCAAACCGACAATCATGTCCCAAACTAGGGGTGAGCGGTATGGCAAAAATATCATATCCAGGGTATCTACAGAAATTTTAAAGACATTTAATGCACATAATGCAGTTGAGGTCAAAAGTTTACATCTCCGTTTCAGAATCTGCAAAATGTACCAAAATAGTTATTTCACTTAAAAGATGTTTACGTATAGACCACAAGAGAAAATAATAGTTTGTAAAACTATTTATAAAAATTACCCCATTCAAAAGTTTACATCACCTTGATTCTTAATACTGTGTTGTTACCTGAATGATCCACAGCTGTGTTTTTTTTTTCTATTCAGTGATAGTTGTTTATGAGTCCCTTGTTTGTTCTGAACAGTTAAACTGCCCACTGTTCCTTCAGGTCCCACAAATTCTTTGGTTTTCCAGCATTTTTGTATTTTTGAACCCTTTCCAACAATGACTGTATGATTTTGAGATCCATCTTTTCACACTGAGGACAACTGAGGGACTCATATGCAACTATTACAGAGGGTTCAAACGCTCACTGATGCTCCAGAAGAAAACACAATGCATTAAGAGCCGGGGGTGAAAACATTTTGAATTTTAAGATCAGGGTAAATTTAACTTATTTTGTCTTCGGGGAAATATATAACTATCTTCTTTAGCCTCTGAAGGGCAGTACTAAATGGAAAAAAATATGATATTTAGGCAAAATATGAAAAATATACACATCTCTATTCTGTTCAAAAGTCCCCCCCCGGCCCTTAATGCATCAGTGAGAGTTTGAACCTTCTGTAATAGTTGCATATGAGTCCCTCAGTTGTCCTCAGTGTGAAAAAAGGGATCTCAAAATCATACAGTCGTTGTTGGAAAGGGTTCAAATACAAAAAATGCTGGAAAACCAAAGAATTTGTGGGACCTGAAGGATTTTTTCTGAACAGCAGGCGGTTTAACTGTTGAGGACAAACAAGGGATTAATGAACAAAAATCACTGAACAGAAAAAAACACTGCTGTGGATCATTCAGGCAAGAACACAGTAGTAATGTACACAGTATTATTTTAATTATAAACATGCCCGACATACACATGACTTTTATTTTGAAATGACTAGTTCACTCGCTCCAAACCTGTACGTGTTTCTTTTCTGTTGAACAAAGAAAAGATAATGTGAAGAATGCTGGTAACCAAACGGTTGACGGGGGCCACTGACTTCCATAGGATGGAAAAAAATAATACTATGAAAGCTACCGTCAACTGATTGGTTACCAACATATCAAGAAGAAACAAACTCCTACAGACTTTGATAAAGTGGAAAGTGAGTAAATGATGACACAATGTTCATTCTGGCTGAACTATACCTTTAATTGAGAGAGAAATTATAGTTTGGTTGTTTAAATATCTATATTTTTTTCCGTCCATCTTCAGAGAGCATGTCCAAGAGCCGACAGAAGAAGAGTTACTAGCTCAACTACAACAACATCCTCATCTTCACCTCTCCTGGTGACCCTAAACTCATCCCCCCTCACCTCCACGTCACAGGACGCCTTTAATACATAATTACACCAAAACACCCAGAATCCTCCAGGACTCCATCACGTCTGTGTAGGCCTCTTGTTTACATATCCATCCATTTTGGAGGGCCTGTTTCCCATTATAGGATCTGTGTTGCTTCAGGTTGGCCTGGGAAAGGATGTATGTGTTTTTAACAGAGCGGCACACAATTAATGTTTGGAGGAACTTCAATTTATAAAAAGGCTTTAGCTCTAGGCTTTTTGTTTAATGCTCAAGACAACCTGTAAATTACAGTAGTGTGCATGATATAGTACCAATACCACAGTTTTTGATTTACCCTAATATCAGGAAGAAATTCATTCTTTGAGTTTGAAAGTTTTTTTTTTTTTTGAGAAACCAAACACATTGTCATCCTGCGTTTTATGATATCCACATTTTTATTTATTTTTTGTAAGCCTGTTACAATCAAAAAACAATCCATAGATTGGTTTAAAAATCATGGGAACAAAGGGACATAACTCATTACTGTGTTAAATATTTTTAGCTGTGTTTTTATTATTTTGTAGATTCTTTATTTTTGACTGTGCCATTATGTTTGTTCAGTGCTTTTATTTATGTTAGATTTTATTGTAGATTTTACAAACATCTTTACAGGTGAAGCTTTCAAAAACTGTCAAGAAATGTTCCAATCTTATTTCATTCAAAAAAAAGGGAAAGGTTGTTTCTCATTACTGTAATGTGAAATACAATTTAATTAAATCAGTCATTGCATCCTGACAGGAGGATTGATAAGCGTTTTGTATTATAGTAAATTTAATAAGTAACGTTCTGAATTATTGTCATGACATAATGCAAAAAAAGAAAAAAAAAAGAATATTGGTACAAACTAGACTTCTCTTGATGCAAAATCATATTTTTACTTTGGATTTTGGGTGTAATGTGTTCCTGACTGTACGTCAGTACATTTCAGTGACTATATCCAGTCATTACTAGGAAATTTTTCATGTTTTCAATATTATCAACAGACAGTGTTTTTCTGTAATCGACACAGTTGACTGAATATTTGTAAAAATTGAATTTACACCACTGTATTGTGTTCTTTCTGTTCTGAGAGCAACTTGTATATTAAATGTCTGTTAAATGTCTACAGGCAAATTAGGTTTATATCAAGTTAGTTTTCTGTACCATGCTTCATATCAAAACTAATTTAGATGACATGACATATAAGAGGCAGAAATATATTTATTATATTATAATTTTTATGTTATATTACAATTTTATTATAATTATTTTTATATTTTCTTCTTTATTTTATTTTTAATTAAAATGTAAGTAATTTTGTAGTATTTTATTCAGTTTTATAAAACGTCTATTCAGCTTTTATACATTTTTATTTCAGTTTAACTTTTAGTTATTTTACTACATCAAGTTAAATGAGATGAGAAATGAAAACGAGAAATGTTGCATTCATTTTTGGTCATTTTCGTTTCATTAATAGTGTGATAATCCTGATAAGAGGACCACACAGGTTCATACTGTGCTTAAGGTTTTATATAAGTGTCTAATTCCCAACACAGTCTATTTAGCAAGACCATTTTATAGGCCAGTCGGAAACTCCCAGGTGATTATACAGACTTCCTCAGCCTCCAGAAAAGTAGATCAACACTAAAACAAACACACACTCTCTTTGCACTGATTTAGGGGGCTAAACATACAAACACAACCTCTTACACAGGGTATGTTTTCCCAAAACAGTTGTTATGGTCTGCCTGACCTTGTGTTGAAAACACATCAGTGACTGCATCCACACACAGTCGTTCACCTCATCTTCCAAACAAATACACAGAGTTCCCTTCCACTGTTTGTTTACTTTTCCTTTAGAAGTGTTGTCACTTTAGTGAGGGTTTTAGTAAGAATTTCTTATAAAGCTATTTTTTTTTTTCAAAATCTCTGCTGTTTTTTCTGCTGTAAAATAACTGTTTTCTAATTTCATATATTTAAAAATTTAATACATTCTTGAATTTTAAGCAACAATTACTCGTGTGACATTACATTTATTCAGCAAAAGCACATTAAAATTGATCAAAAATATTTCTATTTCAAATCAATTATGTTCTTATTTAATCAAATAAATCATAAATGTAATCTTGGTGAGCATAAGGACTTATTTTAAAGACATTAAAATTTTGCGTATGTATCACACAAGTTTATCAACTGTTAGATTAAGCACTTTTAATCTGTGTGTGCCATGTGCATCAGGGCAAACTGTGTCAGTGACCAAATAGGTAGTGGTACGCTTAATTCAAATTCAAGAACAAAATGTTGAAAATTGCTTTACTACATTCAAATAGTTTGAATATTTAACCTTTATCTTAAAAAAAAAAAAAAAAAAAAAAAAAAAAAAAGATGAATAATGTGATTTTACATTTTTTCTTATTTGTTTATTTATTTATTTATTTATTTTTTTAATAAATATTGTTCACATATTTACCATTTTAACAAAATTTCTGACATGACACAACTTTCCCCTAATGTGGGGCAGTTGTATCCCCCAGTATCCACTGGTTTAGTCATGTTTCTAAGGCTTGGTGTTATAGGTGCTTCCTTTTAACTGCCAGTTAGGGTTAGGGTATTTGTTTTCCAAATTCTCTTTGCCTATATGGACAACTTAAAAAGTGGCACAGCTTACCTCACTGGCCCCTGTATATCATTATGGTATGTTTGTGACCTACCTTATTTTACTAGCCATGTGAGCAACTATGGTTATACTATTTGTGAATGATTTAACATGTTTACTCTGTTTATATTATTCATCCAACTTCTATTTCAGATACAATGTCAAACTTAAATCAGTGCTGCTTAGATAGCAGCGCTTTCATGAATAGCTTGAAACATTCAAATCTAGATTATTGATCTTTTTAAAGTGTAGTTTACACAGCCTGATTGTGAAGGCTTTAAATAATAAACAAGCTGTTCTTCTGAGGAATGCCTTTGTCAGCTGTGAGGAGATCCATATTGCTCTGGAATGTGTGGAGCTGCCAGAGATTTTCAACTCAGTTGTCAAATAACATTTTTTTTTTTTTTTTTTTTTTTGGTGACGAAACTCTGCTAAATTCACTGTTTTAAATGAACCCCTAAAGTAAGAAAAGTGCTTCTGTCAATTATTATTTTTTTTTTTTATCATGCAAGATAAAGACTTATAAATTGTCTAGAAAAGGCTGTTTTCCACTGATCTATATATAATGTTCTCTTTTATAGATCAGTGCTGTTTTCCCATTTGGGGAAATATTATGGATAACTTTTTTTTTTTTTTTTTTTAAATGACGATAATTGTTTGGAAACAGAAACTCATGAGTAAAATAGGTAAGACAACTGTAGTGCGTCCAAGTGAATGCACCAGTAGGATTATTTATATATTTATTTATTTATTTATTAAGAATAAGTCTCAGTTCCTCATTGTGGTCAATCTGTGAATGGTTACATGATAAAAGTTGCACTTAGTAAGTTTTAATTGATCTTATTTGTTTTTACACACGCCAAATAAAATAAAATAAAATAAAATAAAATAAATAATAATAATAATAATAATAATAAAAACCCTAAAAAGAGAAAAGTTACATACACATTTTCAAACCACATAACGCTACAGTATGAATGTAATATTATATCAGATAATAATATATATAATATTACATGACATAATATTTTTAGAATAATAAATATTCTGATTTCACTCACAATATGTAGTGTAACTAATTTAACCATAAGTAACATCCAGTTTAATGTAGCTATGTATCATATAGTATTATGTACATATCATTAAAAAACAATCGAGGAAAAGCCTGCATCACATTTTTATTTCAGTGGTAAGATACATCAAAACCTGCACCGCTCCCTTCGCAAACAGCTTGATTGACAGGCGATCTGACCAATCATAACGCCGAATCCGCCGTTTTTCCCCAACAAACAAATCAGACAGGAGAGTAGATTAACTTCGGTGGAGTTGTTGTGTGTATTGACGTCTTTCTACAGTTAAAATAAAACCCGTTCTGATGTTTTTTTTCGTGCTTTAAGTAAAGAAAAAAAGACGATTAAAGAGCCACGAAACGGTAGGCTATTTATTCTTTCAATTTCTTAAAAATGACAACATTTTGAAGCTAAGACACTGTTTCATACCAGAAGTAACCTACTCTGACTTGTCTGTCAATGTATTTTTCAGAGTGTGAGAACATGATGTGTAGTGTGAGCAGCATTGTTTGTCAGACATAGCAACAGTAACAATAACAATAACAACTAAAGAGGGCGGGGTTTTGCTAAGGGTCAAGTCGTGCGCATGCGCTGTTGTAGTCAAACGAATGTTCGCTGAGCAACAAGTTTCAATCGCCACTTTACCACAAACAACAAATTTGATTTGTTTGATTTGGATTTGTAAGAGTCGTGTAAGTGACCAATTTGCTTTCAAACAGCGCATTTTGGCTAAAATGTGTTTGTATTCCCTGCTGATTGCATAGTTCTACTGATATTTACCATGAATGCGAAATGAATCTTATTTTTTAATGTGGGATTAAGTTGTTTTCTGTGAATGTAAGAAACTCCCGCTACATTAGCCATGCTAGAGAAATAGTGAGAAGAATAAGTGTGATAAACAGTAAAAAATTGCATGTGCTACAACCCAGTGTGTTTCTCAATAAGATAATACATTAAAATAATATGGTAAGAAATGCAATATGCAAGAAATGCCAGTTTGCAATATCAAGCAGCAAAACTAACTGTTTTGTACAGCTAAAAATAGCTGTAAGTGGATAACCAGGCATATTAAATTTACAAATGACCATGTACGCTCTCTTACAGGAAAAAGGTGAATTGAAATTTCATTAGAAGTTTTTCGCCGCGAAAACATATAAACAGGCATAAAACAGAACCAGATTATTCAATTAGTTAATCGCCATCATGAAGAGTTAATTGTCCTACAAATTCAGACAATTCATTCTTTCAAACTTTTTATGTATCTAGTGTGTGTTTCTTTAGGCTTTTATTTCACTATCTTCATCTTTATTTGTTGTTAAGTGTTTACTAGTTGGCACAGATAATTTTGTGAAATTATCTTGATGGTGTGGTGGGGTAAATTTTCTTAAAATGGACACTTTGTTATGCCATGCCTTAACATACTGACCAATCCTATAGAGGGTTCGCCCTTTACTTCACGGTTCGGCCAGTTACCCGAATGCGCAGCCATACTGGCGATACTCGGATGTAAACCACAGCATGGATTGCTTGGTTAGAATTGTTCTGCTAATTTATGCTATGTACACCACAGGAAAAAAAAATGTGTGGAAGCTGCTAAATCATATAGAGAAGGACTTAGTAATGCACGGCCATTGCGGCGATGCTCGGATATAAACAGCAGCATTGATTGCATGGTTAAATGTACTAGTGAAGATGTTGTTCTACTAATTCATGATGTCTAAACCACAGAAAAAATGTGTGGAAGCTGCTAAATCATATAGAGAAGGACAAACAGGAAAGGGCAGGATATTTTGACAAACTGAAGTTAATACAGGGCTCAACACTAAGCAACGATAGTGTTTCTTTGTTTATTGCTGTACACAGATCTGCACGACACTTATTAACACTGCTTTATAACGCATTATACAGATGCTAGATGAAAAGAAAATGCCATTTAAACATTTCTGAAAACATTCAGTTCATTTATGAGTTAATTACAATATTTGCATTGTGAACAGTGAGATTGATCTGCCTACTACATTATTTTCTCCTCTTTATGTCCATCTTCTGTGTTTCTGGCCACTGTTAACAGCCTTTAACAGACAAAATATAATAATAACAACATAACATTTCCACACAAATTACATTTTGGAACATGAATGCACCGGGCCATAGGGCAGTCCATATTGTCGAGGCCTTGTAATAGGTGCTAAATATCTGTACGATCTGCCTCCTTTGTCATGGACTGATGACCCAACAGTTCTTCCTTCTGTTTCTTATCCCGAAATAGTGAATTACTTTCGTCTCTTTGTTTTTTTGCCGAGTTCCCTCCGGTTTAGTGGCATTCTTTATGTTCAGTGCCACTGCAATGGCCGACTTCCGGATTGATGACTTAATGTGAAAAGCCTCTATTAAGATATTAGCCTAATATTTCACCTACCTGACTGGAATTTATAAGAACAAACACGAATGTTGTCAAGATCCTTGCCCTGGAAATCCTGGTTCAGTTTGGCCAACCACAAATGTTTTTTGTTCCTACGATAGTTTTTTGAACACTTCTCCTTGATTTGTTATAACTTTTGGCAGTTTGGAGTACTCCAAATTTTTTTCCCGGTCTGACCGATTAGTACAGCCCAAAACATGACAATAACTGATCATTTTCTGCAGCAATAATCAGCAATATGCTGGTATGTTCAGTGGCATTGTTTACGTTAGGTGCCACCAATATGGCCGATTAATGAAGCCTTGTGAAAACACTCTATTTATAGAATTGTCTGTGGCTGCATCTGAAATGGCATACTTCTCTACTATATAGTAGGTGGAACATGGCATATGAAAAGTACTATGTCCGAATTCTTAGTATTCATATAACATTAGTCAAAACGTGCCCAGACTATATCCCATGATGCCATAAGAGAGGATTTGTGAAATTTGTAAAGTGACACAGCAGATGCTGGTAGGCCACATGACGATGACAAGATGCAGATTACAGTGTCCAGATTACATTCATACTACACCCAGTAGTACTATGCAGAGCATACTTTTTTTAGTGACTGCATAGTAATTAAGTAGAAGTACCTACTCAGAGGCTATGTGATTTTGGATGCACCCGGTGTCTCTGGATCATTTTAAACAAAGTTTGGGAACAGGAATGCATTGTACTTAACCTTTTTATTTTCAAAGTGATGGATCAACTGGAAGTAATATTTTTTTTTTACATAAAATTTGATTAAAATGTAATCTGTCTTATTTTCTAATTGATAATTGGGACTCCACAAAATGACATTGTAGCAAACAATGTAGCATACTGTACTATTGTTTGAAATCTTTCTTGTGGAATACTGTTTCACTGTTCCTGTAGGCAGTATGCGGTATAAAGTATATACTATGCAGTATCTAGGAAACAGTATGGAGTATGGCTATTCTAAACAAAGGCCTTGCCAGATGTAGCAACATTTAGGACAAGTTTTAGCTAAGGGCAGTGTGATTTCTCCATCCAGCTCTTCTGTACTACCAGCACATACATAAAATGAGCATAGACTACCATTCTACCTCGAATTCACAAGCTTAATATTCATGACAGCTTCCCAGACCACTAAAGACCAGTACACATGCCCATGCTTTTCTCCAGCAAAGCTCAACAGGTGGCAGTATTTTATTCAGGTAGCAATGTTGTCTTGTGTTTTATTTTTTCACTCGTTCGGTTCATCAGCACACCTCTCAAAGAGAATCACACGTTTGGATCCCCCATCCTGTGCTGGAATACAGGTTCGAACAATGTTGACAGCTGTAGAAAGTGATGTCAGGCACAGTGGTATGTGAGAAATGCCACTGTCTGTTAGTTCTCCCATGCTTATCTTGTCTCTGCAACCTGCTTGTTTGATGATTGAGATTTTTCCCATTACTACTTCTTTTGAGGGTTTTGCATGTGGAATTTGCAGCCTGTAAGGCCTTGCCTCCCACTGCATTCTTCACTTGCTCACACACAGAGTTCTCATTACGCAGTGCTGTATTTCAAGTGTCCTGTCCCATTTCTGTCAGCTACAGCAGTCTGTCAGAAACGCAGTTCTCACCATGGTTTGGAGTTGTGAATTGAGAGGAAGCAAACGTGTCTATAGGACGATTATGACTTCACAGAGTTTCGACTTGCCTAGAGTGACCACAAAACCATTCAGTTTATCCATAAATCTGTGTCGTTGTCAAGAAGATATTGAAGTGGGGCTTGGGCATGTGTTGATCTCGTAAGGTTCAATGCCTTAAACTTTCAGCTGTCAGATAGCCTGGCTGGCATTCCTTTAGCTTCAACTTCCCCTGCGGCTTCTGATGTTAGCTAGGTCAACAGATCTATATTGGGCCTTCAGCAGGAACATCTCACCTGCTTCTGAGTGCAGTGAAGGGTCATCAACGTTTTTTTTTTCTTTTAGGTGTATAGGTTCTATTTTCTCACAATTTAACCTGCACTATAAATTAGTCATCTTTGTGGCATTTTCATTGCTCTGTTTGTTTAAGAAATCCAACATAGCAATATTGGCTCATCTAATGGCGTTAGATTGTAGTGGGATTATCTAGACTGAAAAATAGCAGACAGGAGGATACAATATCCTTACTTTTGGTGCCACTAATGACAGTAAAATTACACACATCAGTATTCAGTTTTTCTTAATTTTTGTATTTGCACTTGGTGGGATTGGTTTGAACTTAAGTTTAATTCACTGTATTGTGTGGAGTGTATTGATAATACTATAATAAGTGTGAATAGGCAAGTTTATATGCTACCATTAGTGGTTCACTTTTGTGATTTAAGGGAAATTGCGTTAATAGCAATGGCAAATTGTGTGTCTTTTGTGAGATTTCTGACCCTGCATAAACAGCAACGCAATTGACATGTTCAAGGCCAAGAAAGATAGTAAGGACATTGTTAAAATAGTCCATGTGACATCAGTGGTTCAACAGTAATTTTCTAAAGCTATGAGATTACTGTTTGTGTGCAAAGAACACAAAAATAATGACTTTATTCAAATTCTTCTCTTCCATGTCAGTCTTCAATGCATGTTCACGAGAGTACCACAGCGCATGTGGATGCATACTGCCCCTTGTTTGCAAGCAGAGGAATACACACCCATGTGTCATGGAACTGTCGTGAATACGTGTCGAAGACTGACATGGAAGAGAAGAAATTGTGCTTTCTTTGCGCACAAAAAGTATTCTTGCAGCTTCATAAAATTAAAGTTGAACCACTGATGTCACATGGACTATTTTAACAACGTCCTTACTATCTTTCTGGGACTTGAATGTAGTAGTTGCTTTGCTGTCTATGCAGGGTCAGAAAGCTCTCAGATTTCATCCAAAATAACTTAATTTGTGTTCCGAAGATGGACAAAGGTCTTATGGGTTTGGAATGACATGAGGATGAGTAATGACAGAATTTAAATTTTTTTGCCAATCATATTCAGATTTTCCCCCTTTTCGTATGCAATAGTTTTCACAAATCAATCAAAAAACAAAGGATTAATTCAAGTATCATCCTTTGTTTGAGGGGTATTAAGTCATGTTTCTTGGAAATATGTAAAAATGCACTAACGTAACACCCTTGATAGCACTCTGGCTAAACCTGGGAGGACTGTTTATGCCACACTGTGTACCTATTAGCAAGACTAAAAGTTTAAGTTCCTCAAGCTTGTTGAATTTTTCCCAGCTTACTTCTACTGATGTCACCCTAAAGTTTTATGTATTGTTGGATGCTGCTGTAGAACCCATTGTTTATGGACATTTGACAGTTCTGTTGTCTTTGGCGGGAAGTTCAGCTAAACGCCTCTTTAAGCACTAATGATGCCCCTCTTTCTCGCCTCCCTCTATTTCTGCTCGCTCCACTCACCCGCCCAGCACCTGGACCCCGTCTCCGAATCCCGCTCCTGAAAACCCGGCATCGCTGTCTTTTTTTCAAGCTGTAATTAAGGAGACGGCTAGCCAGGCTCTGCTGTAATAGGAGTGAAAGAAATGTCCAACCTCACCCTCTGGCAGGGCATGGAGAAGAAAAGGAGAAGGTGTCACTGCACCTACACAATGCAGCTGGATCAAGGAGGGTCCTCGATTTGACACGTAGAGACTGGACCATCCACTCCTCTTGCTCCTCCTCTATTCTCCTCAACTGCTGCAATTCAACGCCCTCTCCGCACGCCTCCTTAACTGTAATTAGGTGGCTGTCCCTGCCGTGCGGGGCCCTTTTGACTTTCTGTGGGCACGGCAGCCCCAGCAGATGCACCTGCCCCCTGTCTTCCTCTGCTCAGGTGAGCGAGGGCAGTTAATCTCCTGCGATCCCTGGCAGACTCTCCCAAACACCTGTCTGCCAGGTGCCGCTTTATCACCTGGCCGCTCCCTGTTCTGGCCTGGTCGAGGATAAGGAGGGCGGGAAATAGCGAGAGACAATGAGAGAGAAAGTTCAGCACTCTTCAGCTCCAGGTCAGCCCACACCTTTCTCCCGCTGCCCGGTCTTTTGTGAACGACAGCTGCTTAGGTGTGTGTGTGTGTGTGTGCGTATGTGTGTGTGGGTCTTTGTGTTTCAGATCAAAATATAACGGAGTGATAAGAATAGTTTGGAATTAACCATGGCATTTGAAAAAAAAAGTAAATTACCAGTTGTAGAACTTGTCAGCAAGGATGTAGCACTATACTGATGACTTGGTTGACCACTTTATAATTACAACTTTAATCAGTGATACTGTATTTAAGAAAAACATCAAAGGCTTTGCTATGTTGTGAACATAGTAATCACTAAATGGTATTGATAAGAGTTCTAACAGTACATAAAAAGAGAAGTATGTCCAAATATATAGTATTCATAAAACAGTATGCAAAAAGTACCTGGATGACCTGCTACTTCTGCAGTGATTGCAAATCTGATTAACGTTTTATTATCCCATGAGGCCATGGGAGTGGAGTTATTTTATGCAACTGATGCTGTCAGTCACTTGACAATGATAACATGGGGATGCAGAGTGTTTACAATTCATACTAAACACAATCATATTTAACGGAATATACTTTTTTAATGGTTGCAAAGTAAGCTCTCTTCATCAAATGTAAACACCTACCTAGTATGGAATTTAAAATATTAGCTCACTTCCAGAACAAAAATTTACAGATAATGTACTCACCCCCTTGTCATCCAAGATTTCTTTCCTCAGTTGAAAAGAAATTATGTTTCTTGAAAAACATCTCAGTATTTTTTCTCCACATAGTGGACTTCAATGGTGCCCCAAAGTTTAAACTTCCAAAATGCAGTTTAAATGCAGATTCAAATGGCTCTTAACAATCCCAGCCGAGGAAGAAGGGTCTTATGGATCTTATTAGCAAAATGATCGGTCATTTTCGAAACAAATTGACAATTTATATACTTTTTAACCGCAAATGCTCGTCTTGTCTAGGCCTGCGTAAACTCGTTTTTTTCCAGTTCAAGAAAGTTAGGGTATGTTGAAAAACTCCCATATCGTTTTCTTCCCCAAGTTTAAAATCGCCCCCTACATCGCTGCAGAAGTACCGACCAAGTGTTTGCAAAGTGAACATGCAAAGAAGATCAAACGCCCTCAAAACGAGACGTGAGTTTTTCGACATACCCTAACTACTGACCCGGATTACACAGACTACACAGGGTTATTTAGGTGTTTTTCACCTGCTCTTTTATGAATACTGCATATTGTGACATACTGCTTATTTGATGTGCTGCTTTTAACATACTATATAATAATGCTTAGGCATATTTGGATGCAGCATCAGTCCTTGACACGACAGTACTTTGCTGTGCAACAATGATCCACTATGAGTGCTCCGCAGTAATGCCGGCTGCTGCGTCATCAGCACCACACACATGCCCTGTGGTACTCTCCTGAACGTGTGGAGAAGATTGACATAGAAGAGAAGAAATTGTTGAATAAAGTAATTTTTTGTTTTCTTTGTGCACAAAAAGTATTCTCGTAGTTTCATAACATTACGGTTGAACCACTAATGTCATATGGACTATTTTAACAACATCCTTACTATCTTTGTGGGCCTTGAATATATCATTTGTGTTGCTGTCTACACAGAGTTAGAAAGCTCTCAGATTTCATCAAAAATCCACAGATGAACGAAGGTCTTATGGGTTTGGAACGACATGAGGGTGTGCAATTAATGACATAATTTTCATTTTTGGGTGAACTATCCCTTGAATGTTTACTAGTATTTCATTTTGTAGTCTTTTAGCCATATAATAACCAGGATAATGTGTAGCCCATTGGTCATTACTGCAAAATAAAACCCCTTCAGGGTAATACAAGACCCCTCCGCTTGGCGTCGCCCTAATAACCCTTTGTTTAAAATACTTTTTCTTTCTTTCTTTTTCTTTCTTTCTTTCTTTCTTTCTTTCTTTCTTTCTTTCTTTAACTCCATCTATGTCTCTCTCTTTCTCAAGAACTGCCCCTTCGCTTCGTTCCTCAGGTTGCCTGCGCTCTCTGAATGGGCACTCTTTAGGGGGAATAGCTGGGGTTCAAAGCGCTGTGCTCTGGCCGACTGAATGGAGTGAAAAGGATCTTTAACAAACATCCCCTGTGCGCCAGGCGCTCCAAACCCTCCAGTAATAAATTAACTTGTGGCCAAAGTGCGGCGAACATTCTGCGGCAGCGGAAGCAATCTGCTGCTATCTCACCCTACCTCTCCCAGATTAATGAAACAGAATGCTGGCCAATTTGCATACAGGTGAGAAGAAGAAAAAGCCAAAAGAAGCAGGTCTAGATAAAGGAAGCGAATGGGGTGATGAGCTTTGAATAGCAAAAGAGGGATACTTTCATGCACAGGGACGGGAGAGAGAGAGAAAGAAAAAAAATAAGAAAGAGAGAGTTTTTTTTTCCCCCTCATCCTCAAAGGCCGGGGTCAGTGCTGGCATTTGAAGAGACTGCGCAGCAGCTGTCTACATAGCTCCATCATTAGCTGCAAAGGGGGCCATTAGTCCTTGTCAACACTGTTCTGGCTCACACAAGCAGAGTGCAGTGACTGCAGCCGCCACTAGAGGTCGATATGCACCGTGCCCGGAGCAACAAGTGTGCGCCAATCAGCCCATGCTCCCTTTGTTCTAAACAAACTGAGAAGTTTTGGTGCGTGTGGCGGCAGTTGATTAATTGAGCAAGAGCTACGTGTCCAAAGAGTACGAAAAATCTCTTTGACTTCTCTCTGCTTTGTTTTGCAAGTGTGCACCCTGTTATGTAACATCCCACCGGTGCAGTTTGCATTTGACTCTTGCGTCCCGGCTAAACAAGTCATTTAGCCATACCTTGCTGCAAATACAGGCTGTTTGAGAGATAAAGATGCACAGCTGCATAATCTCCCTTTGTGTAGTAAGATAACGCTGACCTTTTGCCTACGCATCTTCTCATCTTTGGACCTATCAGAGTGAGCGACTTATCTGTCTCCCTGCCGAGAAGCAACAGGTCGCGTCTGTAGGCCACGCTGAGAAAACTGATGTTCACACCTAGGCTAAGTGATAAAGCACAGTTAGTCTTCATCTGTTGTGTGTATATGTGTCCTTCAGTGCATGTGTGTTGATATGAGGGGCAGATTTCTGTGTTCTTGCGACAAATGTGAGAAGCGTCATTGATACAGCATCTTAAGTTTCCTGGTAATCGCCCTTGAAGGAAGTAATGTGGCTTTCCCACAGAGACAGGACAATAAGCCCAGTCTTGAGCGGTGAAACTCAGCTACCTGCACCTCTCTCCACTTGCACGGCCCATCCAAGCTGTCCTGGTGTATGGAATGCATGTGTCGGCTCAAATTTAACCACTTGCACTGTATCCAGAAGTGCATAAAGCTGCAACATCAAGTATGTTTGTTGAAACGTGCTCTGGAAACATGTTGGCAAATGTTACTCTTCATGAAATTCCAAATCATGGATTTCCAAACCAGCATGCAATATGTATATTAGCATTTCCAATCACACCCTGCAGCTTCATTGTTGACTAGGTGCAAAAGTAGGTGTAGCTAAAATGTGCTAGCTTATGCTAAAACGTGCTATCAGGGCTGGTACTGGTTGTTGCAGTTAATCCGACTGCGTCCTGCTAAGAGATTGTTCTGTGTAAAGCTAATTTCAGAACAGTTTAAGGCTGTTAGTGGTTTACTTGCGGTCTAGTAAACTCCAGGAGTGACAGGTCAGTAAAGCTCATTACAGTATTTTGAGGCACACTGTGGTGGCTAGCCTAGTGACCCTGAAGGGTCAGAGGGGTTATCCTTTTGGGTCAGAGGAAGACTTTACTGCTGTGATGACCACGAGGCAAGAGATGGTTGTCTGATCACACAGGAACAAATTTTGCTTTGTAGAAAATGTGTACTTTGCTGTTTTCCAGATGCTGATATCACCTCAGGTGGTTCAGAAAAATGGCGATAAGCTTTCCCATTTAAAATAGGTAAATAAAAAACAGAGAAAACTGCATGAATTAATACAGAAAATATGTAGTTAGGATATAAGGTTGGAATCCAAATGCGTTCTGGGTTAGTTCACCGACTGACAGTCAACCCAATCCAGATGTACTGTGTCCAAATGCAAGGTAAAAAATGCAAAGGGCTGCTAAATGTGAACTTCTTAGTTATATCCTTTGAAAGTGAGAAAGATCAGAGATTAGGTGTGAAACATTTACTAATGATCTGTTCTGAAAGTCTTGTGTACTGAAAATATGGTATGAGCTACTTCAAAAGTTCAAAAGTTTATGGTCAGCAGTTTTCAGGTGGTTCCCACTCGTTTCCACTGAGTCAGCCATCATTTATCAATTCTTTTGGCCATTCATGCCCTATCTTTATCATCCTGTCATTCACCGGTGCTGTGCCCCATTGATGAGACACAGTAAGTCTAGCTGTCCGTGACATCAGCCTGTCTTCTGAGAACTTTGACACAGTTTAACCCCCCTGTGTAGAGGCCATAGCATCCATGTATTGGGAATAAGTAGTTTTTTTTTTTTTGGATGGCCGTGAGGGGATGCAGATGGAGCAAAGTCTTTGAGGGAAAGATTTGAGAAGGAGAGAAGATAAAGCTAGTGAAACAAATAGGCCAAGTAAATAGAGAGAAGAAAGACAAATAATCTCATAGGAATGGGAACCCCTCGGACTGGACAGGGCGAGAGGGAGGCCGCTCTATTTCCCGCTTGCCTGCTCCATTAGCATGACGCCCCCCGCACCCCCCGACACGACACATGCATACCTCACACAGTTGCCATCGTTAGCGACCGCAGCCTGTCAGCCGCTGCCGCGTTGTACTGGGCCGTGCTGGGCCGCGCTGGGCCAGGCAGGGCCCCCTTTGTGCCGGAGCGGGGAGGTGGGGGCGAGCGGGCCTGACGGCAGGGCCTTGCAGCTGTCGCGAGGGTCGAGCCATGGACGCCTGTGATCAGCCAGCCGTGAAATCTGCCCTGAACAGAACTGCATTCAGAGCCTGACCCTCTCACACACACTCCCAAACACACACACACTCGCTGCGACACTCCGCTCTCTTTGGTGCTAAATCTTCCCCAGGCTTGTGGAGCTCGTCTGGCGCCAGCTATTCGTTGCGCCCTGCCTGTCGATAACCCTTGCTTCCCCAAAACCCCCACTCACGCCTCCTTGCTCTCCTCTCGCACAAACAGACCCTTAACCCCCACCTTTCTCTGTGCCAATCCCTACAGTAGGTTTAAACAAATCGATCAGCAGACATTAAGAAATAACCATTTGCCATCAAAATACAGTATAGACAAAGGCTTCAGCTGATTGACGCATAGAAGTTTCTTTTGGAATCAGAAAAGCAGGCTTTTTTTGGCATTTACCATGTACATAAGTGTTTTAGTGTACATAAAGGTAAATGTTTTATCCCTACAGAAATCACTTTTGAAAAATGTTTAAAATCATGTACGCTCATATAGGATGAAGACTCCTTTTACAACAGTAGCCCAATAAAAGTTTTATCTTACATAGAGTGGGTTGCTCCATGGGGGCGTACGTGTTGAGATCACATGACTAGCTGAATATTACTTACTTTATCTCAGTAACTGCCCAGTTATTGTGTAATTTCACACATGGAATATATCATGGATGACTGCACATTTTTTGCTTTTGCTTTTGCTTTTATGTGATGCTGTATCCACACCATTAAGTGTCAGTGTAAGTCCAAGATGATTGTCATATCGGTCAGTGCCATATACACACAAATTTTATGCAATTTTTGCGGGATTATAATAACCAAACTGGCTGTTTCCAAACAGGTTTCCCGAACTCTCCTTTCACCTCCCATTAGTCAATCAACAGATCGTTCTACCCCAGAGGTCTCAAACTCAATTTCTGGAGGGCCGCAGCTCTGCAGAATTTAGCTCCAGCCAGCTCCAACTCAAACCTTCTTGGAAGTTTCTAGTAATCCTGAACACCTTGATTAGCTGGATCAGGTGTGTTTGATTAGGGTTGGAGCTAAACTGTGCAGAGCTGTGGCCCTCCAGGAATTGAGATTGAGACTAATGTTCTACCCTAAAATCACACCATTGGTTGACCTAATGTTGCTATGTCAAGCTTGATATATCATTGTGATGGCATCAAAGAGTCATAGTGTTTATGCTTTTTTGGGAATAACAACCTACACATGGCTAATTTATAGTTTTATTCACATATTAAGTTGGGACAGAAGAATGTACACTGTAAAAAGTTTTCACCAGTTTCAATGTAAAAACTTAAGTTCAGCAGCTACCTTAAAATTTTACGTTAAATCAACTTGAAACTACAAGTCATTTTTACTCATTACAATAAAATGAGTTAAAATGACTTGTACTTTTAAGTTGATTTGACTTTTACAAATTGATTTAACTTTTTTAAAAATTTTAAGGTAGCTGCTAAACTTAAGTTTCAAATTGAAACTGGTGAAAACTTTGTTCAGTGTATAAACATTTAAAATTAAAATTATACACTTTACATTCGATCTTTAGAGAATTTTCATACAACTACTGTAGCAAGTTGTCTGATCTGTGTCTAAACCTTGAACATTTTGAAAATCCAGAAGTGATTTTCATAAAGCAAAGGCAGGTAATGATAAATATCATTCCTTCTTATCTCACAGCATGGAATCCCAAATGTATATAAAATTTGAATTGCTTTTTTGAGATCAAATTTTTAAGCAAAAACACAATCAAGCAAAACACAGCAAAAGATCCATGCCTAAAGAAGAATGTTTCCATTTTAACTGCTCACATCTTATTCACAGTTAAATTATGTTTTTACAGTTTTCATCTGACCTTTTGTCAAATTTTCTTTAGGTTCAGAGATTTCTTTATGCAAGATGTGTACTAGTTAATTTGGTACTGTACCTGTACTGACTAGACTGGCATGAAACTAATGCCTTTAGAATGTGTGATATGAGAGGTTCTTAATCTGAAAGTAAACTTCCTGGTCAACTGAGCTGAGCATTAGCGCGCTACTTGCCTTGTAATTTGGTCCAATTATTCCTCTGTTTAAAAACACGCATTGAGATTAGCGCAAAAGAGTAGCATCTGGCTGCTGAATTGCCTGGCCATGAGAAAGTAGCATGGTGTGTATTGCCAGGAAAGCAGTTCAGTGGGATAAATTTCAGCAAGTTAGCTCTTCATGGATTGGATTTCAAGGAATTTATTCCTGACTGAACCTAAAATTTTGTAAGTAAACTGCGCAGTGTGCACTACTTCTTACGCATTTAAGTAGGTGAGCGCAAAAGTAAAATGGGTAATTTCTTTTGTATTCTTCAGAATTAAAAAAAAATAAAACAAAGTTAACTTTGAAGAGTGTTTTCAACAATTATATTTTATACTGTACATATCTAATAACCACCAGAACTGTTTCATTTTAAAAATCGCTAAATTGCAATAAGTCAATGGAGGTTAAGTGGGGATATATCAAGATAGACATGCCCTGATGCCCATTTATCCACAGGTGCCAAGGCATATGGAGAGGCTGGGTCAGCCCACCCAAGCTGCTGAGTCAGCCCACATCCTGGGTCCTGTGCCCTCATCTCTTGGCACTTGTGCATGGCTTGGAAAGATACCAAGATGGCTGCTGGATGTAGGGCCACAGTGGCTCTTTGCTGTCAAGTTCTGCCAGTCGAACTCAGGTTTTTGTGTTCCACTTCCTCTTCTTTTAGTTTTTCCTGTCAGACTGAATTCTGTCTCGCCCTGCCCCCCCAAGTCTACATTTATTGAGCTATAATATGAATTTACTGCAAACATGATCTTTTTCTTTTTATGTGGTCATTTGGCAAATAAAGGTTGTGGGTGTGTGATGACTGAAGATCACATCTGAAATAGCTGCCATTTAAGAAAAAGTGGAAAGCCTCTTTGGATTACCCTTTGTTTATGCTGATCCTCAGCGCCGGTTAGAGTAAAGTGCATATTGTATTATGGGAAGATGTGGAGGAGGATATGGAGCTTCTGAATAGGTTGGGTGTGTGAAGATCAGTGACTGATAATAGAACAAGCCACTGCAGGCAACCTCACCCAGCTTTGTGCTTCACCTGGAAACTGACTGTACTTGTGGAATGCAATATTATTTCATTTGACTACTGGTAAATACCTCAAGGGCTGAAGTTATAATATTTGAAATACATCTTCTTGTAGCCAACAACAAGGCAAAACCTGACACTCTGGTTGTATAAAAAAACATTTAGGCTTCAAAGTATGTGAAAAGCACCTATTAAATCTGCTGAAGAGCAGAAAGCAAGTCTTTTTCCCAGCCAGACAGTTGGGATAGTTCTAACTGGCATCTCAACAGGACACTGTGTGCCAGGCAGTACTGTTAGATATTCCTCAAACACTCTGGCTAGGCTTTGTTCTAAACCCCCTAACCTTAAATATGAAACTTGATTATTTTAGTCATAGAAATGTAAGATAAAATTTTGATCGCATCTTGACTTCTATCAATAATGTATTTATCATTCATCATCATCGAGCACTTTAACACTGTTTATATACTGTAAATCTACACTTGTGCTGCTCTTGAGTTTGGACTTCCTGCCCTGCAGCCACACAGGGGTCCTCTTTCTAAACCCCTCGCGCACCGACCTGCTCCTGTGCTATAGGCTTCCCCGGTTGTAGCTACTGGCTTACTCTGTGGCAGCACAGACATTTATCTAAACTCAAATTTCAGGAAGGTCAAAGAAGGTCAAACAGTCAGGAGGTTTTTTGAAGATATGAATTATGAGAAGATCTGAAAAACATGTTGTATTCTTTAACAGATTAGTTTTGAATTTGAATATGCGTTTTTGAAGACATCTGAGGTGGGGCTTCAGTAATACACTGTTTATTTACCCCACACACATGTCTGGCATTCTTAAAAGATGTGATGTATCAGTATTTGCTACACAGGATAGCCCTGAGGCCTTTCCAAACAGCACCTAGTTTCTGCATGTGAAAACAGAAATACACCTGCGTTGCCTTTGTTGTAACGCTTACAGTCCTTTTTTTCAAATGTATTTTAGATTTCGTCAACTGACTTGGTTATGATACATTTTACTATCATCAGTGTCCAAGGGCTTATGAGTCACACCTGAGATTTTAGTGGATTCAGACCACAAGTGTTCTGTCGTAGCCTTTGGCTCTCGAGTTGAACTTTTCGTACATTACCAGTACAGTAAAAACAATAACTGCTGTCAGGCCTTCCTGACTGATTTCTTGATGCTGTTCTTCATTGTGCAAAGGCATAACTTCAAACTGAGGATTTTAATTTTGCCCTCGACCCAGACGCCGGAGGCTCTTCAAACAGGATACAGAGGTAGATGGCGAAAGAGATTTGAAGTGATAGCCCATTTTAGCGGAGAAAAAGGCTCTGATTGTCTCCGCTCCCCATCGCTCCCTCCCCGTGACAGCCTCGCATGCCACTGGAGAAAGAAAGGAAATAAAGCAGCTGAGAGAAAGACAGAGAAAGTGAGGGAGAGAGTTAGAGAGGACAGTGTCGCTGTGCAGCTGCTCCTCTGGATGTTTTTGGATTACATCAGTGCTGCGGAAAGAAAGGAGCGAAGGACGGATAGAAAAGGGATCAGAGGGAGAAGGGAGCGGGGCACACTCCACAAATCAGGGCTCTTATTTTGGGAGGGGGGCTGGGGCTCGCTCTGGAGTTCTGTAGGACAGAGCTGTCATTGTTAGCAGGTTGAAGTGGGTAAAGCCAGGGCTCAATAGTGTGGCGGGACCCCCCCGAAACTGTACCCCCTACTACCACATCCTGACAACACAGTAACAGCAACCCAACCTGGCCCTGTCAGCTGCCCGCGCCTGTGGATGGCATGCAGCTGAGATCACATTGCTTCGGGTACCCACTCCTGTCCCCCCTTCGGAATTAATACTCCTACATCTTTGTTTGGCTGACGAGCGCTGGCATTGAAATGGGCAGAGAGAAGGGACAATCACAGAAGATCAAGGAAAACTGGGGAGAAAGGGGAAGTTGGCATTTTAAAGCCACATTAATCAGCACCAATCTTTTCTGGTGTACTCATAGTCATAATGAGATTAAAAATATAAAAAAAAAAATTAAGATTTTTACTGCCGTAAAAGACAGGCGTTTGATAAAGAAACCCAAGGTCAAAAGAAATGTTTGAGGATTACTGTGTAAAATCAAAAAATGCAATCACTAAGATTTGTTCCAAAGCTTCTTATTCAATCATATCTCCCAAAGCAACTGTGGTGCACAGTTCAGATGTACAACACAGATATGGCATCAAAGAGGCCAACAGTGTCATTATCAGAACTACCAGTGTAATCTGCGCTGAATGAGCAGTTACCATTTCGCCATCAAGATGAAGCGAAAGTTGCGGAGGTAATGGATTGAGGGCGGTTTGATAAGGACACTGGCTGCAAATATGTGGGTTGTAAGGTGTTGTTTGCAGTTGACTGATACAGTTTTCTTTGTATGGATATAGCTAACAGTGTACATGGATTGTGAGCTTAGCCATGGGAGAGTATCCCATGGAATGTGCTCCTTTGCATTGGCTCTGACCTTTCTCACTGATTGATTGGTGTGCTGTCCATGCTTCAGTGGACATCGAAAGGTGAGAGACCTTAAGCGCCACACAATTCAACTTCCACTCTGGAAGGACCAGACTTCAGCTTCCTTTTCCTTTTCATGGATTTATAGGTTAAAGCATTAAAACCCTCTCATTTGGTGTTGATAGATATTGGCAATTGTTCAGATCCTGTGAAGCAAGAGTGGGATTTGATTGACTAAAGAGTATGGCGCTATAATTCACACAAAAAGAATCAGCGTTTACGAGGGGATGTCAAGGCAAGAATGCTCTCCTTTTTTTCTTGGGATGTTCTTCTTCAAATGGCTTTTGAGAGCATTTATACCTCAATTGAGTTAAGAATAGGGGCATTGTAAGACTGCTTCTTCACCCTTTTTTGTTGTCTTGTGACTTATATTATGAAACTACCCCTCAGTTGTCCAACAAAGCTCCAAGTGACCAGCAGAAGTGCACCCTGCATTGTGACACTGGTGGGCGTGACCTCTTCCCCTCCTTCAGATTCATAGTGATAGCTTTTAGTGTCTTTTTATTGTTTTATTGGCTTCCAAAGTCAAGGGCTCATCCTTTGAAATGCCCCACCTCTGTGTCTTCTTGTCCAGACCGAACCATAACATAACGTCAGTAGAGGGCCTGTATGAAAGTCATCATAAGTTAATGGACAGATAGATATCTTTAAACCTGCAGAGTGATGAAAATATGGAAATCTCTTAAATTCCCCACTGTAAGATTAATGCGGTAGGTGGGTTTGATGTGGTTAGGCGGGTTTAGGTTGTATCAGTTGGCAGCAACTTGCAACTTGCAACAAACTTGCAACAGGACTTGCAACAAACCAGCTACTGTCACAGCTGATCAGATCTTCTGCCGAATGCCCATTTCTGGGATTGTTGTTGAGTGGAATTAGGAGGGTGAAGAGTTAAAGGATTAGTTCACTTCCAGAATAAAAATTTCCTCATAATTTACTCACCCTCATGTCATTCAAGATGTTCATGTCTTTTTTCAGACTTCAATGGGGATCAACGGGTTGAAGGTCCAAATTGCACTTTTAATACAGCTTCAAAGGGCACTACACAATCCCTTTTTTTTACTTATTTAGCAGAACTATCTGTCATTCATCTGTCTTTCATCTAATAAAAAATAAAAATCTATATACTTTTTTAACACAAATGCTTGTCTTGCGCTAACTCAACTTCACTAATTACTTAGTCACGTTGGAAAGTTAATGTGTGGTTAGTTCTTCATCTCGGTTCTTTGGTGTTAAAATAGTAGTGTTGGGGCGAAAAACTCCATCTCATTTTCTCCTCCAACTTCAAAATTGTCTGACATTGTTGATTTACCTTTTTTTGTAAAGCGTGTTTGACTTTCTTTGCATGTTTGCTTTGTAAACACTGGGTCAGTACTTCTGCTTACATCGTGCGTGACCTTTTCAACCTGACTACGTAATGCGTGGGTTAGTTCACCCAAAAATGAAAATTAGCCCATTATGTACTCACACTCACATGGCTCCAGGGGGTAAATTAAGGCCTCCTGTAGTGAATTGATGCGTTTTTGTAAGAAAAATATCCTTATTTAAAACGTAATAATCATTTTAATCTAGCTTGTGCCAACTGGTCGTACATGGAGGCAGCTCTGGGCAGATGACATATGATGTCGGCGTTGTGCATGCACTGGTGAGAAGTGACGAACACGAAAGCATCACAGAGAAACCAAAACAAAACAATGGTCATGAATTTGAAGTACAAAACGAGGATTTGTAAAGAAAAAATGTCAAAGGATTTCGATATAAACCAGGAGGGGACTGGTTTTCCTTTGTTAAAGTAAGGAAACTTTGCCTCCTTTGCTCCTGTAAGCAAACATTAGTTTTCACGAGAATCACAGGGGCATGCGCCACATCGACATCATTCGCCCAGAGCTGCTTCTGTGTACGACCAGTTGGCACAAGCTAGATTAAAGTGATTATTATGTTTTATGGATATTTTTCTTACAAAAATTGCATCGATACAGGAGGCTTTTATTCGCTCCCTGTGAGGCCCTTTTTTTTTATTAAGGATGGATGCACTTTATTAGATTGTTTTGGACTGTTGAAAAGAAACACCCACCCATTGCCATGATGGAGCTTGGGAGAACTAGGATAATTTTTAAAATATATCTCTGCTTGCATTTGCTTGCAAAGAAGGAATTCATATATACCTAGGATGCCTGGAGGGTGAGTAAATAATGGGCTAATTTTCATTTTTGGGTGAACTACCCCTTTAAGTCGAGCTAGTGCAAGATGAGCATTTGTAGTTTCAAAGTACTGTATATAAATATATATATATATATATATATATATATATATATATTTTTTTTTTTTTTTTTAATATGACCTTTTTGCTAGATAACACTCCACTATATGGAGTGTTTTCCTCAAAAACCTTAATTTCATTTCGACTGAGGAAAGAAAGACATGAACATCTTGGATGACATGGGGGTGAGTAAATTACCATGAAATTTTTATTCTGGAACTGAACTAATCCTTTAAGGTACATTGTTAGGTTTTGATGTATGTAGTGATAAACCTACATCCAGCACACAGACATACACAATATCAGGTTCTGTGGAGGGTCTCCTACTCCATTCTTGCTCTTTCTACACTTCCCAGAGTATTCACCTTGCCAGAAGTGCATGGATAGAATGAAAGATGCTGTCATCACTGTAGTATGACCTAAGTTGACTGAATTCTACATCAATTAAGATCTGGAGGTTGGGAGTTAACAATCAGATATGTTAGGAGACCATGCCTGGGGAAACTATTGAACATCAGTAGAAGACTGTAGAGGTCATACTTTTACCAGTTCATTCTATCCAGGCATATGTGCTAACTTGTCCTTTAGACCCCATATCAATCATTATAAATAATGTCTGTGTTGGTGAATAGTATAGCATAAGAGACAGGGTTTAGAATGCTTCTTGTACCTTTCCTGCCCTGCAGGTAGGATTACTAGGCCACTTAATTATACAGACATACAAATTACTCCAGATAAATGGCACAGGCCAGAGGTACTTTTAAATGTGTAGTAGGGACAAACACCAACAGCAAGATTAAGGATAAGAAGATTTGGCCAGGGTAAATTTAAGTAATTGCAGCTTCATTATAGTCTTAACAATTTACATAGACTCCACTTGTTTCAGAGGACCTGACAATAGAGGACCTATTTGGTGTTTTTTAATATTATTTTAACATTAATTGCGAATTACTTGTCTGCTTTTTTTTTTATCTTGGTTTTATACCTTTGCTGCTTTCTCAGTTACAAACTGTCGATCGCTATAAATTAGGGACACTAAGAGGAAGACTTGTACTTGACCGTGAGGAGACTAATGATCTGTGGTAATCCTTTTTCCTTATGTCTTCCGGTCACCATCACTTCCTCAAATGCTTTCTTGATGTCTTTGTCACCTCTCTGAGTTCTAAACAAACCTAAAAGGGATTCCAGAGATGCCGGTGCCAAACAATTTCCAAATGGCCACTCCCCAGTGCTTTGATGGTACTGGGGGTGTAAGCGTCTCCTGCCATGTTTATAGGAGTGGTCAATGATGGTGCAAGTCCAGCCTGCAGTTAAGCTTCAGGTCAACTTGGATGCCAAGGCCTTAAAAATTATCAGTAAAACTAATGGCCCCTAATGGGACCACCATGGATAGAAGTTGCCTGTAGCAAAGTCGGCTGGTTTGCCAGCTCTAGCTTTCACACACACCAGGAACACATGACCGGTCCAGACAATGCTAATGTGAAAGGAATGAGTTTATGAATGGAGTTGAGGCCTCTTTTATTGGACGTCAAGCTATACACTTCTCAAAGGGGTCTGTTACTTTTACAGCATCTCTGACCTACTCCAGAAACCATGAACAGATGTAGGCCTATCCCTAAAAGCAGCTCAGTGGTAAACAATATGTCGCTTGCTTTCTGTAGATATTTCACTGTTTATTTAGTTTATCCTTTCAATTTGCTTATCTGCCTGAAAGGGGTCAGGTCCCACCTTGCTTTTCTGCAGGTGATCTTTATCAAAATGACCTAGACTGTGTGGTCTCTTGGTAATTTCCAACCAAGAGCAGCTGTTCTGACCAGACACACACTAACAAAACAACTCAAACTGCAGAGAGCCGCTGAAATTCAGCTGAAGTCCCTATTTCAGATTAACTAAAGGTCTCTAAAGCATCTGGAAGCTAAAGAGTATATCTGCCAGATATGAATGTTTGCAAGTGATCGTGTGAGATCTATTTAGAGTATACAGTCCAGTGTGACGTTTCCAGGTCAAATGTCCCTAAGATCTCCTAGTGGCCTAAATATGCTAAGTGGTCTATTTAACCATTGTGTAATTTCATCACCTGAATTGACTACAGTCATTACAAGTACTTTTGTTTATTTGTTTTGTCAGTATCAGTATCTGGCTGTCTTGAGTCAGAGCAAATAGTCTGATAACAGTCATTTACCGTCCACTGGGCTGAAGTTTGTTCATGAGAACTGTTGAAAAAATGGTTTGTGTTTCTATGAATGTTTTGTAACTGCAGGGAATGGGTTTCATGCATTTTTTAAGTGGATCTCTATAATCGAAACATGATAAATTGAGCCAAGAGTTGTAATTGGTAATTGGTAAAATAAACGAAGAACCTATGAAGTTGGTTAATAAGTGTAGGTTTGTTTATGTAAGTTTAGGTGAGGCATTCTAAAAGATTTGGTGTTTTTTCTGTTTTCTTTTTTTTTTTCTCTTGTTTATGAATTAGTTTTTCTTCCTATCGCACAGCTAATAAGCTGAGTTCTTGAATTACAGAGTTGCCTCATCAGCCGCTGAAACATGAGAGGAACAGCGCTTGTTTTACAACATTTCATCTTTTTGTGAATGGGAATTCCGTCCAGGAGGTGAAAAAAAAGAATCTTCCGGCCCATTTGAGCCATGTCTGGGAGACCTCTGTGTGAGCGCTGCAAGGCGAGAGAAATGTTTATTTAACTTTGACCACTTCCTGCTGCAGTTTAAAGCTTCAGGGTAGTGCATTTGTTAAGGCCTATGTATATTTGTTATGCACTTCAGTACCTTCACAAGAATCATTTATTTGGCTATAATCTCGTCACTTGGTGCAAGAGCACAGAATTTCCCGGCTAACCAGAAGCGCTCTCTCTATTCTTTTTCGTTTTCAAGGGAACACCCAGCCCCCCTTTTGCCACACCGCCTTGAAACTCTTCATACATCAGTGCTAAATGCACATTTTTACCATTCCCTTCCCCTCCACCGACCTCTCTGTCTCCAAGCGAGAGGCCTTAATGCCGTAGAACCGACTCTAACCCAAAGAGATCCATTTATTTTCATGTGGGCCGCTCCCCCACCCAAGCCCTGGCTAGGCCTGAGCCCCGTGGGTTCCAGCAGTTGAGCTCCCAGTGTGACGCTATTTAAAGCCACATCTGCCAGCGGCCTCCATTTGCATCTCTGAACATATACACCACAAGGGCTACACCCTCACAGCTTAGCATAGCAGAACACCCATCTGTTAAGAAAATATAGACCCTCTACAGCTTTCATTCTTTGACTGTAACCTGTCCTTTATTGACAAAAGCAAGCTTTTGTTCTGCTCGCCACTTTTGGAAAAGCATTGGTTATTATAGCATTAGCGGCATTGATATTGTAATGCCACATGATCTGTTTTGCACTCACAAAGAGGCACGATTATTTAGGTTAACTTGCTACTAGATTAATAACTAACTAGGATAACTTTAGCTCATTGGTAGCATGTAAAGTAGCTGATTCATTCCAAAGGAGCCATTTGGTACAGCTTCCCAGACTGCAAGTTCTTGGAAATCTAACCTCTTGTTTAGTTTGCGCTTGTATTGTTTGAATGTTTGATCCGGGTTTAATACGCTCAGCAACGTTCGGTTTACAACATTTGCTTTCTTAGAGGTGCATCTCTTTACTCTTTTATTTGCATGTACACATGTCCCTTTAACAGGCTATAACTTATCCTTTCACGTTCTCTGTCTGTTTTCTTCTTCAGTTGGTGAATGGAAAGCACTTCTTTTAAAAGCGTACAATGTGTAACCACCCGCATTACACAGCCCGTGGTAAACTTTTGGGCCTCTTTGAATTCGTTGTGCTGACCTTTGGGATGTAAGAGGCACCAAATCAGTTTATTTATCTGAACTCTGTATCATGCCTAACTTTCAGCTATTCACAGAATACACTGGGCCCAGTTTACTATTGGGGGCTGAGGGGTAGATCGCTTACTTTCTCGTCCGTGCGTGCCTGTTTTCGCTTTTCCAGGCCTATAGTTCTCTTACACCTACATTTAAGATGCTTGCATTTTGTGAATAAGTAATTACAGTGCTTTGTGTGCACTAACTATAGCATGGAGGTTGCCTGTCCACTTGCATTAGAGTAATTTGATTGTGAGAGCAACACAAGATGGCCTTCTTTTTCGCCCATCTTCTCAAGCCCGTCGCAAGATCTTGTGTTTTTCACGAGGTGGTGGCGGGGGTGCCGAGGTTGTTCCTGCTTTTGTTGTTACACGATTGGCCTCTGAATTGAAGCTTTATCAAAAAGAGCATGGCGGATTTACGCGTTCAGCAACTCCCTCTCATGAAAGCACGTTTGTCTGGTTTGCTGTTGCCTTCATTCAGTCTCTGATGAGACCTCAGTTTCTTTAAATGTGTCTCAGAGTGAAGAGAGCTTTGTGTGCGGATGCTGCGAATCGTGCGGGATAAAGCCCAGAAGTGATGTCCCTCTTAATTTGTGTGAAATTGAATCAGGGTCGATGCGTTCATTTACCAATGGGTGGCGCTCATTCACAAAAGAACTGCTCACTCTAATTGTGGAAATTCTGCATGTGCCTACTTTGTTTTATTTTGTTTTAAACTAGGTAACTTTCTGTATAAATTTTCCACAGAAAAATAGCTGGCCTTTTCAGATGTGTTCAGCATTTAAGTTGTTACTCTCAGATGCACTGTTTCATCAATATGTATAACTTTTGAAATATTGAAGTTCTCATGAGTGTTCATGAAAGCACATCTAATGTCTTCTTAAGTGGTCTGTCCCTCCAGGTTCATTCTTTTGTCATTTGCTTCCAAACACCTACAAGGTATCCATCGAGTTTGAAGTGGGAAAATTACAACCGACTCTTCTTATTGCCCAAACAGCATAGAGGGCTGATCAAAGTTATCGCATGGTAATTGGTCTCTATTTACACTCCAAAACAAATAGGCATTCTGCTGAGGCGGCTCCGCACTGACTGCACCCTCTAACCTGTGATCACGGCGTGGGCGGCAGAATGCAGCGCAGCACATGTACCTGAGTCTGCTATGGAGCATGCTGACCTGTGTTCGGCCTTATCAGCTGACGCACTCTGCCACTTTGTTACCAAACAGCCGACTTTGTTGATTGAAAAAGCCGACAGACTGCAATCCACTTTAGCACTTTATTTTTACACCGTTTTTCTTTCACCCACACAATTTTTTTCAGGTCATGTGCACTGCTTTGAAGCACTGCATGACAGGACTGAGCGTTTAATACATTATGTGATTTCTAACGGTGGCATATTGTGAATTTGTTTATTCTCACACCATTTCGTCATGTGAGTGTTGAAATGGTATCGCTATGTAAAGGAGTTCAGTATTGCGGCGTGATAATCATACAGTGACTAATCTCAATAAGATTAGAGAGGAATGCTCAAATACCCTTGCGGGGGATGAAAAAGCATTCAGGCAATGCAAGGTATGGTTACAGCCTATTAAAAACCAGCTCCAAATGGGTGTGGTTTTTATTTTACACAAGCTTAAAAGGAAATTATGGTGATCTATTTGTATTCTGTACAGATGTCACTTGATTTAAGCGTCTGAAATCTAGAGGGTTTTGTCTCAGTTTTTATGCTGGCCGATTTAAGTAATCCTCCGGCTATGTGGCCTTTCATGGCATGCTTTTACCCAGAAAGTTATTTTACTGGAAGGTATGAGCAAGTTTGCACAGATCCTTCTGGTTTAATAGTTCTATCGATTAACATGTCACTGTATTCAAGCGAACTGAGCATGGGCAGTAACTAAAGCATTAGAGCCTAGGACAGATGTGCAACAAGTGTCTGACATAACTTCCTTTGGGAAGCCTCATGCCAAATCCTGTGCCATATGTGCTTTGGTCCATGCTGCCCTTTTTGGCAGCAGCCTGAGAAAATGACACCTGCACATGCATATGATGGTTCTGAGCCTGGGCACAATGAGCACGGCCATGGACAGATTGGCCACTTGTACAGTAAGAGCTCTCATAATGCATCTTTTATTGCTTGTTATAGTGGGAGGACATGTGCATGTGTTCTGCACTCCCCGCTGTGTCCATGGCCCAGGGGGACCTGTTTTCCTGGAGTGCAGACAGTAGAGCTGATATGAAGCCACATACTGTACGTTCTAATCCAACAATATGACCCTGGGGTGTACCGTGTTGGACTCAGTCCCCTGGGTTTTCCTGGAAGCGAGGAACTGGGTGGTTGGGTTAACAAGGGGGCCTTGTGTCCGGCGCATGGCTGCCCAGTGCGGGGGGCGATACTCATGCTCGCTGATGGGTCATCAGGGAACTAATCTGACAGGTGCCTCTTTTGTTTCAAGGGAATTGATTGCAGACAATGGCCCTGACCCTGTCGCCGTGCTCACTGATGTGTCGTTTTTGGAGGCCTTGGGCAGAATGGACACGGAAGGTTTTAGAACTGACATAATCTCATAGAAGTGACACAAGAATCAAGTGGATTATGAATAAAAATGGGCAGATAGTATTATTATTGTAATTATTATTATTTAAATATAGTGGCCACAAAAAGTATAAAGAGAGAATTGACCCAAAAATGAAAATTCTGTTTTAAGTTTCTAACTCTCAGGTCATTCCAAATCTGTACACAAAGATATTTGAAATTTAAAATTGAGATCTGTCTTAAAGGAGAACTCCACTTCCAGAACAACAGTCCACAAATAATTTACTCTCCCCTTTGTCATCCAAGATGTTCATGTCTTTCTGTCTTCAGGATTTTTCTCCATATAATGGACTTCATTGGTGCCCCGAATTTGAACTTCCAAAATGTAGTTTAAATGTAGCTTCAAAGGGCTCTAAATGATCCCAGCTGAGGAGGAAAGGTCTTATCTAGCAAAACGATTGGTCATTTTTTTCAGAAAAAATTTTTTTGTGTACTTTTTAAGCACAAAAGCTCGTGTAGCACAGGCTCTGGGATGTGCATTCACGTACTACTGAATCACGTCGAAAGGTCATGCCGAACGTAGGCGGAACTACAGACCCAGTGTTTAGTTAGCGAACGAGCAAAGACTAAGAAAGTGCAAGTAAGTCAGATGCTGTTTACAAACAAAAAGGTACAACCATGTCGGACGATTCTGAAGTTGTCAAAGAAAATAATTTTTTTTGATTTTGGTAATTCGAAGATGTGATTCATAGTAGTGAAAATTCAAATCTTTTTTCGAGTCATTTCATTTATTTTAGCAAAATCAGCATCACGTGACAGCCCCATAAGATGAACGAACGACTCGAAAAACCTGAAGACTCGAAACAGATGTTGCGCATGCGTGACTGAACGAATCACTCCCTGAGACAACTCGTTCTTCCCGAGTCACATCGTTCAAGAACGACTCATGGATGCGCATCCCAGAACCTGTGTTACACGAGCTTTTGTGCTAAAAGTGCTCCTATTATGCCATTTTAAAGGTTGCTAATATTGTTTTAATAGACTCCCAAAATAGGCTTACATGTATGCAAGGTCAAAAAACACTTTAGTTTTCTCCAAAAATAGATTTAATTTTACCCCATTTCTAAATGATTCGTAAACAACTCGTGTGAAGCAGTTCAAAGAATCAGTCTCTCTAAACCCCTCCTTTCTCTGAGCCCTCACTGCTATGATTGGTCAGATGGCGCAGTCCTTTATGATTGGTCTACCGCATACAGCGTGTCGGAAAACGAAACGCCCATTGCCATAACTGATTGACAGGCCTGGATACTTGTCAATACATAGAAAAGATGACATCGATTTTACCATACCTATTTGAGCCAGAGTCTGACGATGAAACGGCTGAAGTGGCTGATCGACAAGTTAGCACGGTCTACAGTAGAAAGTGCTCGCAATTTGCTTATGCAAGCGAACCGGGCACACCTCTATGTTGTAAACTTCAACACTGTATAATGCATTAAGGTGGCTTTCACACCAAACGTGGAAAGCGCTGTGCTGGCCGCTGGGTTTAGTGCAGCCCTTCAGAGCGCAGCAGCAAATGTTCATTTGAACAACTCATTTGAACTTTGTCTGTGGCGTGCGGGTCCTAGCGCGACGGAAGCAATTGAAACGAATGGGTTTCATAGCACAGCGCTTTCCGCATTTGGTGTGAAAGCCACTTTGTGCGCCATCCTTTATCATTACTCCAACTAATGAGACAGACAGACAGTCAAGCTGCATCAGTCACAAATTGTCAGACTACAGTGGGTCCACAGCTGAACAACAGAACTACAGAAGCATGATTTAGCCGGTTAGCAAGACATGTGAAGGGCTGTTACACAACATATACACAACTACGTATTTTGAACGATCGCTAGAAAATACAGTCTTTGTAGATTTATCTTTTGGAAGTCAATATAAAACAGTTTTACTCAGCGTGGCATACAGCGTCTTCTGTATAATGTACGTGTAAATTTCCATGTGACGTAAACCACATGGAAATTTTACTGTTTGTGGGCGGGCAAGTTGTTCGCGACGTAGAACGTGGGCATAAATTATGGAAATGTGTTACTTTGTGACGTATGGCCGTAACAGAAAAAGATTTGAATTCCTGACGACTCGTTCAGGCAAATGTGAGCCGACTCTTTTTTTTGATAGACAATAACTTTATTAATCGTGCACTGTCAGCTTCACAACTTTGCAGATAGTTTATGTTTATATACAGCTTCATGACACACTACATGAAAGATCATATTTGAAAAGGCATAATAGGAGCATTTTAAGAAGTATAAAATTTTTATTTTTCAAAAACAATGACTGATCGTTTCGCTAGATAAGAGCCTTCTTCCTCAGCTGGGATCGTTTAGAGCCCTTTGAAGCTGCGTTTAAACTGCATTTTGGAAGTTCAAATTCGGGGCACCAACGAAGTCCATTATATGCAGAAAAATCCTGAAATGCTTTCCTCAAAAACCATAATTTCTTTACGACTGAGGCACAAGCGGGTGAGTAAATTATTTGAAATTGTTGTTCTGGAAGTGGACTTCTCCTGTAACCCTTGTGCGATTTTTGTCCTTTTCAGTTTTGTTTTTTTTTGGTAATTTTGCCTGTGTAATTGCCAGCTGCATAAATTTTGGTGTGTATTTTTATTGGAATTTTACTAGTTTTCTTTAATAGCTCCTCTCAGGACCTTAAGGACAAAAATGTCCTCATTGAAACCCATTAAAACTGCTATTTTAATAAAGCAAATACTCGCTTTATTCCTGTTTTCTGCTTCTGCAAAATATAGAGCCAATTGCATAAATAATGCAGCTATAATTGTGTGGGTGTGTTGGTATGAATGTCAGAGTGTGGTTTGTATGTGTGTCATAAAAAAAAATTGTGTGTGTGTGCGTGTGTGTTCTTGTAATATTTGAAAGAGAAATAATCTACTGCAAATTACAAATCCAACCGCTCTGTGCACCAGTGGAGTTTTGCTGGTATCTAATGGGAAAAATTTGGTACTGCACCCAAACAAAATCTTCCTGAAAGCTCATTTTTTGAGATATCAACCTCGAATTTGGAACACAACTTTTTTAGATCTATGGCTTTGATTTTCTAGCAAGTTTAAAGTTCAACATGTTCCATAAAATATATATTTTATATAAAATATTGTTCATAAAGCATTTTCATAGACTTAAACCTCTATTACTTTTTTTTTTTTTTTTTTTTTGGTTTCACCTTTTAAGCTTTTTCTACTTCAACAAATTTTTAGGACAGTTTTTTGACACAAACGTTTTTGTCCACTATGGACCTATGTGTAACTTTTTTTATTGATGCACAAGGGTTAAAAATCACTAAAATGGCATTTATGATTCTGATTTTTGGGTAAACTATCCGTTAGCTGCACTACATCACAAACATTTTTATGAAACATTCATAATGTGATGAGCTGCACCTGTGGTTACTAGGGGTGTAATGGTTCAAATTACTCACGGTTCGGTTTGTGTCATGGTTTTAGAGTCACAGTTTCTGTACGGTATGTTTAGGGAAAAAAGGACTACACTGTCAAATAAAAATATAGAAAATAAGAAACAAATAATAGAACTATAAGCAACATCACAAATAAATACAATAGAGCAACGATACAAATAAAATAAACAGTGCTTTTCAGGTTTTTTAGGTTGGTCTAACATTAGTTTTTAGGTACAGAAACTGAATAAAGTAATCAAATGTAAAATAACATTGCACATTTGACTGTATAAATTAACGATGAACCCTTATTAAAGTTACAAAAGCTATTCAATCAAGAGCAGTGAGTGATTTTTGTTGTTTGATTAACATTTAAAAAGTTCTGTCACTTTAAGACAATGCACAGATACGTTCAACCGACCATGTCTGCTAGAATACTCACCAGAATGTGAATGTTGACATGTATGTCAACATTTTGTGTATATATTTTGTGAATTTGTCTATTCAAGCACAAGACTCGAAAGAGAACTCTATATTTGCGCATGTTCTGAAATGCGGGTTGTGTGCTTCACATGAGTGCACACACAAATCTTGAGTTTGCGCAAGTTCTCATTTGCGTCTTCTGGCTCTTGATTGTTTAAACTGGCAATGCTTAAATGAGTTTAGTTTAAACAGATATAGCAGTGTGCTGTTTAGGTGCACCTGTGCATGTGCGCTATCAACACCTGGGTGATGACAGCTTTAATGACTAGTCAAACTTGAGCATACGGCACTCGCAATGAAGTTTACAAAGAGTGACTGGTTTGTCCACCTTTTTTTTTTTTTTTTTTTTTCATCGGTGCTGTTGTAATGTATTGGGAAGCCAGAATGCGTATCCATTGACAGAAACATACATTAGCTGAACTCTGTCTGGTTTAGGTGTTATTATTTTTAACAAACCATATTACATGCCTTGTCTTATTTAAAATGAACCGCGGTTCAAGTGCGTGCCAAACCGTATGGAAGCCGGGTTTCTGCCAATGAATAAAACACTTCACAAGTCTTACAAGTCTTTTTTTAAAATCTCAGAATTGTGAGATATGAACTCGCAATTGCGAATTATAAAGAATTAAAGAGTTATAAAGTCCATTTTTAGGTGGAAAAAGACTGATATGTTCTTAGAATTGCGAGTTTAAATCTCACAATTCTGACAGTTGCGTGTTATAAATTTCACGAATCTGGTCCTGAACGCCAGTCCGCTTGCCACCAGAGGTCGCCTTGCCATTCACATTAAACAGACTGTTGCACTACACCCCGGACTACGTTCCCCATCTTCCACTGCGCTGATTACACGTTCACAGCTGCAGCCAATCACGAACGGTATTAATACGAGGCCCTTCCCACTATTCTAGGCCGAGTATTGGACTGCGTTTAGCACTTTCTGTGTGTTAGCTGCCGTACAGAGCCTCCTTGTTAATCCCTAGTCTAGTTCAGTCATGTTTCTAGTTAGTTTCCCCTAGTCTTGTTTTCTAGCCTGGTTATATCATCTTGTCTGCCTTACGCCTGCCCTGGACCTTTTGCCCATCATGGATTTGCCCTTTGCCTTGTCGTTCAGACTCTGCTCGCCCCTTGTATGAACTCTAGGCTGTCTATTGGATTACCCATTTGCCTCGTCTCTAGGATTATGTTCGCCGCTGATCGACCCTTGCCTGCCTTATGGATTACTCTTGTGTCTTTCTCTAACATACCTGTTTGCCGATGTCTGACCCTGCCTGTTTTTGACTAAGTCTTTGTTTAGTAATAAAGCTTTGCATTTGGATCCGCCCGCTTCCCGTCTCCCTCGCTCCATTACAATAAAGTAAAATTGCGAGATATAAACATGCAATTCTGTGTAAAAGTCACAATTGCGAGATTCCGCTTTTATAACTTGAAATTGCAATCTCGCAATTGTGACTTTTTTCACAGAATGGGAAGTTTATATCTTACAGTTCTGACTTTGTAACTCGCAACTGTGCATTTGTATCTCACAATTCTGACTTAACTTAGAATTGCGTGTTTTAAAGTTAGAATTGTGAGATATAAACTTCCCATTCTGTGAAAAAAGTCACAATTGCGAGATTGCGCTTTTATAACTATAACTTGCAATTGCAAGTTTATATCTTGCAGTTCTGACTTTGTAACTCGCAATTATGAGTTTGTATCTTGCAATTCTGACTTAACTTACAGTTGCGTGTTTTAAAGTCAGAGGTGTGAGATATATACTTGCAATTCTGAGAAAAAAAGTCACAATTGCAGGATTGCGCTTTTTATAACTATATAACATGCAATTGTGAGTTTATATCTTGCAATTCTGACTCTGTAACTCACAACTGCGAGTTTATATCTCACAATTCTGACTTAACTCACAATTGCGTGTTACAAAGTCAGAAATGCAAAATATAGTCGTGATTTTGAGAAAAAAAGTCACAATTGCGAGATTGCGCTTTTATTAAATTTATAACTTGCAATTGCAAGTTTATATGTCACAATTCTGACTTTATAACCCGCGAATGTAAGCTTATATCTTGAAAAACTGATAAAAAAAAAAGTCAGCATTGCAAGAAAAAAGTCAGAATTGTGAGATATAAGCGCACAATTGCGAGAAAAAAAAGTCATAATTGTGGTATAAAAAGTCACAGCTACCTTTTATTTTATTATTATTATTTTTTTCACTGGCAGAAACGGGCTTCCATAGGTTACTCTGCTAGGACACCTGCATGAACATGAGGGGAACTGACCTCATTATGGTATATCCACTAAAAAAACCTTGACACCATTTGGTTAAAAATAACTGAAATATTGTATAGATATAAGTTTGCTATTTCTGTAAGATATTGCTTATCTTTTTGTTAATCTTATTAATTGTCATTGTAACTTACAGAGCACTAAAAATCAAGAAAGGCACATTATATGTGCAGGCATTGCTCCAGAAAGTATTTTCTTGCATGCATGACAACATCATACCTGTAGTTGCAGTACTGCAAAACCTTAGGTCTTATTGCTTTATGGAATCTTGCACCTGGCAAGATTTATCAGACACTTTCATCAGGCAGGTGATACTCAAACGGTCTCGTCCACAGACTGTCAATCTTGTTAAAGGAGGGAAAACGAGTCAGACAAGTCCAAGGTGTCTCTCTCTCATGGGCAATCCCCCCTTCCACTTTCATAATCAAACCGACTCTCTCAGCCGCAATATGCCGCTTGATGAGTTTCCTCTCCAACAGATTTGACAGAGCCCAGTGGGGGATCGCGGCCCATGCTCTGTCTAAGACAGTGGCCTGTCAGAACTCCTTAATAGCGAGCCGTTCTACCCCAGCCTGTTGTCCTCATTCCTTGTGGCCCCTTGCCCTTCTAAACACTTGTTAATCATCTCCCCAAGACCCGAGTCCCTTATACCAGCTGTAGAAAAATAAAAGTTTAAAGGAAAGAAGGCGGGAAAGGGTAGGGGAGGCGCGCTTACGCTTTGCATCAGCTGCACTTGTTTATCAGCTTGCGAGCGGGACTCTTAAGCCCTTTATAGACGCGAAGGCTGTTTGGGTTGACCACCCGTCATCATTTTGAACTTTCCACATATCTTATATGTGATATTTGTCAGTTATGAACAAGAGACTCCTGTCCACTGTTACAAGAATCATATACTGCACTTAATTTATAAATACACTTTTAAACACTGTACATTCTCTTAGTAATTCTTCAAGGCAAATTTTTACAAGTAATTGCCCATGCAGTAAAATCCATGACTCTAAGATGCTGTGGATGTTTGCCAGGGTATTTTTGAAGTTGCAAAAGAGCTCTGATTGGTTTAAAATGTTGCTATGCAGTCGCTGAGGTGTTGCTATTAGGGTTGCAAAGGGATGGAAATTTACTGGTAAATTTCCAAAAACTTTTGATTTTTTGGTGACTCAGAAAACTGGAAATTTTTGGAAAATCTCCAGACATTTACCAAAAATTTTCCAACCCTAGTTGCTGTGTAGTCACCAAGCAATTCTAAGTGGCTAGATGTTACTCTGTAGTTGCAAACATGCTCTGGATGGTTGTTAAGGTGATTCAGTGTAGTTGCATTATTAGTGGTCTTAACATGTTATGTAGTTACTAGGGTGTTCTGGGTGGGTGCTAAGGTGTTTCTTTGTCATTGTGAAAGAGTTTTGAGTGGTTTTAGTATGTTCCTGTTTAGTTGCTAGGGTGTTCTTGGGGTTGCTAGAGTGTTGCTTTGTAGTTTCAAAGAAATTCTTTGAAATTTGGATTTGGCATACTGCTATGTTCTGGATGGTTGTTAGGCTGCTGCTATATCGTTGTACAATTGTTCTAAATGGTTTTTACATGTTGCTATGTAGTTACTAGGGTGTTCTGAGTAGTTACTAAGGTGTTGCAATGTCATTGTAAACAAGGTTTTTACCATGTTGCTTTTTAGTTTCTAGGATGTTCTCATGGTTTTTACTTTGTTGCTGTGTAATTACAAAAAAATTCTGTGTGGTTTCACCATGTTGCTAGGGTGTGTGTAGTTGCAAAAGAATTCTAGAATGTTGCTGTGGTGTTCTGGATGATTGCGATGGTGTTGCGGTGTAGTTGCAAATGAATACTGACTAGGTTTAGCATGTTGCTTCATAGTTGCTAGGATGTTCTGGGTGGTTGCTAGGTTGTTGGAAACTGGCCCAGGTGGGGTCTTATACCCTATGTTGTCTCATATATAACTTAGGTCCTTCTGTGGGTTTGTGATATTGACAAAAAATGATATTTTAATATTTTGGGGGATTTTTTTCAATAACAATAACTAAAACATATTTTGCTGAGTGTGTTTTTCTGGCACCTTGGATTGTTTACAATAAATTAATATTACACAAAAAAATGCCAGGAGGTGGCAGCAAGTCCCTGTCTTAATAAGTGAGTCATTGAATCTTCACCTTCATCTTAATGTTTATTTTAAAATGGTTGATTCATTTAGAAACGAATCAAGTGACTGTCTTTATGAATTTGATAATTGAATCATTGACTCCCATGTTTGGAACTATTTTCACTGGTGAAACAAAAACTAAAACTTAAATAAATGTATAAATAAAAGAGACACGTAACTCACCCAATATTGACTTCTTGTGTATTGTACTGCTGTATATAGTCAATATCACATTTAATATCACACTGACATGCCGATTTACAAAAAAGCACACTTGCTTTTCTGATATTACCTAATTTTATCATATCTTAATAATATATGTATGTATGTATATATATATATATATATATATATATAAAACATTCAAGGTAGTGGTGTGTAGTGAGAAGTTTTTATTTTTATTTATTTATTTTTTTAATCAAATTATGTTCGCAATTTTTAAAAAAAAAATGTAAATTCATGTCCAAGTCTTTAAATGAAAATTTCTTACAATATCAGAAAAAGAAACAAACATTTTCGCATGATCCAATCACAGCTGATCATAATCAGTCATATCCAGTCATATCACGATGAAGGCATTACCTCCTCCCACGTGACTATCCCCCATTAATTCTCAGTTACCCCCCACCAAACTCACTGAACACTTTAGAGGGTCTGTTAAAACTCAATGGGCTCAGGGGAGGTGAGAAATACATGGACTCCTGCTGTAACTTTAGACAATGTAGACAATGATTATTCATTTCTAGTGTTATATTTGTAATATTTGCATTTGTTTTATTTTTGTACTACAGATTTTTTCTCATTCAATATTTTGATGAGGCATTACCTCCCTTGCCTCCTCAGAGGAAACGGGCCTGAGGCATAAATATTTTTTGCTTTCATAACTTGTATTATAGAGGCATTCTAACTGCATTCTAATAGGCTTCATCATGCAGTGAATGCATTTGGACTCTCAAAATGTGTTTTTGTTTTTTTTGCAGAGTGACATACTCATTAATGTCAGATCGCACAGTGTTAAAACAACAGTTACAACATTATCGTAGACACAAATACATCCCTAGGTGCTTCTATAAATAAAAAAACAATAGGAAAAGTCCAATCACTTGGATTAATTTCTCATCTCTCCACAACAGCCGTAGAACAAATGGACGAGTTACGCACCAAATTAGAGTTAAAAGTGACAGTATAGTAATGTTTCACTTAACATCAATAATACTGGAGTATGGCCTGCAAGTGCCACACTTAGCTCATGTGCATGAAGTCTTTGTCTACCAAGTTTGTGTCCGTTCATTGTTTGCTCGACCATGTGGAAAGCAAACAACGCTTCTACCACCTTCTGTGTGCTAATGGCCATTATAGTCAGCAATAAATGGTTCAAAACACAAGTTATCTAGTCATCTTGTCCGCCGGCCTTGTTTACGGTGATGACAGCCTTTGAACTGTGCATGAATAGAATAATTGCTGAAGTGCATCTCTGGTTGAGAGGGCATTGGCAGAACGATACAGAGACGCTAGCTGTAAGTGTCGGATGGGGGGATGCACACTAGTCTGAAGTGCTGGTAAACAAACGTAAAACAAACACAAGTTCAGTGTCTCACTCCCTCTGCTGCACCCTGGCCCCACCCTTGAGTAAAGATACAAGGACCTCTTTTATTCCAGAACAAATGTCAGCCCCTCAGTACAGTTAGGAGCAACAAAGGGAATCAAAGCTGCTGTGTATGAATGGCCGTGAGGTTCTGGCACGGTTGGCGGGCTGCTGGAGCGTGCGGCCGCAGTCCGAAACAGATGGCAGATGAGGAGAAGGTGGAACAGACACCAGACCGGCCAAACACCCCCTGTTGGTGGAGGGTCCAGTTTGGTTTGGTCACAGGAGGTGGCAACCCTTCAGAGCGGGCAGTGGCCAGAGTCATTTCGTGTTGTGGAGCACAGAGCTTGGGCTTGCGGCAAACCGAGCAGATGCTTGGCAGGGTCCGCGAAGTTAATGAGGGGCACGCGCTGGCCTCACATCATGTCAGGGAACTTTCAAACAAAAACAGCAGCAGAGAAGTTTGAAGGTGCTCAATTAGTTGGAACTAAGGTCCTTCTGTCCATTGAATGGCTTCCCAGATTGGACCCTAATTGGACCTCATAATATTGGGGAAAAACAACTAGCAGGTTGATCGTGATGCAGTGGATGGGAATTGGGTTTTATATGCTGTAACATTTTAATAAGTTCTGTGGACCAGTACAAGCTAAAATAGTTGTTTTAAAGAAGCAACACTATTGTTATATGTTCAGTGTCAAAGGGAAAGTTTCAAGAAAAAATGAATAGCCATGACAGCAATAGTTTTATGTCCAGACTGCTCTTCTCTGTATAATGAAACTCCATTGTAATCACAGGCTGTGAGGCTCCAAAAGCACATAAAAGTACTATAAATGTAATTCATGTGACTTGTTTGCTGCATTCCAAATCCTCAGAAATATTTTAACCTTTATTCACTGAGAATCGAGTTGTCTGGCCTAGTTCTCAAACAAATATTTTTTTTTTTTTTTTTTTTTTTTTTTTTTTTTTTTTTTTTTTTTACATGTTTTAGAATTTACACATCAGGCCACTGAAAATATTTCAGCAGGCCACTTTGTGTAAATCCACAAACAAAAAAAAAATCTAAAATAAAAATATTAAAAAAAATAAGTATGTAAAATAAATAAGTAATTAATTAAAAACAATAGAATCTAAAATAATAATATTACTGAAAGTCATAATTACATATAACACCTATTAAAGTGAAAATAGGTTTAAATGGATTAAAATAATCTGAAATGAAAATGCATTAAAACAATATCAGTTCTAGCAGTCCTTAACCAAAATAATAATAATAATAATAATAATAATGATAATTATAATAATAATTGCAAATTATATATTTTTAAAGATATTATAATTATTTGAAGACTTTATTTTGTGTTTTGTCATAAAAATGTTATTTTGTCATTATGACATGTCATTAATTATTATGATTATTATAATTAATGGTCCCTGAGTACAGAAAATGCTATTATTATTAAGTTCAAAACTATATATGTGACCCTGGACCACAACACCAGTCATATAGCCCAGGTATATTTGTAGCAATAGTAAACAATACACTGTATGGGTCAAAATTATAGATTTTTCTTTTATGCCAAAAATGATAGGATAAAGTAAAGATAATGAAGATATTTTGTAAATTATATCAAAACTTAATTTTTGATTAGTAATGTGCATTGCTTATAACTTAGATTTTCTCAATATTTAGATTTTTTTGCACCCTCAGATTCCAGGTTTTCAAGTAGTTATATCTCAGCCAAATATTGTCCTATACTAACAAACAATACATCAATAAAAACTTATTTATTCAACTTTTAGATGATGTATAAATCTCAGTTTCAAAAAATTGACCCTTATGACTGGTTTTGTGGTCCCGGGTCACATATATGATATATAAGTCAGTAATGACAATATTTTTGTCAACTAGCATGTCTGACAACATAAAGAAAAAGCAACCAAATACAGCCTAGAGCAGGGTATTCTAAACATTTTTGTCAGCCAAACCCCTTAGACGTAAAATATTTACTTAAAGCATTTTGATAATTTAACGACGCAATCACGTTCACAGTTTATTTTTTAAAATGTGTATATATATAGAGCTGTACAACTTTGTCTTAAATTTATATTATTTCGTAAGATATTGTGAACTGTGATATACCATTTCATTTTATATGAACATATCTCATATTGCATATTGCTATGCACATATAGTTCACTCTTCACAAGAACCAACTAACACTACAGCTTACAATGCAAATATTTGTATTATATTTTTAAAATAACATGAAATCTTCCTAGAATATTGGTGAAATGTTGGAACTATGGAATGGTGTAAATTTTAAGAAAGTTGACTTGCATTTCCAAATGCACCTTAAACTCACAGCACTTGCAGTCATGGATGTGAGAAGCAGAATTTACTGAACTGAGCCGCTTAAAAAAAACACATAGTGCAGCCGTTCACTCGGAAACAGGCAGTGCAACTATTTTAGTTTTATTTAGATAAATTGTGCAGCCCAATTTGTTTATTTTAATGTTTCAATCAATTATTAGATTTAATCAGATTTCTGCCCTCCCCCATGTTTGGGAAACCCTACCCTAGAGATTCTTAAACGCTTAACATTTATCCCCAACAAATGACAAGTTTGCAAACCTGGCTGGTCAGCATTGGCCTGTGCTCCTTTTGCCCCCGAGTGCTCTTTTGAAGCGGAGCTGTTCAGACAATAGAGGGATCTGTGCTGCAAATCAGGGGTGAATTGAATCGGCCAGCTTCAGTTGACTGCCTCTCCAGCTTCAGAGGCTGTAGATGCATTCAGTTATGGAGAGAGGCATTCCTCGCGGATCGTGTTTCCAGGTACAGAACGATTCCCACCCCACCTCCGCTGCCTTCTACTGACCCCAGCACAGAGATCCATTGCCCCTTCCCAAAAACCATTCCAAGACAGTTATGCAATATTTGCAAGTGAGATCGCCGTAGAAAACGTTTTCTTTTTCAGCAACGATCGTGTCGAGCTCACAGGCCCAAGCGCCGTCCTGGGAGCGAGCCTACCGCATGGCGCTTCGTAGGGATTTTGATTTATTCAGGACCTTGTACAGTACAGGTCGACGTGGCGGTACATGATGAGCCGGGCTTTTGTGCTAAGGACAGCTGTGTTAGCAAGGCTGCCTGCATTATGGCAGTTTTATTAATTCTTTTGTAAGAGATTGACGTGAACGTTCGACAGTTGTATAGAATGCGGCTTGAAGACGTACAAGTATATGTTGAATATGTAATTCAATTTCAGTTTGAAAATGAGGGCAACATTTCATTATTCTCAACCTTGTCCATTCACAAAAACAAAGGCTTGTCTGACCGTGGGGCTAGTTTGAATAATTTTGACAGCTCCTTTTTATGGGCGCGTTGTCTCTGGGCTACCAAACAGATGACCATTGTTCACCAATATCTGTCCTGGCCCTCGTATTGTCCTCTGACATATGAGTGGCATGCGGCCCCCAATTGCCGACTCTATCCACACGTACAAACGCACACTCAAGGCTACAGCTGGCCAGAAAAGGCGCACTCCGCGGGACCCCTCTCTGTGGGGATCGCTGACATCACGTGTGAGACTGTCCTTTTGGGGACATGCCACCTATGAGCCACCACAACCTGTTGATCGCAGCCACTGAGCTAGAAGTAATCTGCCATAGCGCGGATCTGGAAATTAAAATGACAATTTGAATTGTGTTGGGGAAAGCGGGAAACTTTGCCCTGTGAATCATTCTGTCTGTCTCTCACAGTGTGTGGTTGAGGTGGCTGGGAGTAAATGAATGTATACTGTAGTTCATAACAGGATTAAACCACCAGGATCGGGTCAACGTAAGGCATTATATTAACGTCTCTGGAGAGCCACCAGCCACGGTTTGGCATCTGTGTGGTTGTGAGTCAGTGAATAGACTTTTTAATGAATTTTTAACAGACTGTCCTGTAGTACTCTGAAATCTTTGTTGGGACATAGATTCTTTTTAAATAATAAGGAGATTTTATGTACTTTAACATATTATATGGCTTAAATTTTTATTTACCTTTTTTTTTTCTTTTTCATTTCCCCCCGTTTTTCCTTTTTTATTTGCGCAGCTTCAATAACATGCAATTATATAAAAAATAACAATAGTAAAATTAGCAGTTATGCAAACATATTAAAAAAAAATGGTAACACTTTACAATAAGGTGCCATTTGTTAATGTTAGTTAATGTATTAACTAACATTAACGAACTATGAACAATACATGAATCGCACTCTTTATTAATATTTGTTAATGTTAGTTAATATATAAAATATAGTTGTCCATAACTGCTTCATGTTAGTTCACAGTGCATTAACTAATGTTAACAAACACAACTTGTGATTTTAACAATGCATTAGTAAAATTAACATAAACTTCATCGTTCATTCTTAGTTCATGTTAACTAATGTAGTCAGCTAATGTTAACTAATAAACCTTATTGTAAAGTGTTACCAAAATAATAAAATAAAATAAAATAAAATAAAATAAAAATAGCAACACTTCACTTCACTTCAAGGTTAATTAGTTAACAACTTTAGTTAACATGAACTAAGAACCAACAATACTTCTACAGCATTTATTAATATTGGTTCTAGAGCTGCCAGTTGATTAAAATTGTTAATCTAATTAATTACATGATGTTTTGATTAATCAAATTAATCGCAAACTAAATTTGACTGTGAAAATACTCCCAAAAGATGATTTAAAGCTATTATTGTGTTAAATGAGAAAGTAGCAAGTACAAATAGGAGCTTTAGAAAGAAATATTTTATTTGATTCAGCATAAAATTTATTACACATAAACATTTAGGCTGCAACAGCCTAACGTAAACTACGTAAACTACTGAGAAACATCTCAGTTTTTTTTTTTTTTTTTTTTTTTGTTCATACAATGAAAGTCAATGGTAACCAAAACTGCTTTGTTACTAACAGTCTTAAAAATACCTTCTTTTATGTTCCACAAATGAAAGGTTTGAAACGACATGAGGGTGAGTAAGTGATGGCAGAATTATTATTATTAGTAGTAGTAGTAGTAGTAGTAGTAGTAGTAGTAGTAAACTATCCCTTTAATGTATATTGTTATTAAAGTTATAATTATTTTAATGAAATTATACTCTTAAAAAAAAAAAAAAAAAAAAAAAACAGCAGGTGGGGGTAAATGTCTTTATGAGTCATTAATTCATCCGATCATTCAAATGGCTGATTCATTTAGGAATTAAGTAAATGGCTCTCTTTATGAATGTGGATTTGAATCGTTGGTTCACACAACTTGTTCAAAACGTGGATTCATTAAGAAACTAAACACTGCTGTGCTTGGAAACGTGTGACAATTCTGCTATGGTTTTAAAGGTAATATGTTCTTTGCAAAGTTAAGCAAAAACACAATATTGTGTTTAAAATATAACACAATATCAATTTATTTACTGAACTGTTGTATAAAATCACATTTAAGCTGGAGAAAGGACAAAATCAGCACTCCTCTCTTAGGTGATATTGTGTGATATGTGAGAGGCCTATATATAAATATGAGACAAAACACATACAGTTACACATACAGCATTTTTTGCACCAATATCTTGAATTTTTGGGCATAACTGCATTTATGGAGTTGTCCTGCATCATATTTGTCAACAGACAACTGTATGGGCTGTAAGGTGATGTACAGGTCTGGGAGTGGGGTCAGTGCATTAACTATGTTAAAGTATTTTAATCACGTTATTTTTTCTCATAACTAATTAATTACGTTAACACGTTAAACTGACAGCCCTAATTGGCTCATGCTAATTTCAACATTTACTAATACCTTATTATAATCAAAAGTTGTGCTTGTTAACATTAGTTAATGCACTGTGAACTAACATGAACTAACAATGAACAACTGTATTTTCATAAACTAACATTAACAAAGATTAATAAATACTGTAATAAGGTATTGTTCATTGTTCATTCATGTTAGTTAATACATAATAAATAACATTAACTAATGCAACCTTATTGTAAAGTGTTACAAATAAAAGAAATAAAATAAAATAAAACAAAACAAAATAAATAAGTTGATATACCCACAATAGTTTTGATGCATCCTTCCTGCTGCTTCTATTTTCTCCCAATTATTTTTTTTTTTTTTGCTATCGTTCAATATGTGCTAGATTCAATAAGACTGCATACATTCATGTTAATAGTTGCTATCGTACTAAAAGGGTTTAGAAAAGATTAAATAAATAAATACATAAACAAACAAACTACTCACATGAGCCTGTGTGACCTTATTTAACCCCACGGAAGGTGAAATATGTAAAGACGACCTACAAATAGTTCACTTTAGTATGATTTGATGGCAATACATTTTTAAAATAAATATCTGACTCTTTTGAAATGTCACATACACAGATGTAAGCCTTATTTGTATTTTAAGTACATAAAAATAAATTTCTATTTGAACATTTATGTAATTAAAAATATTTATATATTTATATTTATATAATATTTATATTTTTTAAGTACTGAGTTATGATTAGGTGAATTAAGGGGTAGCTCATGATGTGTAATATCATAACTTTGATAAAGAGAAAACAAAATGTCATATTTGTGATGACACTAACGATCACATTGGTATTAATTTCAAGAAGGAAATGTTGCTGTTTACAAAACAAATGGCAGGTAAAATTGTAAGACATGTTTTATCTCATATCTGAAGAATCAGTGTTATGTCAATAAAGGTGGTTCCTCACAGTTTGCCACACATGCTGTTTTTTTTTTTTCCATCCAGCTTATGAATCTAAATGCTGATAGTAAGTAAATTCCCAACTGAAAGAGAGACAGAGAGTTTAAAATATAAATGTCAAACAACTCTTGAACTTAAATTCTTTCTTAAAAACTTTTTACAACTTCATAATTCTACCTATAAGCACTTGCCATCTGTCCTTTAGTGCATCCTGAACAGTGAAAGATTTCAAGCCATGCTTGCTGAACAAATAAAGGCTGGGAAGGGGATAAACCTTTTAAACAGTCAAAAGGATTTTCAGTAACGGCCTACAGGAACTGTGCAGACAGATAAATAATGTCTAAACAAATATTAAAGATAATTGGGTCATTCTACAAATGTGGTGATAAATTACTGTAACTCAAAATGTATTCCAAATTAAATTATTTCAATATTTGTAAATTCATAAAAAATAATAATAATAATTGTTTTTATTTATATAGTGCTAATATTATAATATGAATTAACAATAATATTTTTAATATCAATATTTTATGACAACTTTGAGGCTGAATAACTGAATTAGAAAAATGATTTGAATAATCTTTCTTAGTGTTTATGTTAGAGTTGGCGTTATGCACTGTTATGTTATGTAATCAAAATATCTTTTTTTTGTCATGACCGTTTCCTCAGATTGTTTGCTAAATATCTGATATAGAGATCAATGATAGCATTTTTGTTTTTGTTATACTGATTCCTTTTTTTACGCTGAGTGTAACTCAGAGTAAGCAAATGATAAATTATTTTATAACTTATTATTTTTTAAATTATTTATTTTTTTAAATCCTAATTTATTTAATATGAACATGCATATTATTATTATTATTATTAATAATAATAATTAATATTTGTAATATAATATTTAATTAATATTTTAATGCAAATAATGATGATGATGACTAATAATAATGATAATAATAATTGTTAGTAGTAGTAGTAGTAGTAGTATTAAAAGCTATAGAATGACATACCTCTTTTTTTTTTTTTTCCTTGTTAAGCACCATAAAGGAAAACTCTCACATTGGGTTTTGCATGTTTCATGTTTTATTACAGGACAAGAGAAATTCATCTGTCCATCCAGACACATTGCTAATCTGAGTTGCCAAGGGACCATCTCGCTGTGTCTACATGCTGTGGGTGAGTTTAGGTCAGGACCTTTGACCTGCCGTCTTTCCTGCTTTGGGTCACTGGTCCACAGGATGCTCCTCTTTCAGATGCTGGGACGCATTTCTCTCATTCACTCATGCACTGCTGCTTTTTCTCAGCGAGCCAGCAGGAGGTCAATCAAGATCACAGTTAGCCTAGTCTTGCTTGTTCTATAGGTCATTGCATGAGATAAGGAAACAAATGTTTGTTTATTTATTTGATTGAATGTTGTTGAGTCATAGTAAGAGCTGTGGCCTAACAATCAGAGCAACCCTGTTTTATCTCTTCACATCATTTCCTGTCATCTCTGTTAGAAAAAAAAAAAAAATTCTAAGGAAATACCCTTTAAACTTGCTGTTTATCTTTGACCAGGTGACTCTACAAATCAACAAGAGTAATGTAATTAATTAGATCATAAATAAATATTGATAAGGTTTCACCTCAAATGTTTAAACTTCCTTCCATGTGACACCTGCCCATAGCTGAACAGTAATTGGTCAGCAGGTGACGTGACCATATCTGATTCCATTCATTGTGTGGATTCATTCAGCCGTGTAATATCATGTGCACGTCAAACATTAAACACACTTGTGGTATAGCTGCTACACGGAACAAGCCATATGTTGCTTTAACTCTTATGTTCTGCTGAGAATGGCTTTACTGTTTTTATATTTGAGGTCTTAGAGACCAAAATGATGTAGTTACTGACATAAATAATAAATATTATTTATCATTATATTATTATTATTATATTATATATATGAAAGTAATTAACAAACAGCTGTAAAGTTTCAGTTTATGGAAAACATTTGAAGTACGTTATGAAAGAAATTCTGTTTATTCTCGGCTCTTTTAAAATTAGAAAAAGAAACATGAAGGTCCAACCTGATATTTCAGTGTTAGCCCTATAAAGACTACTGTATCATATTTGATTTGTAAATTTTTAAGGTCTTTAAATCACACGATCAAAACTCATTTGCTTAAAATATATATATACAATATATATATATGTATATATATATACAGGGTGGGCCATTTATATGGATACACCTTAATAAAATGGGAATGGTTGGTGATATTAACGTCCTGTTTGTGGCACACTATAAGTGGTCAGAAACTTGTAAATAACTCATGAAAGAATAAAGTTACGTTAAAACCAAGCACACCATTGTTTTTCTTGTGAAATTCCCAATAAGTTTGATGTGTGATGTATCCATATAAATGGCCCACCCTGTATATATATATATATATATATATATATATATATATATATATATATATATATACATGCCTTCTGTCATGTGATTGATATTTTATACTTTTTTTAGTAAGTTAAAGGCCTTTGGGTATAATTCTAAAAATGTCCACCTTCAGGTCATGGTACACGTATCTTTTTGCTGTGAAATTTTGACAGATTTTTAAGTTAACAGCAAGAAAACTTTCAAACTTACTGGACTGAAACAACCTAAGCTTGCTTGTGTAGCCATGAGAATTCTCTTATACTCATCAAGGCTGCATTTACATGATCAAAAATACAGGAAAAAACTGTAATATTGTGAAATGTTATTACAGTTTTACATAGTGTTTTTCTTTTTTAATATATCTTAAAGTATTATTTATTCCAGAGATGCAAAGGCTGAATTTAAATTAGCCATTACTCCATTCTTCAGTGTCACATGATCCTTCAGAAATCATTCTAATATGCAGATTTATTACTTTTATTATCAATGTAATAGTACAGTAAATAGTAAATAGTTGTGCTGCTTAATATTATTCGGAACCTGTGATTCTTTTTTTTTTAATTCTTTTCTTTGATGAATACAAGTTAAAAAGATTTTATTCAAAATACAAATCTTTTCTAACAATATAAGTTGTTGCTATTATTATTATTATTATTGTTGTTGTTTTTATTTTTGTATCAATTTGACACATCCATGGTCAAAAGTATTAATTTCATTCAAAAAAGAGAGAAAAAATAATTACTGACCATAAACTTTTAAATGGTAGTTTATATTGTTACAGAAAATGTCTATATTAAATAAATGCTGTTCTTTTAAACTTTTTTATTTATTAAAGAATCCTAAAAAAAAGTATCACAGGTTTCAACAGAATATTAAACAGCACAACTGTTTTAACATCAATAGTAAATCAGCATATTAGAATGGTTTCTGAAGGATCATGTGACACTGAAGCCTGGAGAAATTATGCTGAAAATTCAGCTTTGCATCACAGGAATAAATTACATTTTAAAATATATTCACATAGAAAAGAGTAATTTTGCATAGAAATAATATTTCACAATATTACAGTTTTTTTCTGGATTTTTGATCATGAGAAACATGAAAAATTGTAGTGGTCCCAAACTTTTGTATGGCAGTGTATGTGTGTTTCTATATCTAATGTGACACATTATTGTAAGATATACAGTGACAACCAGTGTTGGGGAAAGTTATGTTTAAAAGTAATGTATTACAATATTGAGTTACTCCCTAAAAGTAACTAATTACGTTACTTAGTTACTTTTTATGGAAAGTAATACGTTACTTTACTTTTGCGTTACTTTTTAAATCTGGGCAGGGCTTGTTTGTTTGTTTGTAATATAAAAAGTTATATTTTTGGCAAATGTAAAAGCTTTTTCACACCAAGAGCCTCAGGCTTTGAGAAAAGTAAATTCACGTCTGTACAGTAGACTGCAGAAGAAAAAAAAAGTCAACTCTTCAGCAATAAAAAAAGGAAAACAAATGTTAGATTATCTTGAGTAATTTTTGGTAATTGGTAGTATTTGAATTGGATCAAAGGTCGGCAGCAAAGACATCAGTTAATGAAATGGTATTAAATGCATAAGGATATTTGTATAATTTAACATATTTCATTACTGCAGGTTTGCGTCATATTCTGAGTTGAATTTCACTGTTTTTATTCATTTTGAGGAATACTGAATCTGAATCTGAGATGAATTAATGCATGTTCACATTTATTCTAGAACTAACATCTTACTCCCGATTTGACAGGAGAGCTTTTAAATCAATAAATGGGGTTACTTTGAAAAAAGATATATTCATGTCAATTAAAAAGTAATGCGTTACTTTACTAGTTACTTGGAAAAGTATTAATATTACGTAACTTGCGTTACTTGTAATGCGTTACCCCCAACACTGGTGACAACTAATATTTATATGCATTTTATGTAGGTACTCTGTTACAATCTGATTGATTTACAAATTTTATTACAAGCTATAAGAATTTCATTTTATTTTTGTGCCATGTAAATATTAGCAATTTGCATATTACCAAATTGCATATTTTTTTGCTTAGTTTGGGCTTTTGGATAAAATTTTAAACTTGTTTTTTCCTTGAGTATGAGCTCCATATTTTCATTGTATCACACTATATGCGCCATAAAAACCCTATGAATTAAACATGATACTCAGGAAAGCATATATGCACTATAAACAAGGGCTTGTGGGTCTCTCAGAGTGAAGATTAAGCCTCCTGTAACAGAAGGCCTGCAACTTCACTGCCTTTTTCTGGCTTGCACATGGACGCTTTTTCTTTCTCTTTTTTGCCGCCAACGGACAGCTGATGCGTTTTGGATGATAAGGTGTATATCACACAGTTGCATTGTGAAGCTTGAAGTTCTCCACCTACGCCTTTCATCTGGGATCGTGGGGCTTGTCTCTGGTATCTCTGGCCCAGCCCAGGGTGAGAAGAGGGGGTGGTCTATGATTATCAGGTTCTGCACATGAACAGCTGGCCATGTGGACCACTTAACTCTGAACATGAGAGGGGTGGGATCTCGCCACCCTCTCAATTAGACTCCTTTCATTTCCCTGTTACTTTTATGATTGGTCAGTGGGAAGAACATAATGTAGAAATGGGTAGGTATTACAGAAAACAACACAACAGGAATCGAACAAATGGAGAAGAGCTCAAAGGATTCCCACAGATGGCCATAATCTATTTTTTCTCTCTGTCTTTTAATAGGGTTTGACCTCTAGTTATACAACAACCTTTATCTTGGGAGGTTAACCCACCTCTTATTATATGTTAGATGTGAGTTTTGGATCTTTCGTTGTTTGTTCACCATTGTCGTTACGTATATGCTGCTTAAAAGAGGGTCAGTTAGCGATCGCCGGCAGAAAAGCCTATGGAATCTGTTAATGCGGAGGCATTCACAAAGCATTGCTTTTTCTCCCCAAGAGACCTTAAGTAAACAGCAGCTGACAGAAAGCCTTTCTCTCCAAAACAAAGCTTGACTTTGCCCATTTGTCAGTCAGGTTCTTGTCAGGTTATTAGGAGGTTAATGTTCAAACTCGGGAAAAATAAGGCAAAACAAGGTTACTTGCTGCCGTATCTATAAAATGTGATCAAACGAGTGTTGTGTACATTAACCCTCAGCCTGAGCGAGCCCGGTGTGAAACGGGGGGATGCAGGCTCAGGCGAAGCCTGTGCGACCCATGTGAGGAGTTGCGAAGCCGCGAAAGCTGCAGGTCTTTCAATCATTCACTACAGGAATGTCTTTCGTACGGCCGCTGTTTGGTTGTCAGAGCTTCACAGTTCTGTGTATTTCTCACCTGGCCAGTGAATTCTTGGATGAGCAAACACGGGTCGAACCTTTCTCGCTCTGAGCTGCGGAAGCCCTTTGCACTTTAATCGGCCGTCTTCGAGTTACTCGCTCTCACACAATGCCTTAACATGAGAACTGAAAATCAGCTGAAAACACTGCCAGTCAAAAGTCATGTTTCAGCAGTAAAGACCTTTTGATCTGAAGACCAACAGTAATAGTAACTATGTGGGAATTTCTTTACAAAACTAAAAAGAAAAAATAAATAAATAAATATTATATAATCAGTAAGTGATGCCAACTTATGTTTTTTTCCCCCATTATTTTAACTTATCAAATTTGTTATGAAATTCAATTAGATTTTTGTAAAAATCAATTTGATGTAATTTAAGTTGAAATAACTTGTACAACTAAGTTGATTATACTTAAAAAAAAAAAAATTAAGGCAGCAACTGAACATACATTTTATTTTATTTTATTTTATTTTTTTTATTTCCAAATTCTGCTTGTATTAATCTAGGTTAATGTTACTTTCTAATGTTACTTTCAATACTTTATTGCATTTAAAAGTGTATACAACATGTGTATAAAACAGTGTATACAATTTTATTTTATTTTATTTTATTTTGTTGTTTTCCAGACTCTAATTGGAAGCATTAATCTAGGTTGATGTTACTTTCTACATAATACGTTTACATAATACAAGTTATATGTAAAAATGTCACTAAAATATATTAAGACGTTATAAAAATGTGTTTGTGTTAGAAACAACTTGAATTAACAAACAACAATAGGATTTTTATTCTATGTTTATTGCATTTTAAAGTGTAAGTGTAAATATTTTTTTATTTTATTTGATTTTATTTTATTTTATTTTATTTTATTTTATTTGATTTGATTTGATTTGATTTGATTTATTTATTTTTTATTTTTTTTTTTTTTTCCAGATTCTGCTTGTAGGCATTCATTAATCTAGGTTTATGTTACTTTCTAACAAACAGCAATAGGATATTTATTCTATGTTTATTTCATTTAAAAGTGAAAGTGTACTGTATAAGTGATTTATTTTATGTTATTTTATGTTATGTTATTTTATTTTATTTTATTTTATTATTATTTTTATTTTATTAATTTATTTTATTTGGTTTGTTTTATTTTATGTTATTTAATTATTTTATTTAATTATTTAATTATTTATTTAATCATGACGACTTTGGTGTATCCAAATGTTTGACTGGTCGTGTAGTTGTGGCGTGTGCTGCTTTATTTTCTAGGAATCGTGTTTGGAAACATTCTTGAGGCCGTCAGCTGATGGAACTATAATTCCAGTTTTCTTTCTGCTTTGAGGGTATGATTATACATCAGGGAAAGAAACCTCATGTGGTCACTTTACATCAGTCTCTTTAGCCCTTCCTGTCTTTGATCATAACCTGCGGCTTAGGGGTGATGAATGGAGTGTTTTGCCTTCCAGGTCTGCTGACTCACAGCTCCCCTTCAGAATGCTGTCAGTCAGAACCGCTGTGTCAGCCTGACGGTCATTCCCCTGTGATCGATACGGCCTGACCGCACAGCCTCTGATGCATTACCGCAAGAGTCTTTGTAGCTCTTCCAGGTGTAATGTAGAAATGACAAACAGAAAGAATAGAAACGCTGCTGCCAGTACACACCTCTATGAGTAAACAATTCAAAATACTACATTAAATCACCAGCATTTAAAATAGTTTGACCTCTTTAAGTTTCAATGTCTCAGAGCATTGTTTTTCAGTGAATGTGTTCCATTGTTAATCTTCCTGTGTGGCCTGTAAAGGAAAGTGTCAATGAGTCACTCCATTAAAAACATGAATCACGTAATACTTTTGATTCTTTTCAACGTCTAAAGTTACCCAGTAAACCCTTTGCACATTGAATAAACATCCTCAAAGGTCATGCTTGTTTGTGTTGTTTTATTTATTAGTCAGTATGAGTGTAATTAATTATATAATCATGTTGCTGTGTAGCATATTGATGACTAGATATACAAGCTGCATGCTGATGTCCAGTTTTTACTTTTAATATGTTCTCTGGGGAATTACTTTAATTCTACCTATTTAACTACCCTTTGACCTAAAATTGACCTAATTTTATGTATTTAACTTGTCAGAAGGTAAAATAACATTCCAAACATATCACTCAAGTGTTTTTTTTTTTCTTTTCTTCTTCTTCTTCTTCTTCTTCTTCTTGATCCACCAGCATGTATATGGAAGCCCATTTCCGCCACTGAATAAAAAATAGAAAAGGTAATTGCGACTTTATCTCACAATTCTGACTTTTTTTCTTGCAATTTTGAGTTTACATTTTGCGATTCTGACTTTTTTTCTCAGAACTGTGAGATATAAATGCACAATTGCGAGTTATAAAGTCGCATTTGCGGGATATAAACTCAAAATTGCGAGAAATAAAGTCAGAATTGTGAGATAAAAACTTTTTTTCTCGCAATTGTGACTTTGTATCTCACAGTTCTGACTTTTTTTTTCCCCCAAAATTGTTAGATATGAACTTTATGAGTTATAAAGTCTGTTTCTAAGGAGAAAAAAAAAGACTGATATGTCCACAGAATTGCGAGTTTATATCTTGGAATTCTGACTTTATAACTCACAATTGCGAGTTTATATCTCACAATTCTGAGAAAAAAAGTCAGAATTGCTAGTTTATATCACACAATTCTGAGAAAAAAGTCAAGAGTTGATTTAACTTAAAATTTTAAGGCAGCTGTTCAACTTAAGTTGAAACTGGTAAAAACTTTTTACAGTGTACGTAAAGTCATGTTGTGTGTCATGTTAAATATTAGCAAGATCTATATTTGCAAATTTGCAACTGTTTTAAATTTAAAAAGCAAAAATGACAGAAAAGGATGCATTTCTGACTGTAGTTCTCTTTTACAGCTTTTCATGCTCCAAGATCCATTTATCACTGTCGATCCATTTGTCAGGTTTTTGGTCTGGGTCTTTTATTGGCAAACTGTGAGGCAGGAAGTTATGACATATTTGTTTTATGAGGCACAAATTCAAAAAGTTTTTTTTTTTTCTTTCTTCCATGTGAACCTGAATGGAAAGCAAAATTCAGCAGCATTAGCAAATAGTAAGATTTGCCATACAGTAAGAACAACTTTTTTTGCAACATCCAGCACTTATATTTTTAGTTTCGTTATTGCAGGTTTTCCTCTTTTCCCACCGAACGATCAACCCGTGCTGATGATATCTTAGCCGCTCACCCACATCTGTGATCATTAACTAACCTTTATAAAAGTCTTTGAAGATATTTCTATTATGCGGAAGCTGAAGCTGAAGTGTAAATGACTGACTGAGCTGCTGTGTAAATGTCATAGATTGACGAGTCATGAGTTTGACCATGTGCTAAGAGCTTGATTGGCTCTGACTTCAGCATACCAGTGCATTTTTTAGTAGATCTGTGGGAATTTGTTCTGTTAGCGGACAATAGGAGTAAATGTTAAATGCAACTAAATATATAACCAGACATAGTATAGCAAATGAAATATGCATATTGACTTTTAAAAGGGAGGAGAAAATTTCTTCCGTATCTTTTGTTTTTGACATCAAAGGCCACGTGTTCAATCAAACTTTATGATATTTTGGCACACATTCATCTGTCACTTGATATGGATAATATTTTGCCTGGTGTTTGTTCCAGGTGCTAGTAAAACACACTTCTTTTGTTGTTAGTGCATTCCTAAAATTGTTAACTTTCCTATTCGGCCTGTCATTTGAATCATTCTCTGTATTGTAATAATTTTAGTTGGTAATAATTGCACTCTAAAAAATTCTAGGTTTTTTTTTACCCAAATGCTGAGTTCAGCCCGTTGGGTCATTTTAGTGTGTTATTTTTAATATTTTTACCCAGGTGCTGGGTTATTTTATTTATTTTTTTATCCCAAATGCTGGGTTCATCTTGTTGGGTCATTTTAATGCGTTATTTTTAATATTTTTTACCCAGGTACTGGGTAGTTTTTCTGTAACTAAGTTGCTTGGTCATTTTTAACGCTGGCTTATTTTTTTCTACCTAACCGCTGGGTTGAGCCTGTCTCCAACAAAACAACCCAGCTGCTGAGTTACAGTCAGTCAGAGCGCTGGCTTTTTGAGTCCTCTACAGGAGAGATCAGTTCTCAGCACCACCGATTCAGTGCACTTCTTCAGTGAAATAGTTTGTATACATTTTATTTAATTTATAAAGTCTTTACTGTGCTGTAAATTGTATTATTTTACGCAACGCAACATAAAGACGAGATGCGGTTGTTTCGCAGAATGAAAACGCCTGGGAAATGTATTTTATTCATTATAGTACTGAGTTCAATTTAATTTGTTTTTAAAATATGTTCTCTAATGTCAGTATTGTTTGTTTATGGGCAGATTTTGGAGTCAGTCATGGCATCTTTCAGCTACTAGTAAAACATGATGTCGCGGTCTGAAGTTCGCAGTTAACCTGGCAAACAGCAGCCCTTCACCGGCTCAGATTTCGGTCACACTCCAGCATGAGAATTAGCGCTATTTCGGTAAAAAAAATTTCGGTAAATATTTTGGTTGAATACACTAAAATTAAAATGCTACTTTTAAATGTTACATTTTTATGTCTAAAATGCTTGTTAAACAAGTTTAAATGTAATATCGTAAACTATGCTGTATTCTCTCAAATAAATTCAATTTGTCTTGTATTTTGTCCATGTGTTCTTGATTAATAATAAATATTCATCTTTTGATTATTGATGTTGCCTCTAGAGATTCTGTGTTTTTTATAAGTTCAGTTCAGTTTAAGCCAGCAATATAATAATAAAATAACCCAGCATGTTGGGGAAAAACATTTAACCCAAGCATGTGTTCTGTCCAATATTTACCCAGTATTGGGTTGCCAAATAACCCAAGTTGGGTTGTTTTTAACCCAGCATTTTTTAGAGTGTGGTAATATTGATACATATGTTAAGTATATGTGTGTGTTTATGTATTATGAACAGTTTTATACTTTAAACTTTTAGTCTGGGTTGTAAAACTGAGAACCAGCAGTTTACTATATATGGAACACACTGAAATATGAAAGAAAATCAAAGATATGCAATAAATGCATGATTTTTAATTGCGACTGATAAGGCATTTTTATTAACACCAAATGTACATTTAGATGCTAGGAAACATGACTAATCATTTTATTTGTTGATAAGAAAGGCAACTCATATTGATATCAGCATTGTAGTGATAAGAAGATAAGTGTTTGTAATTTGTCCTACATTTTCAATGTTGTCTTAAAACAGTATATAAAATACTATAGATTTTTAGATTTTCTGAACAAAATGTTAGTGATGTCACATTGTCAGGGGGGTTGTCAGATGCTAAGGTGTTGTGCATGGTTTTAGCGTTACGCTAAACTCTATACTAGACTGTAGTTTTGCTTAACCATCCTCTCACCACTTGCGGTCAGTTTCTATTTTCTATGAGAGACACTGAGCCTCTTTACACTTGCAGCTAATCTGCATGGGCCTTGACTTAAAACGGAATGGTGCTGTCCTCTGATAGCATTAATCTTAAGCCTGGCATCATTGATTATTTGCTTGACAAATGATCATTTAGTGCTGCTAATTTGTCAATGGTGTATTGTTCTGTTCAGATCGTGGCCTCTGCCTGCTTGTCAAGCTAATGAGGAAAACTTGATTAGCCCAGAGCCCACCTCTGATGGTTTGTTTCCCGGCTTGTCACTTTGAGGCAAACCTTCCACTTTGTGCCGCTGACAGTTTGTATATTTTTTTTTCAAAGGCAGACCACTGTCACCTGACTCCTGGACCCGCTTGTGTTGCAATGTGTGTTGTGTTATATGGCTGTTTTCTTTTCAGCCGAATTCAGCTGCCCTTAGTTCGGGCCTGATAGGGACTAGCCTTTCATCCTCCCACAAAGCGATAGAGCGTCGATGGCCTTTGTTCTTTGAGGTCCTTCCCGGACTGAGGCACAAGTGACTTGGCAAAACGTCTCCTCCCACAGATCCTGTAATCCCCAAGTGACCGAAGAGACTCATTTACTTGTAATTATCTAAAGGAAAGTGAATAATATCAGTGCAGATCATCTCACTCCAGGTGGAATTATGAACTCCTATTTAAGTGCATAGATTAAGTGGACTTGAATGGACATGCATTGTTTTGTTTTGTTTTTTTGGGTGGATATACGTGTGCATTTTTTGGTTGATCTCCTGGTGAACAGTTAATGGCTCATCAGCTAGTGAAAGTTGAGTCTAATGGTGATTATGATTATCAGAAAATGTCTGCAGGTGTCAAATGATAATTGGATGATTGTGAAGGTGTTGTGTCTGAATAGCAGTTCCTCTAAACGGTTGGTAGCAGGGGGTTTACCCGCGGGGGCCAGCGGGGGGTAGCAGAGAAGATCAAGGGTAACCCGGGACATATTGGAGGTCAACGCTCTAACACCCAATCTTGCCAGGCAACCGCTCCTGGAATGTTCTCACGGGCTGCGCAGGGGAAGTCAGGAGCCCCCCACAATTGGCCAAGAGTTAATATTGGCCTTCCGGGCCAAAGGTTAAATTTGGAGAGGTCAGGCAGGAGTGCAGGAATGAGCTGGTTTGTTGAGACAGTGCCCCAGTTTTTATAAACTGCTCCTCAGAAGTGCTGGCTGAAGGGGGCCAGTGTGAAGAGTAATGTTCTCCTGACTTCAGAACACCCATTGAGCAACAGCTGGCTGTGGAGTTGGGTTACCTCCTTCATACTGTACAATAGACAAGCCAGCGCTGTCAAGCATATGCAGACAGATGTTCATGCCATAAACACACACGTTTGTTAGTCCTAGACAAGAAGAGCCTTGAACATTTATTAATTGTGGCACTGACAAAGATCCACATAACATTTATTCATTCATTCATCCTTTCATTCATTCATTCATTCAGTCAGTCAGTCAGTCAGTCATCATTAATTTGATTAAAAAACATTCATTCATGTGCTCACTAAGTCAGTGAATGTCTGATCATTCATTCGTTCATTCATTCAGTTAGTTTATATGGACTATGTGCATTCATTCAGTCATCCATTGGTTAAACTACATGCAGTCATCATTTATTTACTGACTCAGCTAACTCATTCATTAGCAACATCTGGATTTTTTGAAATTCATTCAGTCGTTAATTGATTAAACGTAACTTCATTCATTCATGTACTCACTCACTAAGACAATGAATGTCTATTCATTCGTTCATTCATTCAGTTTCATTCCTTCAATGGACTATGTGCATTCATTCAGTCATTAATTGATTACACATAACTCCATCCATTCATTCACTCACTCACTCATTCATTCATGTACTCACTCACTAAGACAGTAAATGTCTGTTCATTTATTTAGTTAGTTAGTTAACTTGTTTACTCATTCATTAACTAATTCATTCCTTAAAATCTGGAACATCTGGATTTTTTGGCCATTCATTCAGTCATGTGTTGATTAAACACATTTCATTCATTCATTCATTCATTCATTTACTCACTCACTTAGTCAGTGAATGTTTGTTCATTAATTCATTCATTCACTCATTCAGTCATCCACTGATTAAACTACATGCAGTCATTATTTTTTTTTTTTACTTACTCATTAACTAATTTATGCATTTTTTTTAAATCATTCAATCATTTATTGATTAAACAACTTAATTAATTAATTCTGTTAGTTTAAGTAGACTTTGTGCATTCATTCAGTCATCAGTTGATTCAACTGCATGCAGTCATTAATTCATTTACTCGCTCATTAACTAATTAATTCGTTAAAAATCTGGAACATCTGGATTTTTGGACCATTCATTCAGTCATCTATTGATTAAACACATTCATTCATTCGTTCATTCAGTTTATCTGGACTGTTTGCATTAATTCAGTCATCCATTGATTAAACTCACCCACTCACTCACTTATTAGTTGTCTTTTCATTCAATCATTTATTAATTTACTTATTCACTCACTGTCTGTTCATTTATTGGAACATTAATCATTTCATTTAGTTAATCTGGGCTGTTTCCATTCATTTAATCATTTGCTCTCTCATCCAGTAAATTGAATTCATTAATTTATTTATTCACTTATTGCTTGACTGTTCATTCATTGATTCATTTATTAATTAAATGGCTGTTAATTCAGTAACTCTCTCACTCATGCATTGTATTGCTTGACTGTTCATTCATTCATGCATCCATTCATGCAACTATTCATGCATCCATTCATGCATTCATTCATGCGTTCATTCATTCATTCTCAGCTCTTAATTTTAGCAGTTGCCCATGTGATCTTCAGTGAACAGGATAATAGCCTTGTGCCTGTACAGCAGGATCCTGATCCCTCCCTATGCCCTTGGCTCATGTTTCCCTAAGAGGCTGGAATGCATGAATGGAGGCCTCTTCATATCAGCAGCTCGCTCCTTCATTCACAAATGTTTATACCATCAGTCACCTGACCTATACTGTTCAAATAGGGGTGGATGCCAGCATAGCGGAACTTAAACATTCATTGATATTATAAATGTTTACCTATGGTTCATTTCCCACTGAGTGTACCTGATTAACAAAAAACAAAAAACAAAAAAAACAATGTAAACAGCTCATCACTTCCGCCTACACAGTCCTGAGGAGGTCTGAAAGAAAACTGAGGTGCGGTTCAAGTCACACAGGGCAACATGTCACAGTCACAGCTCTGAATGAAGGCAGTGCACATATCTCTTTTACAAAAGTCATGCGATCTACTGTTGTTCATCCTTGAAAGAATATCCATATGAGCTTCAGTCATATAATGATAGCACTGTGTGGAGCTACTTCAAAAGCATGTCACTTTATTATGAACAAAGCTAGTTTTCTGTCTTTTAGGAGGAATGTTTTACTTTGGGGTGTGTTCACAGAGCCATTTAATTGTGTATGTGCAAGACTGTCTTGAGCGAAAAGAAAATCTCTGTCATATTTACACAACGCATTAATGATGAAGGGGTCTCTCATCACCTTCTCTTGTATTCTTTCGCAAGTTGAATGATGATATGCACCGTTGACCCAGCTACAAGTAAACGGAAGGACAGACCAGCCTAAACAGAACCAGTGGCTTTGTCCATCCCAAAGATGCCTCTTTGACAAATGACTCAGGTTCTTGGTCATGCAAACAAGGGCCTGATCCCGGGTCGGCCCTGAGCCCTTCGCCGTGACAGATTGCACCTGGTTTTAGGGGTAAGGTATACCCTGTTCATTGGTGGCTGTTCATAATTGTATGCATCTGCTTTTTCCACTGTTGTGTGTCCAGAGGCCCACAGACTGCTGGCCTGAGGTAAGCCATAACAATCGTGGCAGACAAGTCACCCCTCCCTATTTGGTCTCATACATCTTCCCAAGGTCATGCAGAGGTTTCAACTGTCCCATTGCTCTAAGGAAATGCTCACCGCTAACAGCTGACTGCACTTTGCTGGATGAGTTGATCCTGGATGAAACCTGTGTGGAGTCACAAAAACTGACTTGCCATCCAGACATTCGTATTTTAGCTTTGAAACACTTGCCTCTTCTGAAGAGAAGAATACTTCAGATCTGACCACACTGACTGAATGAACCTTACCATTGTAAGCATATGGAACAAAAAACAACCCTGTGAATTCCCTTCCACTCTCCTACACCCACAAGTGGCTGTTGGGGCTCGGGCTTAAACGGCACCCGCTATCTTTTCTCGAATTCGGGGACTGAAAGACAATGGCCTCCAAGTCTTGAGTCTGGGACCTGTCACTTTAAATCATCTCTGATGTAGATTTGATGTGACATCTTAGAAACCATGATAATGAAGAAAGCTTCAGACACTGCTATCAATACTGCAATTCTCACAGCACTCAGTCCACCTCGCACCGAACGCAGACCCCCTCAATGGAGGACATAACATCAGGACATCATTAGTGCAATGTCACTGTGGACCGTGAACACACCCTCTGAAAAAAATGGGTGGCTGATAATTTGTGCTTATCAGGGAATGGCAGAGCTGAAACCCTTTTTCATGGTTCTCAGGAATGGGTTTTCTTGTAACATCACATGGCACGTATGTCTTGGACAAAAATTAGATGATGTATAATAGTCATTTCTCATTGATGGACTGTCTTGATTTGATATATATATGGGTATTTTTAACCAGCACCATGAAGGTTAAACAGCATCTTACGTTGCAATATCGCAACAGTATAATGCAGAATTATGATGTAAACTTACATAAACCGACACTGATTTTTTATTGACCATTTTATCGCATGACCTTGAGCTTTATAGTTTCATAATGAAAGTGAAATTGTCTATATTGTTTTCAGAAAGAAAGCGACAAACCAATGTTAATAACTTTGAGCTATGCGAAAGACATTTCAGGTCAACTCTATGTAACTTCTATGTTTTCAAGACAAGTATTCTTTCACCTTCATGTCATTTCTGCCCGTCTTAATGGACAACTTGCTCGAATGTCCTTGGTTAATTAAAAAATGATTTACTTAAACACATTTGAGTCATAAAGATTGCTTGGGAAAGTGGAGTTTGCTCATTGTGAAGTTCATTGTGCATAGCGCCAGGTATCATGAACTAAATGCAGTTATTTAAAAGGTCCTCTAGGTGGTGCTTGTTATCCAGTTGCTCCTGTGGGACTTTGAGCGGATGGCTGTATTAGAAGTAGTATAAGACAGGACACACATTGCAATCGTACACTCAGTGACATCTTGGAGGGGTGAAGTCGGGTGCATTTAGGTGAAGTAGGGCAGTTCAGTAGAGTGAACTGGAAATGTTCATACCAAAGGTATAACGTGACAGTTCATGACCTGTAATACCATGTTAGGCATGTGACAGTCCTAATGTAAACTTTTTTTCAAGGCTTGGGAGCTGTTCACTTTATGTCCATCAAGTAATTTGTACTTTGTACTTTCCCCAAAGAGAAAAGGAGAGAGATGCACACAAAGCCATGACCTCAAATAGACGCTTGATGTACAGCATCCACAACAACGACATGTAGCGCAATAAGGCTGCACTCCAGCAGTCTCAACGAGATCATCAGTCACTGTTCCTCAAACACACTACGGAATTTAGTTTTCATGAACTCCAAGCTTTCGCCAAACCCAGCTTGCTGCGTTTCATATAAATAGACTTTCCCCCCAACTCTACCTTAAGAAGCTCCAAATCCGATGGCATTCCGAGCATTGATCTTTCATCAGACGAGAATATCTGCCAAGGAACCCAAGGAACCGTGTGTTTACCTCAGTGCTGAGTTTGTCTTATTGTCTTATTGACTGCTTTATACACACACATCCCAGCCCAGCTGTTGTTCAGTAAAGGGGAATCTCCTTATGCAGTTTTCTCATCAATTTTGTTTACTTTATGCTCAAATGTGCCTTTCGCTAAGAGGCCGTGGTGTGTGGGTACGCTCGTCTACGTGTACGTACGTCTACCCATCTTTCTGTGTGTGTGCGTGTGTATGAGCGCATGGGGGTGGTGGGGTTCGACAGCATTCCTTGCTTGATGCATGTCTGTCTCCATATACCCCTCCCTCGTGTAGCCTGCTTCCCCCGCCTGGTTGTTGCTCCAGGTTCTCATGGGACGGTAATCTACAACAAAGGCTTCCCAGCCCACACACTAGGCAGGGTAATGCTCCCACGTAAGCTCTCCTCTGAGCAATGTGCTCTTAGCACAGCACACTAGCACATGCTTTTTCTAGAACAGTGCGCTTAGCTACCTTCCTCAGGTAATGGTCAAATACATTTCAAAGCACATTTGTGTACAGATTGTTATTTTGGTAAGAAAGCACCTGGCTAAATCTATCATGTAGAATAAATGAAAGTTAGCCGTTAGCACAAGCGCCTGGCTAAATCTGTTATAGAGGATAAATGTGAGTTAGCCACTAGCGCTCGGCTGTGTTACAATTCGTAGCCGTCCGACAGACTTTCCCGCTTTTGTGTCTGAGAAGTTGAGCTCTCCGTGCCTGATTTTGTTTATCTTTTTCCCCCTTTACATCCCCCTTTCCTATGTCTTCCTCCCGGCTGGAAGTTTTCGTTGATGTGAGGAGATATAGTGTTTCTCCACTTTCCACCACAGTGCACAGCAGCAATTCTTTAAGACCATCAGTTTTCACTCAACAGAACGATTATCGCCAAATCTGTCTGTTTTCAAGTGTGTGCCTGCACAAAGTGCAGAAGCGTATGTCTTTGTTATCATTCCCCCACAAAGATTGTTCTGGTTTTTTAAGCCTCCGCCCATATGAGCCCTATAGATTGCCCTCTCTTATGACAGTCCCACAAGTCAGTTAGTCTTTTTCCTCCATTTTTTTATTATTATTTTTTTTTGGTGGGAGGTGATGTGTTGCATAAGATGGCTAGCCAGTGTTGAGGGAAAGGGCTCCCGTTCTAGTTGAGGCCGAGCGGAGAGGTCAGATCCTGTTAAAACTATTTGAACCCCCACACTGCTGTCAGAATCCCACATGCATGCTATTTTGTGTGCACCACTGAGTTCATTTCTACAAAAAAATTCAAATTTGATGTTTTTTGCAGAGTTTTTCCTCAGAAAAGAAGGAAAATGAATGGAGAGCTGAATGAATCTAATACCCACACGTCATTGCAAACCAATGATTTTCTTTCTTCCATAGAAAACAAAAGAAGAATGTGTATAGAATGTCCAAGCAGCTATTTTCCGTGCAATAAAATAGACGTTGATTCACACTTCCAATTTTCAAAGATAATCAATTCATCCATAGAATTTGTGCACCTTGCTCCGTGTTTTCTGAAGTTATGTGATAATGTTGTATGAGGTGATGTCATTATTTGCATATGTGCATGTGCATATCTGAGCATGACTGTATTTGTGGGTTTTTAAAAATGTTTTTGACAACGGTTGACAGCCAATTAAACATTGCATTGTTTTATTCATTAGATATGCCTTAAAACACTGTCGTTGCTGCAATGTTCGGTCATGTTCTGAATATATTAAACAAATGGGTGAAAATGGAAGTACTGAGTTTGACTGCTTGCACAGCTTTTGCTTTTTCAGTTCCTGATTCTTTTTAAGTGGTTGCACAATAGTTTCAATGAAGAACAAATGGCACATGTGAACAGACCCTACAGCATTTTGTGAATGGGGCTGGGGATGAGAAACTGCAGGAACTGCTGGAGAAGAGATCCGGGAAGTTGATTGGCTGCTCTTGCACACACGGGTAGCCTTTGATTGGATGTCTGAAGAAGTATCTGGCCTCGGCCATAGAGAGGTCGAACTGTTGCTGTGAGTGTTTATGTGTGTTGTCAGTCTTCCGGACTCACGCTCAAACCATCATGGGAAATGCTTCTTTTGTACTTTCACCCACCAGGCTCAGAGGTTTGTCTTTTAGAGAAAAAGAGACCGCTGTGCATTTTCACTGCTACAGATTCTGTACATTGAAAAAATTAGAAAGAGGAAGTTTTTATACTTCCTCTGTCTGACCACATGCATGAGAAGGGTTAATTCACAAACACACTTCTATGCAATGCTCAGACCATTTACTTTCATACCATCATGACTTGTCTGTCTACAGTGAAAGAAAAAAATGCTGCATGTTGTGGCCCAATAACACCCAAAAAGATATCTATATTCATGACAGATTCATCACAAATGCAGCTAATGTGCATCCCAATCTCTACTGCTAGTACCTAACTTTAAAAGTTTCTCACACATGCCTCAGGTCACTACACTGATAGTACTTAGTTGAAGCGAATTCAAGATGTTGTTTATGGACTTTAGTGTTGCAAGTGGCCCACGCAACTTTCTACATCCTATTGTCAAATCAGATAAATCAACTGTAAGATATGCTCTGCATGACACGTTTTCAACAGTGAACTTTTGGAAACACTTTACTTAAAGCCCTTATGAATGTTGCATTATAACGTTATTCTTAGTGGTTGTTATAATGTATTATATCTTTTCATAAATAATTGTAACCAAAGTTAAAATGCATTATAATATTTGCAGATTTTAAAATTGGTTGCTTGTTATGTGCTTTAATATAAGTTATACTTTGTTAAAGTGTGTTCAATGAATAGATATGTATTATAATGTATTGAAACTGTGGTTACAATTATTCATGAGACCATACAGTGCATTATAAGGTGCATCACAAGGCATGATTATTGCATTTAAAAAAAATAAAAACATAAAAGCTTTAAGTAAAGTGTTACTAAACTTGAAGGAAACTATGGAGGGAAAATGTGGTAAAACACGTTTAAAAAAGTGAAAATAACTACACTCTTATTGATAGCTGCAATCAGTTTAGCCAAATATATTTCAGGGCATTTCAGTTCTGTGGAAACCTCTCTGCGGTCGCTGATTCTATGTGGACCTGCTAATGAATTCACACTGACCTTAATTCAACTTTAAAAGCATCCTTCTAAGATAACATTTATTCTACCACAGATTTTTGTTGTAACTGCTTTCTTTAGAATGGTTTGACAAGTTTGCTTTTGCTACAAGTTCACCTTAAAGGGAGAGTTCATCCAAAATTTGATCATTTTTTCTCACCCTCAAGTTGTTCCAAACCTGTATGGTTTCTTTCTTCTGTTGAACACAAAAGATGATATTTTGAAGAATGTTGGTAACAGATGGTGGTAGCCATTGGCTTCCATAACATAGAAAAGTTCATGGCTACCATAAGCTGTTTGGTTACCAGCATTCTTCAAAATATCTATCTTTTGTGTTCAACAGAAGTTTGAAAGGAAATGAGGGTGCATAAATGATGACAAAAGTTTCATTTTTGGGTGAACTCTGTAATCCACCCCTCCTTTAATTCTCACTCACTGTATTCTTTGCAACTTACTCAAATATTTGCCATTTACATAATTTGACAAGTGTCTTAAAAATAAGTATAACTTGTATTCAGTGAGATGCAACATTACTTGACTGCACATTAAAATCAATAACCCTCGAATCACAGAATGTGTCACTTATTTGTCCAGGGATTTAAAAATGGATTTAATATTAATGACATTTAACATTTTGGTTCCAAGTAATTGTATAGCCTTCAGTAAATTAGAGAGGTGGTTTCTGGGTCGGACTGTTTTGAAGTTTGATAAGACTGATCCAACAGGTCTGCCTTGATTGTGTGTGTTTAAAATCTTGCCGCTTTTTCTTCAGTAAGATTAGTGTGACAATGAAACACAAGCTACTGTGATCAGTTTCCCATATTGGTGTTTTGACAGTTGCAGAGATGTAATAGGTTCACTCTTTCAGGAATGTCTAGGTTCAACCTTTTCAACTATGACCTTGTGTTATGACTGAGGTTAAGATTAAAACAATGAAAGCTAAGCTGATTGTGTCTGAGACAGTCCATAGACCCTGAATAAATGGGACAGTATCAATACAGGAAGTGCAGAGTCTTGCGAATGTACTGTAATGCGTGCCCACAGGCTTTCTGTGATGGGTCTAATGGAAAGGGTGTTGAGCATTCTTTGAGTTTTTAGCCTGTGGCCTCCTTTTGTCATTTGTTGCAGTGACTATTTCTGAATTTTATGCAATGCTAGTCTCTGTAAAAGATATATGACAGCTTTGCTGGGGGTTTTTGGACGATCTGATGGATATTACATTTCTTAAAAGGCTGTAAATAATAAATATGAATGCTCAAATTTGTTTAAAAAGAAAAATATTGTAACACTTATGGCATTTTAATCTTATGCCATAGTGATAACAGTAAAATTGCAACTAACCCTAACCTAACCCTACTCTGTACAGTGTACATTCTATTCTATTCCATTCTGCCGTGCAAAGGCAAAAGACTGTAACTTCGATTTTGGTCAAAAATGAGTTATTGATATTTTTGGGACATTCAAGACATCCTTTATCATGTGTATGAGTATCTTGAGTCAATTTAGTTGTTTTTCTGAGAAAATAATGGATTGTCTTAACCGTAACTTCGAAAACCCATGAAGAAACCAAGGCAGAACACTGTATAACACCAGTTACCGCTCTTTCACTTTGTTTGGAATGCTCATATTGAGTTATGGCATTCTGCCTTTGTTTAGCCACGCGTCAATATGAAGTTACGGTACCGACTTGGAGTTATACGGTGTTCTGCCTTTGTTTTACTGTCCATTAAAGTCTGCCGCATTTTAATTACGGTGTAACTTGTATACTTCCATACATCTGATCTGTCACTAAAGCATTGGAAGAACAAATTATTAGATAGATAGCGATTGGCCAAACAGCTCCATATAATAATGTACTGTAAAGAGATATTTTGACAACAATATGTAATCGTGAATAATCTTTAAAGATTTTTCTCTTTTTTTTATAATGCAGATTATTCAGCAGGCTGTCACTTCTAGTTGGACACGTGTGGAATGGAATGCCGTAGCATGATCAATTATAAAATCAGTAGGCTACTAACAGTTTGCAATTAAATCCATATCCTACCTTTTCTTGTAACCCGATAAAATCAATCCACAAGCATTCTGGCATTCACATTAATCCACAAATTGTTCTTTTAGGTTAGGTTATTTCATTTAAGTCAATATAAAAGCAATTATGCTATGTCTAGCATTCTCTTACGTTACTGAGCATAGCAAAGTGTGGTACGAGTACCAGTAGTGGTACTCAGGCTCCCTCTAGTGGTACGCAGAGGAAGTTACTGCCTTTTGCCTTGGTGTGACTTCTCACTTTTTGCAGACACTGCAAAGGCAGAGTACAGTAACTTCGAAATAGGGGTAAAAATCAAGTTTGAGCTTACAATATTTTTATGTAGATCATTTTCATTACTAAAACATCTAATTGCCAAGTGTCCTACCTATAATTAATTTGGCTGGACAAATAAAAAACTTTAAAGTAATTTTTCTCAGTTTCACACTCTAGCGAGTTAAGGTCTTCTGCCTTTGTAGAGTATTCTATTATTCTATTCTATTCTGTGCATACCACGAGTCATACATTTGAAATTATTAAGATCTTTATCTTTATATTTTTTTAAATAAGTTGTTTATTCTCACCAAGGATACTATTTATACCTTTGTTGATGTTGTTGTTTTAAAATATTTTAAAACGTCATTTAATCATATGATGGGAAAGCTACATTTTCAGCAGCCATTACTCACATTATTCATAAATCATTCTAACATGCTGATTTGGTGCTCAAGTTTTTGCTGCTTAATATTTTTGTGGAAGCTGTGATGCACTGCTATTCAAAAGTGTTGAATTCAACAAAAAGTATCAACAAAAATCTGAAAAAAGTTTTCAGCCTAACAAGTACGATGAATTTATAATTGAGCACCAATAATAACCGATAATAATTAAGCACCAAATCAGCATATTAGAATGATTTCTGAAGGATCATGTGACACTGACGCCTGGTGTAATGATATGGAAAATTCAGCTGTGCCATCAGAGCAATAAATTACATTTTAAAATACAATAAAATAGAAAATGGTCTTTTTAAGTTGTAATAATGTTTCACAATATTAGTTTTGACTGTGTTTTGCAAAATCCTTACAAATTCTAAATGTTTGATCTGTAGTGTGAATAAAAGAATGTCTTTCTGGTATCTGAAGAGCATGGAGGGTTCAAGTCCAGGAAACCCCAACTAATGTGGCAAGGAAAGGAGTTCCTCTGCAGTGTGTGTCATCTTTGGCCCCTCATCAGAGATTCACAGAGTTCACAGCATCTGTCCAACGTTTGTCCAACTTTTTGGTTTCACTGCTGTCACAACTGTAGGAACAACTGGACGTTTTATTTTAAAAAAAAAGAAAGAAAGGAAAGGAAAGGAAAGGAAAGGAAAGGAAAGGAAAGGAAAGGAAAGGGGGGGAAAAAAAGAGAAGGAAAAAAATGAAATGAAATAAATTAATGCAATATATCATGTCTCCATACATAAATTCTGGGAAGAGCAGGAATAATTGTTACATTTCTTGGTTTTTGCTTGTTTATTCTGAAAATATTTAGCCTCTAGCATTTAAACATTAAAACACACATTCAGCAAGACAAACAAGTTCATAAAGAAAATATATGTTTAATAATTATTAAAGCCCAGGTTTTAACCCCCTACTTTTTTAAAGATTTTGTGGGTCATATACTGTAGTATGATATAAAAGACTACAGAGCTCATACTCATACTCAAAACATTTTATTCAGAGGAAAATATGCAGTTTGGTGCAATTGCTTATATTTATATGGTCAAAATGTAACATGAAATTCAGGTAGTTTGGAATGCAAATCAATGAGCACTTTATAACAGCATGGCAGACTATTTAACATGAACTTAATGTGAATATATCAGATATCGGTCTATATGATTCAACAATATGTCTTAGTAAGATTATTTAAATACTTAGTTTTATGATCAAAGCTTTGGACTTTTTATTGTGTGCAATACAGTGATGATGAGAGATGTACAAGTAAATGTTACTCAAAAACATGACGTATTCCATACATTAGAATGTATGGAGAATCTAGTAAACCAAAATTGCTTTAGGTCAAGTTTTCTTTGAAATGATTGAAGATTTCACAGCAAAAAAGGACATTTTCAGATTTTTACTAGGACTTTTACTTGCTAAAAAAAGTGAAAACTATCAATCAGATGACAGAAGGCATGTTGAACATTGTGCACAATAGGTTTATTCATCATGTTGATAATGTATAGGCCTTAGAAAGTGTGTACCAAATATGATGGGCTTTATAGGGTTAAATGCATTTCCCACACTATAATGACAATAATAGTATATTTTAACATAAGTCACACAAAATAGTTCTGTTTTTTTTTTAAATACTCCATTATTGTTCAAATTGTTGTTTTGGGAGGAGGTCAAGAACCGAATTGTGAATGTACAGCTCCGATACAATGGGACATACAATGGGAAAAAATGATGCCTACATAATAGAGGCCCAGCCAAGACATGTTACTATCCTGTGTTTTTGCTTTGCTGACCTATATAAAGGCAACGACCTTGCCTTTTCCTTCCTGCTGAAGCTTCTGAGCCTGAAAGAAAAGACATTTGCTTTGGTGTTTTTAAGATACTTGAGTTATGACACATCGTGCTTCTGCAAGCCAAGGACATGCTCTGCCGGGTACTTAAGGGTGTAGCTGTTTGTAGAGGGCTGATATGACGGCTGCAAATACAACAAAGACAAACTGATTTTCCCAAAGCATGCGCAAGACATTCGCTCAGGCGCATGCAATGACATTTCCCATCGCCAAAACGATGTCTCAGCGCTTCGAAAAGAAGAACAGAGCAGCCAGCAAAAAAAGAGAGGGGTGCGAGAAAGGGAGGAGGAGAACGAGAGAGCAAAAAGGCCCTTGTCCAGACGGCAAGCACATGCTCGTGTAACAGGAGTCCTGAATTCCACAAGGCTTACTGATCTTTTACTTCCCATTAAGCAGGGTAGACTGAGAGAGAGAGAGAGAGAGAGAGAGAGAGAGAGAGAGAGAGAGTGGGTGGGTTTAGCGAGGGTAAAGAAGGGGGGCAGACAAATCTGATCAAATATCAAGTGGGTGACTTCTACCGGCCTTCTCAAAGCCTCAGGAACATCTGATTGGATCTGATTTCCAGCAAAAGGCCCCTCTGATGTGGCGCGTCCTTGTGAAAAACGATGACCTGGGGAAATGAGCTGCTTTAGCTGCCCTCCAGGCCTTACCTCCAGGAATGTTGCTCTACAGCTCGCGTCCAGTGTGTCCCCATTGTTATTGTTTGTTTGTGTCTTGTGCCCGAGCTTTTGTTGATTGCTGGTCCCTGTCACTGACCACTTCCCCTTGTTCTTCTCTAATAACAGCTGCTGTTGAGCTACTGCAGTCATTGGCTCTCAATAAAAGCAAGTTCTAATAATCTGCCTAATGAGGTTTGAGTTGTTGACTCCATAGATACACTAAAAGGACTAAAACACTTTTAGGCTATGTTTACACAACAACAAAAAGATTTTTCCCTTGGGTTTTTAAAAAGCTTCACGTATACACAACAACATTTTCAAAACTATTAGTGTTTACACATATCCGCGAAAAAACTGCCAAAAACAGCATGCTGTTTGTTCACGCTTGCCTTTAATATCGACACATACTGTTCATGTCTACATACCTAACAGGTACTATGCATGCACATGACCGTTTTCAAAGATTCCCGTATTGAGTGTTTGCATGGAAACGATACCGATGTTTCAAAACTTGCACTATGAAACCCGTTTTCAAAATTATGCGTTTTCAGTCCCCAAAAGGCCATTGTCGTCATGTAAACGTGTTTTTGGCTGAAAATGTTGTTGTGTAAACAGCCCCTTAGATTAAAGGGGTAGCTCACCCAAAAATAAAAATTCTGTCATTACTCACCCTCATGTCTTTCCAAACCTATAAGACCGATCATCTTCAGAACACAAATTAAGAAATTTTTGATGAAATCCAAGAGCTTTCTGACCCTGCATAGACAGCAACGCAACTGTTACGTTCAAAGCCCAGAAAGGTTGTAAGTACATCGTTAAAATAGTCCATGTGACATCAGTGGTTCAACAGTAATATTATGAAGCTATGAGAATACTCGTTGTGCGTTGTGTACTCTCATGAACTCACGGCAGAATAGAAGAACTTGAATAAAGTCACTATTTTTGTTTTCTTTGCGTCAAAAAAAGTATTCTTATAGCTTAATAAAATTAAGTTTGAACCACTGATGTCACATAAGCCCCGTTTTCTTGGGACTTGGGCGTTGAACATGCTGACCAGTGTTGCCAAGTCCGCGGTTTTCCCATGGAATTGGGCTACTTTAACACTGTTGCCGCGGGTTGTTTTTGATGTCCACGGGTTGGATCGACCCAATAATGTCATATTTAGCCCCTGAAATGTGAATTTACCAGGGAAACCCCAACCAAAAAACATGTATTTTATAAAACCCCCCAGAATGCGTTTTTTAACAGGGACCCACCTCGAAACGAGATTGAGCTAGTTTTGGGCTAGTTTTAAGTAGCAATTGGGCGGGTTTTGTTGTGAAAACCTGGCAACCCTAATGCTGACTGGTTGAGTTCACGTAGCATTGTATTTCAACCACCATATAGTCGCATAATTTTTTAAAATATTACTGTTATTGTGTCATAAAATGTAGTTTTAAAAGTATTTCAGGCGAGAATGTACTTTTTAAAACTCAAATCTGCGGTTTATTTTAAAATGTGCTTTGCCGATTTCAGAGACGTCAGCTCCACGCGATCAGCGGGCTCCCAGTGCTGATGTATCCCGACGAGAGCAGCCTCAATTCGGCTAGTCTTTCTGACATCTGCCGCTGGCTCTGATGTCTCTGTAGTGGTTAAACATTATATTTGTTTTGGGTAAATCTAACAGGTAATGTTTGGTCTGTATTCTATTAATATATTATATTAAAATGAAAATGAAAAGAGGCAATACTGTTTGATATAATATTTAGTTTTAAAGGGGTCATCGGATGCTAAGTTCACTTTTACATGTTTTTTGAACATTAATGTGTGTTGGCAGTGTATGTACAAATCTGCCCTGTAATGATAAAAATCCATGCAGTGGTTTTTAATTAATCTGTAAAAATAATATTCTCTTTTTCAAATCGAGTCATTCTCAGATGCCTGTCATTGTGGCGTCAAACTGACAGAGGCCGCTCCCACGATAGTTGATTGACATGAGCGTCTTACCTAAGATCAGTTGTAACAGTCCAACCTCCATGTTTTGATGCCAAAGCAGGGATGTAAGTTAGACAAGAATTAAGCGATTGAGGTGTTGTGTTGCTGGATGTAATAATGAACGTAGTGGTCGTCATTTACTCCCGACATCTGAGCTGCTGAAGATGCAGTGGATTATGTTTGTTTGTGAAGGGAATGGGCCTCCCGATCTACACATATCCGTATATGTTCGCGTAATTCATTCATGATCCAGCTTCACTTACAGCAGAAGTGAGTATAAGGTTTTTTTATGAATCTTTGCGATCACCTTTTCTAATAATATGCTAGTTAGCAAGTTTAGCAGCTTAATGCGGCTAAAGTAAACATGCTTATCACTCCACAGAGAGAAGAGAGGGGCGGGGTGAGCAGAGCTCATTTGCATTTAAAGCAGCCTCGACCAGAATGGGATGATTTTTGCAGAGCTGATTTTGGCAAGGTAAAAAGGGTGTTATAGCTATAGACTATTTTAACGATGTTCCAACCCTAATAGCACACGTACATCACTGAGACATCTACTTACATCTGCAAGATGTATTTTTTGTGTTTGCTTATCTGAAATGTCTATTGGACGTTTCCTATCAGATGTCAAATAAACGTATATTAGATGTCTTTCAGATGTTTATGATTTAGAATGTATTTAAAACTGACATCTGAAAAACGTCTGTCAGACATTTGTACACAGCAGATACTTTCCAGATCAACAGATCTTTAACAGACATCTTGCAGATGTACCTGTGCTATGTGAGAACCAATGTTTCAAGAAGATTATTGTTATATCCAGATTAACAAAAAAAATGTATAGTATTTATTTGTAGTACTGCAAAAAGTACTACAAAATTTTTGCTGTGTTATATTATTTCATATTATAATATATTATGAAAGTGCCACACATGTACCAAACATGCACAGTTATGAGTCATTATGCAAACAAATTACTGAATCATATTTTTGAAGGGATTCATTCAAACAGAAAGTTTAAATGGATTCATAGAAATGAACAGCACAGTCATGATATTATGAATATCTGATACATCACCCAGCCCGAGATATAATCCTGATTACTCATATTTCAGTTACAGTAGTTCCTTCCATTTATCTCAGATCCTAAAAACAGGTTGAAACATGGCTGTTGTGCCCTAACACACACATTTCAGTTCAGCTGTGATTATTTCTTGTTTTCTTATTATGACAATGTTTGGACACAACTCTAAAGAGGAAACTGGTGAAATGAGTGAGTAGTGAAAAACAAAATGTGGGTATGTTTGTTTGAGTTTAACAAATGTATTTGTGAAAAGACGAACTGGACAACAGGAAGAGAAACCTAACAACATTGTGTGTTCTGTGATACTAGTCATTACAGGTCACTGAAATCACTTGCACCTTTGTGTTATTGTTTTAGGGAAGAAAATTCTTTCACTTTTGCACTGAGCCCTTTATAAGGCTTAAATAACTGTTATCATGGTATATTATGCAGGTATTATTTACTTAGATGAGAACAACACGAAACGTGAAGCCAATTAGATTAATAACACTTCAGAATGACTTGCTCCTGTCTTATCATGTTGCAGATTTTTGTCTGTTGTAGTCAAAGCATATTTTAAAAAAACGAACCGTTCCAGACATTGTGGGCATCAGTTGACTACTTTTACTTCCGTCTGCAGGCTGCGTCTTTACCAGGTCTGTGCTGTTAGTTTTGTGAAGGAGGAAGGGTTGAGGTTATAAGGGACAATAGGCACAAAGCCATTGACAAAAATAGCTAAATGTCATTAGGACTCGGTAGGAAATCACATGAGGCCTAAGTGGGAACCAACGACAGACATGCTGACAAAATCAGCCTGGGGAGAGGGAGGTTAACTGGAGGAAAAAAAAAGAAGAAGAAAAATGAAAGCAGCCGCAACTGGTTTCTACCCATCCGGTTTTGTGAATGAGAGCTGTCCTCCCTCGCTCATAAAAAGATTAGGTCATTTGGGGTATCCTTGTCTTATCTTGAATCCTGTTTTGGTGTTCAGAGGATGCTTCCTTCTATATGCATTCGCTTTTTCTCAGAAAATCCAGTGGTGCTGGTATAATGCTAAAGAACGAGTTCAGAGAGAGGTTATAAAAGGGCATATTCAGTTGCAATGACTACAGCTGGGAAATCTTCATAAAGGTAACTTCCTGATGGAGTGACAAAGAGCAAAGAGCATGGAAAGAAAGGAATATCGGCAGATATGACCTGAAAAGTTATTGCACCTTTTTCTCTGGGCAACATATCCAAAACAAAACAAAAAATACAGTAAAGTTTTTATGCGGTTTTTGTATAAAGTAAGCAAATTACAGTTTGTGACAATGAATAAACGAAGTAAATCTGTATCTAGTACTTAACGAATCTGCACACATTTAAATGAACAGATGCTTGAATCTGATTTGCTGACAAACGTTCTGAAGGTATGCATTATGTCCGCACGGCAAACGTAGTTCCAGGCAGCTCTGTGACCGCATTACATGTCTATATCACTTCGCCACATGATTTCAGTTACTTCAAAGGTCCTTACAGCCTAAAACAGCAAATTAACCAAAACCCACAACAACACTGGCCAAATAAATAAATACAGTAAACAATAGGATAAAAACGACAGACTATTTACATGGTTTTGCCACAAAATTAAGTTTTATTATATATGGAAAGCACACATACAGTTTGCATACACGTTAGCATACGCGCTAATGTTGTTTGCGCTGCTTTGATGATTAACAACTTAAAAACTACATGGCATTTCTCACAAGCGAGTTAACAACGCCGCTGTTAATGAAGAAAATGAACTTAGAGTTTCACTATTAGTAGAGACACTGCTGCCGAGAGACTCTTTTGAAAGACGCACAGACTCAGAGAGGTAATTCACAAGCTTATTCGCTCTCTTTCTGTCTGTCTGTTTGTCTGTCTGTCTGTCTACCCTGGTGAAAAAAACAGCATATGCTGGTAGGTATGTTTTGATGCTGGTTTAAGCTGGTCTTTTGCTGGTTTATGCTGGTCCTTAGCTGGTTCATGCTGGTTATGTTGCTGGTCAAGGACCAGCATAAACCAGCAAAGGACCAGTTTAAACCAGCATCCAAACATACCTACCAGCATATGCTGTTGATTTCATAATTTACTGTTACAGGAATCCAGTCACAGGAATTGTTGATGTGACTCCAGGCATTTTAGGAAACGTCTGTAAAAAAAATATGTCCAAATGTGTTAATTTGAAGGAATTTTTCATGTTGATTTTTCGTAGGTGTTTACCCCTCTTTTGAATTGTGCAGATTTTTTATGTATTTATTTATTTAGATCTCACAATTCTGACTTTTTTTTCTCAGTATTGTGTGATACAAACTTGCAATTTTGACTTTTTACCTCAGAACTGTGATAAATAATCTCTCATTTGCAAGTTATAAAGTCAAAACTGCAAGATAAAAACTAGCAAATCAGATTTTTTTTTTCTCAGAATTGCAAGTTTATATCTCTTAATTTAATGTCTCTTAGTTGCAGTAACCTTTTTTTATATCTTATTCGGTGGTGGAAACGGGATTCCATAGATAACAGTGTAAGAAACTCAGGAAAATCTCCTGATAGAAAAGAAAGAGGATAAAATGATGAGCAGCGGCCTCAAAGACCGGATATCCCAGGTAATTTAAAACAAAAGACCTTGGGCAGACATCTCTGACAGTAAATCTTCCCAGCTATGAAGACGACAGCCCTGCTATGCGTTCTGAGCAACCCTGTAATTTAGCCCAGCCAGGCGCTAAGCTGAGAGACACAACCACTGTTTGATAGAGTAAAATCACGAGACGTGAAATATGCCACCTCCCACATTAAAGCTGGCAAGATTTTCTGGACTTTTCTCTTTTTTCTGGATACTATTTCACTAGTATGGAAACATTGATCAATGTGCATTCTTTCATTCTACATGCATGCAAAGGGGATGTTCACATAGGATGTGTTTTCAAAAACGGATAGACGCTGTACAGTGCGATGGAAGAGATTTAGTTTTTTCATCAGTGATTTATCTATTTCATATTTCAATAGAAAAATGATTAAAAACCAGCACAGACTGACGCAAGAACTGGTCCTGTGTAAACACATTTAAACCAATGCTGCAGAATGACTTTTGCCCCAGTGTGGTAGAAAGGCATCAAAAGACAGTCTGGCCCTGGGCTGAATCTGCATGGTATGTGCACTAAGGCAGACCTCATTTCCTTCATTTGTACAGGGAGGCAGTCATCCCTAAAGGCAAATCAAAGAACACAGTGCTCCTCTAGGAAATATGTAACTGAGAGAGTAATGAGCAATGCCTAATATGCCAAAAATGAGTGTCCGGACCATCCGTGCCAGTTCTCTCCAACAGCACTCACTCAAAGCCTGAACGTGTGAGGATTGAACATTCTTGTCACAAGAATAACCCTTGTGTGACCTGGTGCACCGGTCAGCCACTTTCACACCAGAGCTTACCTCCCATCTGACGGCCACCCATACTTTGCTATGTATGGGAGAAATATGCAGGCATAAAGAGATTCAGAAATGGCCAAATCTTACACAGCCGCTTTGTGTTCAGAACGGATTAGAATATATTTGATTTTTAAAATATACAAACCAAATGAATTTTGATTCCGTACATTCCGTCATTGTCATAATGATCAGCGAGTGTCTTAATTCCTGTTGGTTGTGCAATTAAGACAAAATTGCTAGTAAAATTCACAAATAATTACAAATAAATGGCAAGAAATAATTTTGAGTTCGGAAGTTTTTGAAGTATGACGGTTGTCAATTGTCTTGAAGGGATAGTCTACATATTTTGCAGCTTGTAGGCTGCATGCCTTTGCCAAAAAATGGAAGGGGTCTGGCTATTGGCCAACACACTTTAAGCCTTGGCACCTCGTGATTTAAAGTTATGCACGGGTTTGAGACTGAACAATATGAGAATGTTGATTTGGAGTGTTTCTTTAATAAGACCGTTCAAAAAGGTTGTTCTTTCATCTCTTTGACCCATGAACCTGACTATGATGGGGTGGCCAGGACTGAGCTAAATGCAAGGACTCTTTAGTGCTGCCAAATGAATGGAGGAAAAAAAGACTCATTCAGCCTATTGGAGATGTCACTGCAAAGAACTGCAGTAAATGGAAAAGAGGTTCACATTCCTGTAATTATGCACTGGTAAAAATTTGTTACTGCCATACTATTGCATAAGGTGAAACTGTCCAGGTTGAATAAAATAAAAATAAAAATAAAATAAAAAAATAAAATAAAATAAAATAAAATAGTTGCTTATTAAAATGCATATTACTTGCATATTGGCTGTTTATTAGTACTTATAAAGCATAAAGACCATTATCTAGATCCCTTAACCCTAACCTTACCTAACATATTATTATATAATGTCAATATGCATTATTATCTATCTTTCTATGTCTTTCTGTATTATCTTTCTTCAAATAAATAAATGTTATATTATTTTTAAAACTTGTTTTTTTTTTTTTTGTTTTTTTTTTTTTGGGAGGATGTTAAAAGTTGTTCTAGTGGTTAAAGAAACCTTTGGTTAAAGAAATATTGTCAAACTTAAAAGAACTGAGCAAAGAGCACACGTATACCCTTTGTCCCCGTCTGCCTATTGTACTGGAAACCAGTCTCGTTAAAATTCCCATGTCATCACAATTTCCATTTTTATTTTATCATTACATTTTTTTTTCTCCCGAATCATTGTTTTCCCCAGAATAGTAAATATTTGCTAAAGAATTCAGTAAGGCAGCCATTTCTCAGCCTTTGATACTAGAGAGCTTGATGGAGAAAGTTGAGACAGTGAGAGTCGTCTGTTTATTCAAACTCTACAGCACTGCTCTCCGTCAGCCGTACGGCACTTACAAGGAGAATTGCGTTCATGTATATACTGTACACATTTGCTAGAGCTGTGTGAAAATAGCTGGCACTCTGCCATCCGCCAGCGCATCCTGTTACTGTGCCGTGCCCCGTGAGATGTTTTAATAGAACCTTGTTAATGTGTGAAAAGTTGCTTTGTTTATAAATGCCCCCCAAATTCAGGCGGAGTTACTCATTGGAAAATAGCCCTGGACAGGCTGTGATGGATGCCGTGTTTGCTTCAGCGCCTTTTAAAGGGGAACTCTCTTTTCAGAGCAATCTGTAACCTTTCCCTCATGCCAGTGCTTCAGTGGGGAAGGAGGGAACTCACTAGGTTACCTGTTGGCAGAGCAAACACATTCTTTCAGTTTTGATAAGCATGCATATGCTCTGCTGTCTTTCTCTAATCAGATATTTACACAAAAACATGATAGAGATCAATCTGACTAACTCTCTGTCTAGATAGAGGGACTTTTTTGTGCTGTCACTGAATAGACAGCATGGTTACACAACAACCAGGCAGATTGAGGTCACTATTCAAATGTTATGCAAATTATTCAAATATATAAAAATGACATTCCACATGGCGGGCAACAGCATGTTTAAGAATGAGGGTAAAGTTCTAACTGTTTCTTGGCTGAGGGTATTTGTGGGCGGGGGAGTTAAACAGGCTGATCAGGTACGCTGTAAGCGGTGCTGTGAGAACCTGTCCGGCAAAACCGTCTGCACTGACAGCATGAACAGCTGCCTGGAAAACTGACGTTAATAAAAGAGAATGTGAAAATTCTACAGTAAATGCCTGTTTAAACAACAACAACAATGCTAATAATAACTAAAAGCATTAAAGGGGTCATGAACTGCCTTTGTTTTTTTTTTTATTTTGTACTGTTTTCTGAGGTCCACTTATAATGTTATCAAGAATTTTACATCAAAAAACATCATACTTTAGAAAAAATAGGCTATTTTCTGTCCTGTTTTCAACCCCCCCTCAGAAAAACACTCTGTTTGAGTAGGCATGGCGGATCGTAGATTCAAAAATAAATGCCCAGTGCTATGGTTGGCTAACAGCGTACATTCATTCTTCATAGATGAACACCCATGTGATTTAGGTTTAAAACATAACTCAAAATAGATATCAAACAATCTGTAAGAAGAGACAAAGCAATAGTGACCACATGAAAACAGTCATTCACACTTTTGTTGTGACATCAGCGTCAGATCCAATAAAGTCGGCACGGCGTCTTTTAATTTCAGTCTTTTTGAAAATCCCGTGTCGAATCCCTGAGATAAGGGAATGAGCATTGCATCGCTGACGCTATGGGTAGTTGTAAACGAATGCGTGGTAAAATTAAGTAAACAAAGGACTGAGTTCTTGCTGATGCGGTCTGGAGCTTCATTAAAAACAAAGTTCATCTACTCTTTCCTAATGTTGGGATCAGAAGGAAGGCAATGTTTTTTCCACAAATTGGCACTGCAGAGCATCTTGTCTTTAGAGCCATCGTTTGGTGTCTGCATAGACCTGCACGTTCGCCTCTCTGGTAAACACTATGCGAGAATCAGTGGACGGGGCTAAACAGGCAGCGATGTCTTCTTCAGCGGAGGCGGTGCTTATCCACACTGTTACATCATAGAGTAGAACATTCCAAAAGCTGTGGTTTTGGCAGACTGCCTTCAATAGAAGCTGTTTTTAGAGTAACAACAAAGTTTTGAGTTCTGAAACATACAGGATGTTTTTATAGTACAATAACCTCTTATATGTCAAAAAATAAAGGGAATTTTGGTTTCTTAGTTCCTGACCCTTTTAACAGAACAATACATGTTGCGTTATCATATTTTTAGTAACTTAATTTGCAAAATAAAGGGAAATTATATAAAAATCACATTTGCATATTGTTTTAAATATAGTCTCATTGTTAAGCAATGTTTTTGCCAGTATGCATTTTTTCTATAAAATATAAATAATTTTATTGGTGCCCCCTGATTTCATGTCAGCTCTGTTACCCTCATCAAAATAATGTACATTCAAGTGACACCACTTCTAGGCGGTTACATCACCTCTCAACCAGGATTCCAACACTTAAAACATAAGCATGTTTCTCACTTTTTTTTTTTACAGTATTCTATTTTTCATGATTTATGAGGCTTGACGACTGAGGGGGGGGGGGGCCATCATGCAATGTCAATCGTGTTACCATTTTTAAAATGTAAATTTAAACAATTATTTTGTACATGTAATATAATCAATATCTACAAGTAAAATCCTTTCAATGTGTACAATATGTGCTTTTGTAAATTTGACTGTTAGCTAACAATTAGCAAATTTGTTTGAAATCATCAAACCTGTTACTTTTTAGAGCAACAGGTTTTGACATGTGGGTAACAGGGATGACTTTGATTAGGTTTGACCCTGTTTTTAAAGATTGTCTGTGTACAATTCAAACATTTTAAATATCACATTCGGTATATTATTGAGCTAATGCCTATAGCATTCAGTGGCATATAAGTTCTAATTAAACTATAGTATCTTGTAATGTTTCTGTCGGTAACAAGGTTGACAAAAATGTGAGACAGAACTGGAAGCAGCTAATGATCAGCTACTTTGTGTGTTAAGAGGAGCAAAACAAGGATTTGTAAAGAATTTTTTTTTCTTACACAAATGCATCGATTCACTTCAGAAGGCATTTAATAATGCCTTGGAGCCGTGTGGAGAACTTTTTATGATGTATGGATGCACTTTTTTGGACTTCAAAACTCAACGCCCATTCACTGTTATTATAAAGGTTGGAAGAGCCAGGACATGTTTTAATCCAACTGTATTCATCTGAAGTAGTCATATACACCTAGGATGGCTTGATGGTGAGTAAATCATGGGGTAATTTTTATTTTTGGGTGAACTATCCCTTTAAAGATACATTTTTGTGCATTTTAGCATGGCTAGATATCTTTACAACAATAGGAAGAAACAGAAAATACAATTGCACTTTTGAAATATCTGTTGTTTTCACTGTAAATAATAATATTAATTTTGAAAATTATGTTTTGATTATGTTTTGAAAATTTTTAATTATGAAACATAATTCTAACCATTTTCTTTAATTTAATAAAAGTAAATTATTTATTTTTAAATATACATTTTAGCTATTAGTCCTAATTAACCTTTTTACAGCACATGAGTGTAAAATTTGATTTGTTTTGTCAAATAACATGTCCTTATTTAAATTAAACTTGCATTATATACCACTTAAGAGATATATATTGTCCAAAATGTGAGACTGTAAAATTAAAGACATTTTCAAAAGAGTAGTCATGAATTAATAAATGTGACCCTGGACCACAAAAACAGTCATAGGGGTAAATTTCTTAAAATATACATAAATAAGCTTTTAAGTTTGTTAGGATATTGTTAGGATATGACAATATTTGGCTGAAATACAACGATTTAAAATCTGGAATCTGAGGATGCAAAAATGTCAAAAATCACCTTTAACATTGTCCAAATGAAGTTCTTAGCAATGCATATTACTAATCAATAATTAAGTTTTGATATATTTCGGGTAGGAAAATTACAAAATATTTTAATGGAACATGATCTTTTCTTAATATCCTAATGATTTTTGCCATAAAAGAAAAATCGATCGTTTTGATATAATGTATTATTGGCTATTGCTACAAATATACCTGCACGACTTATGACTGGTTTTGTGGTCCAGGGTCACATATCTACAGATAAAGATTAGTTCCTAACATTTATTCAGTCATTCAGTCAATTAAGGAATTTATAAAGGAATTATTAAGTGTCATACAAAGCACCACACACTCTAGATTCAGTATGGAGGAAAATGACAAATTGTACAGTTAAAAGATAATAGATAGTGGTGTGCACTCAAAACAGTGATCAAAGCCACTGTTCAACTTAACAAAAATACATTAAGTAGGTATTAAAATATTATAATACTGTATATTTGAGAAGAAGAGCTACGGTTACAGTTACCATGCCTTACACCACATTAGATCACTCCCTCAGGACATCCACTGTCTGCTTCAGGCTTTGTTGTGTCACTTCTGCTTCCCACTCTAAGGGGAATTTCCTGATAATCACTGAAAAAAAGAGTGTGCTATTTTCACTGGAGGAAGGGCGGAAAGGGGCCTATTTGTCAGGCTTTCACTGCATCCTGATGGGGATGTGTATGATGACTGTGGCTGGGGGGAGATATACAGTATGTCTGAGAGCCAACACAGGAAATGCTCTAATTTTTGAGTCTAAGCAAAAACAGCTAATTTTGTTTTGTTTTTTTAGCTGTACAAGATAACCTGCAGGCCTTTGTCTAGGACACTGACAGAATGAGAGAGATTGGAATAGAAAGATCACCCATTTAGTGCACACATGTAATTGGGTACGGCAGGCAAGATAAGTTTGTTTTAATCACAGCTAATTAGCTTTTACAACCAAGTGTCTATTTGGAGCTGTGGTAAGGTCGGTGGCTCTATAGTGTCTTATTGCATGGAGAGACCAGGAATGCGAACGAAGGGAAAATGGCATGCTGTTGGCCGCCATACTTGGGTCACTATAACTCAAAGAGATGATGATCTGCCATTGCCGACCGCACCAGGCATAGCTCGACTCACCCCACCCAGAGAGACTCATCATCACACAAACAGCGGCTTTGGATGATTTGACCCCAGTAACCTTTATTTAGATACACACAAATAAACTCGACTTAAACTGGGGTGAATCTCATGAAACCTGTCAAAAACATATGTGGGTTATATTTCACACTGAAAAAAGGAACTAATATCAAATATATTTTGCCCACTGAAAGCATACTTAAAGAAAATTTTAGATTATATTTATTATATATAATTAAATAATGTAGTATTTATATATGTATGCATGATGTGGTAGTACTTGTTGTACTGTCTTACTTCAAACTGATTTCTATTGAAAGACACTGTAATAAAGTAATAAGATTAACTGATTTACCATTGAGAGAAACATTTTGGAACATTAATATTAACCATGTTTACAGTGTACAGTGTAAAAAATAGGTTAAAACAGGGTGCAAGTAAGTAAATAAATACATTTTTTATTATTTTATTTTATTTTTTTATTTGTAGACATTTCTATTGACACTTTTACATTTTTGTACAAGTGTTAATTTACATAATTACTTTTTTAATAAAATTTTAACATATATGTGTGTGTGTGTGTGTGTGTGTGTGTGTGTGTGTATTTTAACAGTGTAGGAAAGAAATGTGCTTAATTTTTCTGTTTCATATACTTTGTTTTGATTTTGGAGTGAGATATGATCTGGACATGTTTTCATGAGATTGACAACCCCAGGAATATTTAATTGATTTTATTTATTTCATAGAACAAGCCTTAATTTATCCTCAATTTCTCATTATGTCTATTAAAGACACTGATTTTTTTTCCTTTCCTACATACACACATAAGCTAACTATCTCTGTCCCTACGCTGGTCAATTACAGAGACTGCCGTCTAAATATTTGGGGGAATAAAGATACACAGGCCTCTGAAAACCACCTCCACGTTCCTTCTTTCTTTAAACGCAATGGATGAAGAACCCCACACTGGTCCCGTATCAGTTTTTGATCTGGGACTCTTGATTGAGAATCAGCTGTTCCGATAGTGTCACATGTCTGACATTGGAGTGACTTAGTGTGGGACTTGATAACATGAAGAAACATGAAGAGCCCGTAGGAGTTCACTTTCTGTACAAAGCACAGGTAGATATCCATCCACAGATGTGAATCATGCTTTATGTATATCCAGACAAATTTGAGAGTGCTGAACATCATAAATCAAAAACCCCCTCACTTAGGATGATCTGTGTGGGAGATTAACCCACAGAGTTCTTCGAAGCAGATTGTTGCCTTTTCCTCTCCTGGGTGATCTCGGGATCATAATGGCTATGATTTGAATGACGTAACATAATAAATGTCTGCTTGGGATTATGATCTTTAGTCTTTCACAACATGATGTGGCCATTGATTTTGATATTGGGAGGCATTAGCTCTTCCCAGATTGGTATGAAGTTTGGGTTTGAGGTTTTTCCTACTGGAATAAACAGTACCAGTTAAAGGGGTCCAGCTGGTTTTTGAAGCATAGTAGCTGGTTTGTTGGTGGCCTACCAGCTCTAACCACACTGACCAAGATGGACTTCCAGGCTGACTTCAGTCCCATTGATTGGCACTCGAGCTAATCAACCATCCAAAGCAGCTAATGGCGCTTGTGTTATAAAAATCATAAAGTCACATGACATGCAAGAGGCAATCTCAAATGGAAAGCTGCATCCTAAGAATGCATATCTCGGCTGCCACATTATCAAGTGGCATCTCTTTGAAGGATCCTTGGAAGCAGTTTTTGTTTTGCATCCTTCATTCTACCTATATTGAAGGTGGATCAAGTGAATTGTTTACATCCTCCATTCACCAACAATCGTTTGCACACATTCCAATTCATGGAAAAGAATCGGCGTAAAATGTATCGGCACTGACCTCATCCAATTATAATATGTAATGCATGTAAAATAAGATGGGAGCTTTTGAAAACATAGCCATGACGTACACATGTGGACCGTCTCGTTCTAGCAATTAATGCTTAAGAGGACTTCAGGCTAGCTTCAGAAGAACTGGTCTGTAGCCTCCTGTTTGAGAATAATCAGTGGTTTTGTTTGGTTTTCGTTCAGTCTGATTGCTTCAGAAAACCGCTGGAACTGTATGAATTGCTTTTACGCTACCTCTATGTCCCTTTTGAAACTTCTGGTCCCCACGGACTTTCATTGCATGGACAGAAAGAGCAGAAGGATTCTTCAAATATCTTCTTATTCTGCTGAAGCAAGAAAATCATTGTTTGGAATGGCATGACAGAATCTTCATTTTTTTGAATGATTATTCGTTGAATGGCCAATCAGACCAGTCAGAAACTATTTTGTCATCAGAAGTTTCCAGCAGGGAAGAGAAGACTCCCTCTTAGTCATGTATGCCAGCTGATTTTTATACCACCCATGTAGCTGCCCAGGGCAGGGGGTGCGACAGGAATGGCAGCATGCTCATTAGGGTTTGACTTTGCCTGGCCCATGGGGACAAAGACATCTACACAGATTTATCATCATGCATAATCTGATAACAGCACTATACTGCCCAACAGCAGCCGTCACTGACCACAGACCTGGAAAATAGAGAATTAGAAACTGGACATGTTGTGCCATTAAGTTTTTCCAGTAAGGCCACAAAGCTCCTGGAACCCATTCGGGTAATTAACTTTGAAGGTTTGTCCACATTTCTTGAGACAGCAGAACATCAAGAGTGGGCAAAGTAGAGTATGAACTTACAAAACTGCTTAATCACAGTGTGGTCGATGGTCTGCTATCCCCACCCCACTTTGGAACCTGCGACCCCTTTGATGGATGCCGGACAGGGTCCCTAATTACACCTAATGTGGTGTAATAGTCCCAAGAGGAGGACTGTCTTGCTTCAGTCGCGCTGCCGAACAAGTGAGATGGGGAAAAGTGGGTGGTGCACAGGGTGTGTGGTGGGTCCCACATTCAAGCCCATCAAGGCAGCAATTAAGATGCTGATATGCACGTTAACAAGTCTGGTTCTAACCGGCAGAATGAAAACAAAGGGAGTGGTAGGGAAATAGCAGACATCCTTGTCTGTGTTCATTTTCTTTTCCTTTCTGTGTTCTCTCTTTTCCTTCTGTAATGTGTGCTAAAGCAAAGCTCACTGTTACAATTGTTAATTATCAGGGTTTGAACAAACCAATAATTTGGCAACTTTGAGGCATAACTTCAAATCATGCAGCTTGTTGTGGAGAGGTGTGCTTGAAAGGATAGTTCACCCAAAAATGAAAATTACCCCATGATTTACTCACCCTCAAGCCATCCTAGATGTATATGACTTTCTTCTTTCAAACAAGTACAACTGAAGTTACATAAAAAAATGTCCTGGCTCTTTTAAGCTGTTATAATAGCAGTGAATGGTAGTTTAGATTTTGAAGCCAAATAGTGCATCCATCCATCATAAAAAGTACTCCACATGGTTCCGGAGGTGCATAAAGGCCTCCTGAAGCAAACAATGCATTTGTATAAGAAAAATATTCATATTTACAACTTTATAAACTGTAATCTCTCACTTCTGCTAGCTGTCCTACACGGATTCATGAGAGAGTGGTGCTCCAGCAGATGACGTAGGATGTAGGCGTAGCTTAAACTCTGGTGAGATGTGACGAATGCTGAAGCGCAGAGGAGAAAGCAAATCAAAACACCGGTTACGAATTAGAAGCACAAAACGAGGATATGTAATTAAAATGTTGGACGATTTTGATATAAACCAAGAGCACACTGGTTTTCCTTTGTTGTAAACAAAACTTGGTTCTCTCGAGACTAGCATATTCTTGCTATGCTACGCCTACATCCTGCGTCATCTGCTGGAAGGCCACTCTCTTTCGTAAATGCGAGTACAACAGTTAGCAGAATATTTTTCTTATACAAACCCACTGATTCACTTCAGGAGGCCATTATTCACTCCCTGGAGCTGTGTGGATTTTTTGCTTCAAAATCTGGACCAACGTTCACTGCCATTATAAAGACTGGAGGAACCAGGTCATTTTTTAATGTAACTCCGATTGTATTCGTCTGAAAGAAGAAAGTTGTATACACCTAGGATGGTTTAATGGTGACTAAATCTAGGGGTAATTTCCATTTTTGGGTGAACTATCCCTTTAATATTTTTATGATAATTGTGACCCTTGACCATAAAACCAGTCTTAAGTAGCACGGGTATATACGTAGCAGTCCACAACAATACTGTATGGGTCAAAATGATAGATTTTTCTTTTATGTCAAAAATCATTAGGATATTAAGTAAAGATCATGTTCCATGAAGATATTTTGTAAATTTCCTACTGTAAATATATCAAAACTTAGTAATGTGCATTGCTAAGAACTTCATTTGGACAACTTTAAAGGCGATTTTCTCTGGAAAGCTTATTTATTTAGCTTTCAGATTATGTAGAAATCTCAGTTTCAGAAAATTGACCCTTATGACTGGTTTTGTGGTCCACGGTCACAATTGTGAACTGAAAAGGCAACCTGAGGAGGAAGTCTCAAAGAACCAGAATAACATGCAATTTCTTCAGTTTCATCTCATCTCATGCTCACGATGACTGATGGTGAATTTTAGTGCTTTTCGTAGCTTCACATTTAGATTTATGGCAATGCCTTCTTTGCTTTCCCACCCAGTGAACACTTTTTACATTTCCTGGGCTCTCAGAAGCCAAAATAGTCATAGTTTGGTTGTATTAAAATCAGCAGCGTTAACTCAAATTCAAAATATACCTCTTGATATATTCCACACAAAACTTTGGTGACACTTGAAGGATACATTATAACTAGTAGCTTTCTAGCATGCATAATTATTGTTTATTAGTTCGTATTAAGCACATATTAATACCTTATTTTGCATAACCATATTTTAGATCCCTTAACCCTACTCTATACCTAAATATAACAACTACTTTACTAACTATTAAAAAGCATCAAATTATGAGTTTATTGATTGAAAAAAAAAACTCCTAGGTAATAGTGATCATGTGTTCCTTAATGTGTTACCAAATTGTCAATGGTCTTGCTCCTATCTATCAGGCAGAGTTACTTTACCCACATTCCTGCTCAGGCCATTCATGGGAGGCAGGTTGCTTTTGTGTCGTTGCCCTCAAACCACCAATACATTAGCAAATGCATAGCAACACCTCTAGAACAACTTAGAACACTGTAGCATGAGGTGAAGTTTGCATGGACAAGGACCGCTTATATTTTTTTATGAAGAAGTAGACATTCATTTTTTCCAGACATGTAAAAATCTAGTTCTTTCTGCACTCATATCACCAACAAGTTCCACTGTTGCCCAATAATTTTCTTTCACACTTTATGACACGTTTTTACCGAAGCTCTCTAAATGTCTCTCTCTTATTCCTTTTACTTACTGTCTCTTATCCACTTCTGCCACCCATGCTGACAGCTGCCCACTTGGCAAGTGCCTTGGCATGTGATAATTAGTGTAAAGGTGGTAGAGGGCAGCAAGAGGGGGGTAAAGTTTTGTACTAGAGAAGGAATAGAGGGTATGCTGTGTCCAGCTGGCTGTTCCTAGCATTACAGGCTTGGCTTTGTGAGGTCTGACAGCTGCATTGAAACTGTGTGTGTGTATGTGTGTACTTGTGTGGAATAAATTTGTTGTATTAGTCAGTTTGTTACAATACAATTTGTATTTGTCCAGTATAAACTGTAACAGTTTGCTAAACACCAATGCTGAATTAAATTCTGTTGAATGTAAAATTCTCATATTGATTAACCTCTCCATACAGCTGCCAGTGAGATAATTAAAGGCAAAATAATCAAAGTAAACATCCCACCCATTATCTAAATATGGGCATAAGGAAAGACATCAAAGAGGAAGCTTGTGACAGATTCTTTGATGTGTAAATCATTCATTTTTAAAGACCCCAATCTATCTTCATAGAGCAATCTAGTTATGATGGAAAAAGGAAATGTGTTGTAAAGTTGAGGTAATAAAGTCCTGAATGAAGATAATAAGCACAGTGGCATCTCCATGTACTCCAGTGAATGAATGAGTTGAATGGACTTTCTTCTGAGCTTTCTGATTGGCTAACTGTCCAAGCGGAAGTATCTGGATTGGTTGGATGCTGCAGCCATAAAGCTTGTTGTTATCTTAGTCAGTGAATGAGGGCAATTCAACATTTTCATTATCAATATCGGTTTGAACTAGTTAGCTTTTCTGGGCTATTATGGGCCTTTCTGTTTACATCTGTGTACAAAAGCCTACAAAAGCCAAAGCCAAGAGTCATTCAGCACACAATTTAAAGTCAAAATCTTTATATCTGAGCCCTGTGATGAACTCCAGCATCCCAGCGGCCCAGCATGGGACAAGCCATTTGGAAAATGAAAGACGGGATCTTCATATCCGTCTATATTTTTCCGAAGTTCCTGCTTGGATAAGTGTTCGAGAAAAACGTGATTGCTTGCAGACTCACGTAGAGTTTTGCTAGCTCACATTGTTCGACACTTATAATGCCAACACTAGAGCTGAAAGTAGGGGTAGTTTGCTAACCTGGACCTGTTTCCCCTTTTCCCATTTAAAATATGACCTCTTGCCCTACGCACTCTCCCAAGCTAGAACAGGGGGCTGATTTGGGAGGCCTGACTGTCAATCTATTTAGCTTTTTCCTCAGCGGACTTCAATCAAACTTCCTTTGAACCCCCTCCTCAATGGCCGCAGTGCCAGCTGATTACCTTCCTTTAGCTATGTAAATCACTCCCACAAGCTCAACGCCACCACAATGGCTCTTTTTAGTGTGGTAGCTCCCTGGCCTGCAAAAGGGATTATGACTGTTTAAAAAAGCCAGTCATTTCAAATCAGCCCCATTATATAGCGCTTTACGTAGCATTGCCGCTTGTTTGTTCCTGTCTGGAGGCCATTTTAGGCCTCTTTGTAGGACTCAGTGAAAACATCTGTTTGTCATCCATAAACACTTTTAACAAGATCATAACATGACAAAAATTATGGTCAGTCCTTTCCATCATTTCTGGTGCAACCATAGGCAAGGTTTATTGGCCGATCAATGCTACAACACTCTGAGCATTGCTGCAAGACAACAACATTGCCACTGGTGTTATAGCTGGTAGGCTAAGGGATTTACGTGCCAAAGCTAGTACATTGTGCTATCACTTCAACACTTTTTTTCTGTGTTTTTGGAAGACTACTAATATCATTACTTTGTATCATCATGACACATCATAATAGTAAAAAACAAAGCGTGGCGGTACATAAAACTGCAACATAAAACTGCATAAAACTGCTATCTAATAAATATGATTGGAACAATACTACAAAAAATGTCAATAGGGATCATAGGTCATGCAGTTACTGCTGGGAACGCCCCTTGTCAGAACCATGCGGCCATGTTTGAACAGTGTTAACATGCGCTGGAAAACGTGAGTCAGCAATATTTAAGACACTTTAGACTTCGGCTTAACCCTGCTATTAAAGCGGCAACAAGAAATAGCACACATTCACAAAAGTAAACTCTGGGCGTTTGTTATAAAATGAATTTCATTTGATGAATACCTTGTAAACCCGTGCAGGACAATTCTGGATAAGATAGTTACATCCATCTCTAGAAATAATATAAAATTTGGTAACACTTTATTTTACGGTTTCTTAAGTAGTTGCTTAATAGCATGCATATAACTACAATATTAGCCATTTATTAGTACTAATTAAGCATATATTAATGCCTTATTCTACATGACCTTATTCTACATCCCTAATCGTACCCAATACCTAAACTTAACAACTACCTTACTAACAATTAATAAGCAGCAAATTAGAAATTTATGGAGGGAACAGCTTTAGTTAATAGTGAATAAGTGTACCCTATTCTGAAGTGTTACCTAAAATTTTTAGTCAGTATGCTAGATGCTAGTTAGTGGCTACTTGTCAACACTTGACATCTTGTTTTCATGCAACTGGACGGAGTTCCTATAGTCTCTAAAATACAAAGTCCTCACAAAGACAAATGACTTTAATACAGAGAAAGTGTAGAACTCATAGTATTTCAAGCAAAAATATCTTAACTTGCTCAACAAAAGGATTTGTCCAACTTCCAGAGCTCTTCCACACTCACACTTACTCATACACACACACACACACACTTCTAAACACAAAGCCATCAGCCGCCTAGAAAGAAGTGGGATCCTTAACTAGCAAACGAGCTTGATCCTCGACTATGCAATGACCAATTCAAAGCAACACAGGCACAACACTGCCAGCCAACACTGGTTTCTAAATAATCAGGAGAACGGGCCCCACACTTTGGCGCGCTCCAAGACAAAGGGGGAAGGGGTGCGAGGCCCATGTGAGACAGCAAGGCAGCAGCGGCAGCGTGGCTCAGCATTAACGAGTGTTCACTGATTGAAAGCTCCAATTGTGGCCCACGCCTCGGCATGCTCCTCTGGCCGTACATTCATCGCCACTTCCTGGGGCCTTTGTGTGTTACTGAGTTAGAGAGAGCAAGGGGAGGGGGAAAGGGCCACCCGACCCGGAACATTGGCACGACACGGTGGGCCCCCACAGGAGCGGCTCTACCATCTGCCGCAGTAATTCAGCCGCCCGCATGCCAGAGCAGCCACGCGGCCCACTTACGCAACACTACTCACCATGGGCCTCTCCACACAAAGCCCAGAAACAAACACCGCAAGCCAGCCTGGAATTTTCTCCTCACTGGGGCCCTTTTTCTTTTCTGTAGCCCCTTTTGAACATTTGTGTTTGCCCCCTGCTCTCATCAGCTCAACCCATGATGCCACTGTGGCATCAGAGCTGAGTCCTTCTGGCAGCACAGAGCCTCACCTCTCTTCCCGCAATGCAGAAGGCCTCTTATTCAAACACGACTTGAAGCGCAAGTAGTTGGCAAGTCACAAAGAGTCCAAGAGGACCAAGTCAGAAATGTTGCTCATTTCTTTAACTTCACTGGTCCATCCTACTTGTATTTAACCATATTCATAATCATTCCCTACAGATGTCTCACAGAGTTTCAGCACTGGAGAAAACAGATTCATTGTTTAACTTTAAGAGGACTGTTCAGAGCATCAATCAGGGCACAGATAGAGCTCTTTGTTTCCATTGTTCTGTATCACCTTTTTGAGCGTTTTGCCTTGAACCTTGATTCAACTTTCAATTTAATATGTTAATTTCTAATCATAATGCTCAGAAAGTCTGTCACTTGAGTTTAATGTTTGACATTCTTCACATTTGCTCCAATACCTACACCTTTGTGCTCCATCACAGAAATACCTTTATATACACAATGGCATCATGTACACAACATTCAAACACAACATTCCTCAAAAAATAGTGCCTTTAGAGGAACAAAAGTTGCCCTCAAAAAATTTTACTATGTGCACTTCAGAGGTGTATAAGGTACAAAACTGTACCTATGCAGGGTTCTGCCCTGCAAAAGTACAGTTACGGTACGGTAAAAGTTACGACAGCTACGGTACCCCTAAATTTCAAGCAATGGTTATGTTCACGCTACAGCTCTGCTGTAGTGCCAAATGTGTTGTGTTCGCACATGGTTCAGTTATGAAAAATGCATTCTATAACTCAGGCAGTCTATAACCCTAAATTGTCAAGACTCACAACACATTTTTGTTAAACATGGACAACTAGTTGGCAGGTCACAGAATGGACTACAGTGTAAACATGCTTGTCTTGTTTGTGTTGGAACTTTTTTGATGTTCTGGTAACTCCAAGATGTAGATATGAGCTGTGAGTCATTAAAAGGCTTTAGATTAAGTCTCCGTCATCTGCTCCCACCGATTTTGTGGTTTAGGCGCAGCGCAAATGCTACGACCTCCACTTCTAAATAAAAAGCATTCGAAGATACTGTTGGTAAATTAATGTCCAGTTTGGCTAGTGATTTGGTTACTTTTCATAAATTATGTTCAGTTAATATCTTGGGTAAGTTTAAGCCAAATCTGCGCAGATTTAGCGCAAATACTGAACTCTTGAGTCATCATGATATATTAAATATAGCCTAATTGTGCAGCATCTGAGCATATCTACCTTACTTGAACATACCCAACAAATAACGGTGCGGTGGGTGTGCTGGTTCCCTTTGCATTGAAGCAATAACGAAGAGGAGAAAAATGACTGACCATTCCGTGGCTACACCAGATGCGAACGGCGCGACAAAATACAATAGAATCTATTATAATCAGTGATGCTGTCTACACTGGATGTGGCGTGACATGACCAATCCCCGAACTGATGCCTAGTTCTATTTATGACTTACTGACACAAAGTTCAGGTTATTTGCAATGCCTGCTTTGTCACATCCATTGTGGAGAGCCATAAGCTGTTGGTTTATTTCTGTTTATTTCTAAATTATTAACATTTATTTATTTATTTTTTTGGCTAGTAGAAGTTATGAATGGCCAGTAACTTCAAAATTTAGTAGCCAAATTGGCAGGTGAGTGAAAAAGTTAAATTCAAAGCCTGGACATGACATGACATCTTGTGTTAAAGGAGAAGTCCACTTCCAGAACAACAATTTACAGATAATGTACTCATCCTTGCCATCCAAGATGTTCATGTGTTTCTTTCTTCAGTCGCAAAGAAATTATGTTTTTTGAAGAAAACATTTCAGGATTTTTCTCCATATAATGGACTGATACAGTGCCCCGAGTTTGAACTTCCAAAATGCAGTTTAAATGCGGCTTCAAACGATCCCAGCCGAGGAAGAAGGGTCTTATCTAGCGAAACAATCTGTTATTTTCATAAAAATAATACAATTTATATACTTTGTAATGTCAAACACTCGTCTTGTCTTGCTCTCCCTGAACTCTGTGTATTCTGGCTCAAGACAGTTAGGGTATGTAGAAAAACTATGATTGTATTTTCTCTGTCAACTTCAAAATCATCCTATATCACTGTTTTACCTTTTTTGTTAATGGTGTTTGATCTTCTTTGCATGTTCACTTTGCAAAGACTGGGTTGGAACTTCTGCAGCGATGTAGGATGATTTTGAAATGATCATTAAAAAGTATTTAAATTGTATTTTTTTTAATGAAAATAACAGATCGTTTCGCTAAATAAGACCCTTCTTCCTCAGCTGGAATCATTTGAAGCCCCATTTAAACTGCACTTTGGAAGTTCAAACTCGGGGCACCATATCAGTCCATTATATGGAGAAAAATCCTGAAATGTTTTCCTCAAAAACACAATTTCTTTACGACTGAAAAAAGAAAGACATGAACATCTTGGATGACAAGGGGGTGAGTACATTATCTGTAAATTGTTGTTCTGGAAGTGGACGTCTCCTTTTTAATCTTGAGTACCTATAGAGAAGTATTGCATCCCTCATATCTCCAAAGATTCTTTAGTTTTATCAGATTTATAAAAGATAGAGACAGCTGTACCGCTTCTCCCCAAAAACAGTTGAGCTTCTGGAGGCATGCCGTGGGCGGAGCTAAAGAGTCACAAGCATGCAAAGCTTTTGTGTAGCAGTCGTCTACAAGCTGTGACATCGACATAAATAAAGCAGGAACAAAAGCTTTATTGACTTACATTTGATTTAATTTGTTTATAAAACATTTGTCACCAAAATCCCAGAAACAAACACTTGCACAACTTCATTGCGGCTGCGAAGAAAACAAACTGCATCCACTGTTTCCTTAATGCTGGGTTCTTTGGGAAGCTAAACAAAGTTCTGTCGTGACAACTCTCAAACCCCCTTTCCACCAAGGCAGTTTGAGTGCTGTTTCGCAGCCAGAATCTAGTTTCAAATCGGTTCTTTGTTTTTGACACCCAAAGCACCAGCTCAGAACGGTAAAGTGGTTTGTAAGTAGCACTAAAACATTTCTAGTCTAGAAGTAAGAACTACTTACTACAGGGGTTCTTGACCAGGCTTTTATTTGAAATAGCAGCTAAACATGAACACGTTGGATTTGCTGTGTTTGGATGCTAATGTAGGTTTGCAAAATCATTTTTAATAGTAGGCTTGTTCGGGATGTGTCAGTGCTGCGCAAACTGCTCAGCGTGTGTTGTCGAAGTACTGCGAGAGCAATTTAAAAGCTTAAAAAGTTGTCTGCACCAGTCAGTCTGATGCATCTCAAGCAAGTCTGGTGTGTTTGTGTTTGGCGCTGCCACATAGCATTGCTGAGAAAGATGAGACGTATTCATTGACGTAAGACCTGGCTCTGTGGTGGCTCTCTAGCCTGTGGAAAAGCAAACCGGTTCTTAGAAGGCTTGTCAGTCGAGCCAGTCAAGCACCCGGTGCCTGCTGGTGGAAAAGGGGCATCAGAGGGATTGGCATGGTAATATACATTACAATGTAAATGTATTTGGTATTGGTGGAATAGATCTGCTACGCTGCTATTGCTGCTGCTGCAGCAGAGCAAGTACTGAGACTTGCTACTGCCAATACATCCACAACACGCTGCTGTGAGCATGTAAGAAATACTGCTGCTGCACATATAACATACATAAAATAACCCCATATAGCATACATAAATCACCTCATAGCAGATATATACAGGTGGAGCTGGGGAAGGTGGAGGGTTTCTGAAGCACACTGCAAACTGCTACAGCAAGCACTAGTCATATATTTGAATACTGAGTTAGACCTATCGGACTGCGCCATCTAGAGTTTCCTGCCAGAACTATTATTTGGTGATATTGTTGATTTCATGATCTAGAATCCTTTTCAAGCAAGTCCTGTGCAGCGCTGCCAGCAACGTTGATGGGTGTGCTCTTGCTCTCGCTCTGGCTGATTCTTCCAGGAGAAGTGTCCATACAAGAAATTCTGCGCTTTATGACGTCATGCAGGGCCATATTTGAGGCGGGGGGCGGGGAATAAAACTTTTCGAAACATATACGATACTCCATTATACAACCAACTAATGTTTAGCATGAGAATCCAACTCTTTCATAGTGTAAGTCAGAATGCATGAAATGGCATTAGACCTCTCCTTTCAGTAACTGTACAGCTGCTCCTAGCTGTTGAATAAACAAATTTGAAAATCACTTTTATAAACATGATTGTTAATCACTGACTGTAAATTTACCTGAATTTACCATACATTTTGAAATGCATTGCTAATTGAAGAGAGCTTCAAAAAATATTTGTGTGATCTAATAGCATGACACCAATGCCTTTTGATCTCTTCAGACACTCGGTGGCTTCTGGTCATATTGCTGCTGTGCAGACATCTTGCAGGGGTCAGATGGGGCACCTCTACTCTTGATGGTGATTCCTCTTGCTAGTGTTAGGAGAAGTTCAGTTTTGGTACCAGGTCCTATGAATTTGGAGGCATAAAGAGAACCACATGTTCCACACAGCTTTTTACCACTCTCCCGGCGCGGGGTCATATGGCAGAAAATGGACGCATAATCCACTCTTTAAGGTTTGGTTTGTGCATGTAGTCATGTTTGGCACTGTAGTTCATATGCCATATGTCTTTCTATAGCGGTGCAGCTAATATTATAAGCATACCAAACCCTCTAGAGCAAGAGAAGGCTAATGCCGAAGAACTCCCAGCAGGGTTCTCCCAGCACCCTATGGGCGTCCGTCTGCATCTGGATGACATTACTCCCTCCCTGGAGCTGATTAGACAGATGATGAGGAGGTCGGGCTAACCTAAACATGCCTCCATTGCAAACCACTCATTCATATTAATTAATCTCCCATTTGTCACTGTGCTTGATTTAGCGCTGGAAGGAAAGAACAAATGGTTTGGTGGTGGTGTTTGGCATATAGGTACAAAATAGCTAGTGACCACTTAAATGATTCAACTCCCACACTTAAGTTAATATAGGTTACTGATTCACTAGTTTGTATTGCCATCATTTACTTATCACAGTGGTCAAAACTAAGAATAAAAGTGAAAGTGAGTCAGGTGATTTCTTGGAACTGGCCCGTTTATTTTAGACCAGGAGGGTGGGAGTCTGAGAGATTGGAAAATTGTCTTGAGCTGTGTATCTTCAAAAAAAAAGTGTGCAGACAAGGCAGTCCTCCTCTCACTACTTAATTGTGTCATAATCTGCTGACAAGTCAACAGGAAGACCGTCTTTTACCCAAAAGTTAAGTGTACTTTGTTGAAAGCAACATCGCCAGGAGCGGAGAGGGGATAAGATACATTCTGGCAGCAGGTGTGTCAAAAACTACTGCATGAGAAAATGCATACTCTGCATGACTTCTTTGATGGATTCATGGCCTTTTAAATGGGTAAATCTTGTGAAATTTGAGATGTCAAACCATATATAGTGTTTAAATCAGAGCCGGCGCACAAATGGAAGTGATGGAAATTTCACAGCCCAACAAACCCAATTTTAACAGTGCTAAACAGTGGTGGTTCTGCATGTGCAAACTAACCAAAAACCTATGATAGAATGTTATCTCAACCCTAATAGAGAGTTTCTGACTGTATCGAGACTTCTTAAGGAACTGACACCTTGACTCTGTTGCCTCACTCCTCAAAGCAGCGACTATTGCACCTGCTTTTATAAGAATGGGATAGCATGTAGGAGTTGTAGGTCAACGGTGCGATAAGAAGGCACGTTCGTTCTCTTTCTCACTTGACCTTTGTCAGTTCCTTGGCAGCATTGTTCAGCAATGCATGGATAGAGAGGCGCACCCTACTCTCTGTGCGGTTCCCTGATCCCTCCCAGCTCACTGGGAGCATGTTCACATGAGACCGTTCATACCAAAGTACACCTACGCAAGTCTCATCAACTCCCCTTTCATTTTCTTCTTCCACTTTGTGCATGTCTTCATGTTTACATGTGGGTGTGTAAAGCTTAAATTACATTAAACATTTGAATGCTTAACTTAATAAGTATCTACAGTCTCGCCTCAGTGTTAAATTCTGTGAAAATGTAACATAATATCATATGAAACAACACAGCATGTGCACTCACCTAACTACAAGCCTTTAATAAAGCATGTTTAGAAATTAGGTTGAATTCATGCACATGTGTAGGCATTTGAAAACATGACACAATTGCATGTTTTGATCTGCCATGACTATTAACAGCCTACGTAGAAGTGAGCCCTTTCACCTTGGGTGGGGGCCACTAAAAAAAAAAAAAAAATGTGACAAGTGACATCATGAAAATCTGATTTTTTCCATGTTTAAGTGATATAATCAGGTTCCTGGTGTATCTACCAACGTAGAAAACATGAAAAAGAATAACCCAGTACATTTTTTTACACCTTTCTCTCCAAGCTTGTGAAAGAATATGGCGCTCAGATTTCACTCTCCCCGTGGTGTGGAAATTGGATTTTAATATTATAATATTACAGCCCCTAAATCTGCGGCGTCGTCATTTTGTTTTTCACATGCAATACCAGTTCTAACGCCATGGCGAAAGTTTGAGCAAAGCACGCTAACTGTTCTATCGTTGGCTGCACAGACAAGCACAGAACAAGACAAGAGAGCAGTGGATTTATTGATTTATTTACTGTATTTTACGCTGATGCCACACAGATCTAATATAAACATGCAATTTCTTTCCCAGCTGTTTATCATCACAGACATAACCGACTGTTTTTGTAACTCCTGTGTGTTTTTATCATATATGTGTGTGTATTTGACAGTTTAAGTGCAATAAGACATGAAAGAGAACTTAGTTTAGTACTCGCATGTCGTGTGACAGCCGCTTTCTGTGTGCGTTCTTCGAATGTGTGCTCTCAAAACCATATATCAGAAGTTTAAACTAATATGGTTTAAAACGCATGATTTCAGTGTAATAGACATGATAATCAAAACCAAACAGATGTTTTTTTAGCAGAATTTCTGAGGTATGAGCTGAAGGCACAGCCCTATTCTGGAAACATTTGCATTTAAAGAAACATGCACTAAAATAGCATGGTTCTGCTTCCACTCAAAATAGGCATTTTCAAAATTGATATAATAAATGATCTGTGGGGTATTTTGAGCTGAAATTTCACACATTCTGGGTACGCCTGAGAATTATATTACATATGGTAAAAAGGGGCATAATATGTCTATAAATGGTAAAATGCTACCTGTTAATAAAATAATGATAGTATATATGACAAAAAATGATAACTGCAAAACGAATAGGTTTTGGAAGTAAAAAATTATGATTGTATATGATAATATTCAATATTATGTTATAACAAAAAGTGTTAATGTACAAAAATCTGATCTGTTATAAGGTATTTTATGTTACATACATATTGCATTTTTATGGCATTATTTTATTGTCGTGTTGTATTGTCGCATGGCTTATTTAAGTCGTCTTATGATTTGCAGATTTTTTTCTTTCATTTTTAGCTTTCTATTTAAAGCCTATTTTGAAATTTAACAGGAAGTGTGCCTTTGTATTAACATTGTTTTTGGTAAGTCTAAATATTGTGGTATACGAATATGGTAATCATTCAGTGCAATGTGTAGTGTCATCTGATCTCATCTGATAGCATAAAGTACAATGGTACCGCCATGTACTTTTTTGTAAAGGATGGCTATAATGTTGCTGTAAAAAAAAAACTTTCCCACCTTCCCAACTGCACATTTCCCTCTGCCCTAAAAGTTTCACACTCTCTTTAATGCCGTGTGACTGTTTGTATAGTCTCTAGACACGTCTCTGACTGACAATTGGCAATCCTTTTCCCCGTGTTATGATCTACTGTCGGATGTGTGGACCAGACCAACAGGCCAGCTACAGAGTCTCTATGTGGGCTGCACAAAGGTGAAGAATTTAGCAGAACTCCTGGTCCTGCCACACTGTTATGAGGATGAGACGTGCTTCACGCCTGGGTATGGGCCCTCACAGACGCAATGGTGCGAGACCACCGGCCCCTATCAACCCATCCCACCTAGACTGCCGGCAGGGAGGGGAAATGGAGAGTGGTGTCTCTGTCAGACGGTCACACATTGAGGAGTGTAACCAGAGCCAGGTGATGAGACACAGGCTATGGCGGCACTCATAAGCCCCAGGATGCCAGTGCTGTATAATCCAGGCTTCTTCCACATTCCCAGCCTGATCTCTGTACCTTGCCATGTGAAACTGACATGAGACCCTTTGACAAAGAAAAGTGCTGTGGTGATACCATGATTTCGTATAAAGAATATAGAAGAGCTTGACATATTAGATTTCACAGGGAACATTATACATAAATGCATTTTTCAAACATGTTTTACCTTAAATATGAAACAGTCAAAGCTCATTTTCAGCTTTCTTTTCTCTGTTCCAATTGATTAGCAGTATGTCTTCACCGCAGCTGACTTTCAGTGGACCCCAACCAATAGCAACACCATACACACCCATCTAAGACAACATATTCACGGTAGATATCAATGAGCTTTTATGAAACAATGCATACTTTACCTGAGACCCACTGCAGAAAAAACTTTCCCTAGACGCATGTGAATGGGTTCATGGAACTCAGAGGTATTTGAGTTTGACCTAGGATTGCTGATGCATGTTGACTCTGGGTTGGGTCAACTCTAAAACACATTCACGTACAGAAGTCTGCTTAAAATGACCTTTGTGATTGTGTAAGCCTGAAGGATGAGGTTAGTTTTAGTGATTGCGTGACTGAGTATTTTGCTTTGTTCCAAAACCTTAAGTCATATTAAGTCATAATAGACACCCTTCTAATATGAAGTCTGTTTCAATAAGTAAGCATTTAAATTATGTTTCCTCTTAAGATACCTTATTTTGGATTAGATTCCAAGGTAGCATGTCTCCTTCACATCAAAGACATTCCCAGAATGCACTGCAACAAGCTAATAAATAAAAAAAAGATGGTAGAACTACACAATGTAATATGTTTAATACTGAAAATATCTACACATTCTGTGTAATAATTCTGTGTAATTCAAAGTATTGTTTTACCAGCTTTTTGTATCTTCATGTTTACCGTTAGCTTAGCAACATGCTAGCATGAAACAGTGAGTTCATTCTCCTGTTTAGCACTGTTTGTGTCGTTCACAAACTTTATATGAGTGTGTAGTTAAAGGATTATATTATTTAGATAAGGGGTGAATCATGTCATATCAAAATTCCAGAGTTTGTAAGATATTTGACTCATACTTTAAGCATTTTGGTGTTAATGAATCATCCATATGCATGTTTATTTACCACATGAAAGCATTTCTTTTTCCTTGAGAAAAGAAGTACACTTTTGCAAAACTTAAAAAAAAATACTTAATATGGAAAATCCACTTTAAAGGAATGGTTAACTGTATATTAATTGCACTTAAATGAAAATGTATTAAATGTATTGTAGTTTACATTTATATTAGCTGAACTTTAGACTGCTTTTTTGGCCCACTGGAGTAAGTATATCTTTATATGATGTAAATTAAAATATGCTTTAAGGTTATAAAGTATATGCATATACTTTATATGTAATATTAAATATCACACAAAAGTCTTTGTGGTGATGTGATATATGAAGAGTAAAAAGAGAGTAAAACTTTGAATTTGACATTATTACAAAGTGCACTTTCTTAAATGTTTACTAAAAAACATAGTCATGAAAATGTACTCTCTTTGGCCCCATGCACACTGCAGATAAATTTGGTTGTCAGTTCACCTTTTACACCGTAATCGCAATCTGTACACACATAATTCACTAAAATACGGGAGTGACAACCACGTTTACAGAAATTCTATGCAGTGTGTACGGAACTGAGCTGAACAACTAGTTGTTAATGACATATTTAAACGCACATCAGAAATTTGTCTTTGTCTGTACACTGTAAAAAACAATTTGTTGAGTCAACTTAAAATAATTTGTAACCTGGCTGCCTTAAAATTTTAAGTTCAGTCAACTCAAAAAAAAGTTTATTCAGCTTGAAATGTTAAATTATACTAAGTGACAACTCAGATATTTGAGTTGATTCAACTTAAAATTTTAAGGCAGCTGGGTTACTTACCCATCTGTTAAGTTTAGCAAACGCAAATATCCAAGTTGTTACTTAGTACAACTTTACATTTCAAGTTGACTAAACTTATTTTAGTTGACTTGACTGAAAATTTTAAGGCAGCAGGGTAACAAATTATTTTAAGCTGACTCAACAACTTGTGTTTTTTTTATTTTTTACAGTGTATGTGAGATGCAAGAACAGTGAAATAAGTCTTAACCTTAGCACATTTTGACATGGGGATAGTTGCTCACGAGGCCTGTGGTAAACTGTCAGTGTTGCCAGATTTTTATAGTAAAAAAAAAATAACAACAAAGAAGGACAAGCACCAAAAAACACTAAAACACCCAAATGCTTTTTGTTTTATAACACCAAAAAAAACAACAAAAAAAAAACATGTCCAAACAACATGTCTAAAAGCGCTTGTAAATATGAGGACATGGCAACACTGCAAGACAGCGCTCTCTAAAGCAGCCTCCCGAGCACAAGCAAAACACAGCACATCTATCAGCGGTAGTTTGGTTAAAATCGATGGACAGATATCAAACGGCTAAATTCTTATTCATTGCTGTTCCATACACACATGGAAAGATAAATTACGGGAGTCACTCCCACATTTAAATGCGGTTGTCACTCCTGAAACTTGCAGTGTGTACGTGGCCTTTATTCCATTCATATTTTTTTTTAATAACTGCAAGTAAAGCTGTGTTTCAATAACATAAAATAAATATTAGCTATATTAACACAATCTTAACAAATAAAATGGCACATTTGCAGAAATAGAGTGCATAGGTGGCAAAAATCATCAGCCAACCCTACTCTACTGTGACGTGTAAACATCAGTCACTGTAGCTAAACGAAATGCTGTCAGAGAATTATCCTGGGAGGAAGTGTACTGACATACACATCTCGTCATAATCAGAGTGAAACTCTTAGGCTTGCTCTGTGTCTGGTCTGTAATGGCTTGAGAACGGGCCCAGGCTTGAATGGCTGCCATTGTCAGGCCTTTGATGGAGGCGCTGATATCTGGGCCCAGATGAAGCCGCGGTCTGTGTGAAACAGGAAACAGAATCCTAACCTCCTGACCCCTGACCTTGGTTTGATGAACCTCTTACACATGTGGCAGGGTGGTAGGGGTCACCATGTCCCAGATAGCCCTCATCTGCCACAAATCTCCTCCACATTCCACACAAGGCCAACTTTAAACCTGCAGCATTCATTTCAAAAGGGCTCTGAAAGAAAACAAGCACAATGCTTCGCAACACGCACGTTCCTTTTATTAGATCAGAATGAAAGAGTGTGGTTACACCTGACACTTAACTGATTATAAATCGCCTCTTTATTACCTATGCAAATAGTTGTCTTAGTAATTTGGTTTAGAGATTCTACGAACAGATGTTAAGATAAAGGTTCAAAAGGTGCGAAAGTCTTTCTTGTCACATTTTTCTGACCATAAACGCTGTAATGCAGGAAATGGGCTTGTTTAAAGGATTTAACCTAAACCTAATTGAGAATTTCGTATGATTTATTCCTCTCACATGTTTAACAATCTGTTGTTTTTAGAAGTGACATTTGCCTGCCATGGAAAACTGTGACTTTTCTCAAATTTCAGTGAATAACACCTTGTTTCTCATGGCCTAGTGCTACATTAAGTGCTAAGTGTAGCATTTGATCGCAAGTCTTGTAAAATTTCACTCCTTTGTTATTTATAAGCAACATCAACACATGCTTGCTGTCTGCTAAGCTAATGGGATAACAACTCATAAGTGTGCTGTAACTCATAACAGTGTGTTTTTACAGTTACATGACATCAGTGTCTGACATCATACTTTTGAGTTCAGTTTAAAAAAGAAATGTTTTTGGTTGTTTTATGTTATACATGTTTAGATTTTTTGTTGCTTAAACGCTTTTATGTAAAGTTAAATTTAAAAACGTTTTAAAAATAAAAAACATTTTTTTAAACAAAATAAACATTAACGAAAATAAAAATAAGCATGAATATACAAACATTTTATTTTAGCAACGTATTTCATCTTAATTTGAACATGATGAAAACAAAACTAAAATGCTATAACTAAAGGCCAAAACTAAATATTTTTATGCTACACGTTTAGATTTTTGTTGCTTAAAAGTTTTAATTAAAAAAAAAAAATACTTGAAAGAAAAATATTAACTGAATATATATGAAGAGTTTATTTTCAAAAACAGATAACTTTCAAAAAATATTTTCAAAAATGATTATGCTATCATGTTTTCATTTTGTTTTATTGTATTAGATGTATGTGTTTATGTATTTATTTATTTATTTTTGTTATTTTTACTTAAGCAAAATAACACAAATTAGTTAGCTGTATTTATTTATTTATTTATTTTTGTTATTTTTACTTAAGCAAAATAACCCAACTGTAGTTAATATATATATATATATATATATATATATATATATATATATATATATATGTATATATATATATATATATAACAGTTAATGTTTATCTTAAATATTCCTTTAACTTCCACCCGAAACACTTTGTTGTTGGGTTGCCTGAGTGAAATGCGCGAGATAAATGTCACAGGGTCTCGACACCTTCAGCACCAGGTTCGACACCTCCGGCACCTCAGGGCTACGACATTATCACAATAGATTGCTCTCTGTGGACTTTGCCGGAGAGCTGTGAACGTCACTGAGTCACTTCGATCCAAAAGATGTTACATCCTCCATAAACCAGGCCCTATTCATAAACATGCAATCCCCTGACTGCGTCTGTCCTGCTGTAGTGCATTGTAAAAGCTGGCCTTCCTTTTGTGCGCGCTGTAAGTGCATATGAGGAGCAGCGGGGTGAGAGGTGGGGGACAACACTCGTGCGGTCGTGTGCGGGGAAGGATGAGGGTGGAGTCATGTTTACTCCCTCTATTGTCTGTCAGCCAGGAAGGAAGAGCGTCCTGGACCGCAAATGAGTGCAGGTCTAACTGTCCCCCAGTGCTGTGATCTCAGTGCCTGAGCAGAGAGGACTGTGGGATGGGCAGGGGCAATAGTGCAAGTCCCTCTGCTGTATTAAGGATAAGGAAACCCCCCCGTTCTGCCCTATTTCTACAGTCACCATCGCTGGAATAGCGCAGACTCCTATTGTATGCAAATAGCTAAAAGTAGAAGCTTCCTGACCATGACATTGAGATTGCTTGGCTGTTTTGGCAAATCCTGAAATAGCAGGGGGAAAGGAAGGAACGTGGAAGTGTTTCTTATTTGTTCATTGAAAGCACTGAATTAAGCGAAGTGATAAAAGTAGCGTGAATGAGCGTTTGAACCTCTGCAATCTCCTAACTGACTGTGTCTGCTTATCACACCTCTGCCAGCTGCTCCACCTCTTTGACACAAGAGTTTGACCCACACCAGCAACTTTCTAACGAACCCATTTGCTATTCATACAGTTAGACTGGTTCCTGATAAACAAACAAAAGACCAGTTCAAGGAGTTGGTTATACAATTACATCAGAATGTGAGATCATGGTTATTTATCTTTACCTATTTGCCTTTGTCTTGCATACCTCAACAATATGACAGTTGCAGATGCAGAGGACTATATTTTAGGACTCAAATGGGGGACTAATTTTAACCAAAATCTTTACCTCAATATAAATAATTTTCAACCACAGTAAGAAACGGCACCACATTTTAGTAATTCGTCCTATAAAAAAAAGATGTTACTAATTGAAGTTAAAGGGATAGTTCACAGAAAAAATATTTATTTGCCTTTAAAATATTTGTTCAGTTCCAGAATAAAAATTATCTGATAATTTACTCACCCCCATGTCTTTCTTCAGTCGAAAAGAAATTAATGTTTTTAAGTAAAACATTCCAGGATTTTTCAATGGTACCCAACGGGTTGATGGTCCAAATTGCAGCTTCAAAGGGCTCTACACGGTCCCAGTTGAGGACAACTGCAGAGGAATTTGGACCTAACCAAAATAAAGTCAGATGAAGATGCTGATGGCGAGCTTGATGACGTAACACGTTCTCACTCCCAACTCTTCACATATTGACGATTGGTCAGGACCCCTTGGCGTCGCTTTTTAAATCTCAAGGTACCCCTTTAGCGTAATTTTCCAATGCACAGGGGTATCCTTTTAGCGTCACTTTTCGATGTGCAGTTTCGTCTATTGTTTTCAGTTGTTTGTCTTTATTTAATGACTTACATGCATTTGTACAAAAAAAAAGTGTATATAAATATATAGTTTAATTTGAGCACCTAACCCTACCCTTACCCTAAACCTACCCACTTCTGAACAATATAAAACACGTAACAGGCAAATATAAGTACAGTTACAGGTATTTATTGCAAAAACTTACCATAAACAACCAGTACAAAGACATTACAAACAAGTCCTGTTGCATTCCGAGTCTTTCTGAAGCCGTACGATATCTTTATGCGAAGAAGAGAGTAAAATATAATGTTTTAATCGCTGAAAACGGAATATTAATACTTTCTGAGTAAATTATGACTGTAGTTGTATCTGCCTGTTATATCTGCCTCCCTGGACCCCAACATATATGCAATAATGGCAATATTATTACCCAATATATAATTTAATCATGACAATAAAATTCTCAGTGCCTTTAGCATCAGCATATTGACGCCAAGGGTTTCTTATTTAAAGCAATGGAGGACCCTGCACATTGAAAAATGACGCTAAAGGGGTAACCTGTGCGTGAAAAAGTGACGCCAAAGGGTCCTGACCAAGTGTCAATATGTGAACAGTTGGGAGTAAGAATGTGTTGGATGACTTCAGAGCTGGACAGTCTCATAAAGGAGATCCGCAGGACGCTCCGTTGTAGCAGCTCAGTGTTTTACATTTGTCAGGGAAAGGACCATTTACATCCAAATGCAATTTAATGCACACAGAACAAAAACTAGAATATATTTCAGAACATAAACTGCTTATCCATCCATTTTCAGTAAGATTTAACATTACTAGATGTGTTTGTGCCCCTGCATATCCTGCTTTTGTGCATTTAACTTGAAAAATGACCAACAGATATTTGTTTTAAAGCAGTGGGTATTTCACTCATTGATTTGCTTAAAATGTACTTTTTGACCAGAATGCTTTTAGTGTATTCTATTCATCGTGTTTATTGCTAGCGCAGCAACAATTATTTGTTTACAAATAATTCCTGTGCAATGTTATCTGGTTGTAATGAAGCTCTCCCCCCAAGCTCAAACGTCAAGCTACACCTATGGGTATAAGGGTCTTAAGTAGCTAAACATTCATTTTCTAAAAAAAATAAATAAATTATAGACTTTTAACCACAAATGCTCCTCTTGCGCTAGCTCTGCAATGCGCATCTGCGACATCATGCATTACGTAACCACATTGGAAAGGTCACGCACGGTTAGTTCTTTGTGTACTCTGGTTCAAAAAAGTAGGGTGGGGTGGAAAAACTCCATCTCGTTTTCTCCTCCAACTTCAAAATCATCCAACATCATTGTTTTACCTTTTTCTGTAAAGGACGTTTGACTTTTTTTGCACATTCACTTTGTAAATACTGGGTCGGACTCAGTACTTCCACCTACATCACGCATGACCTTTCTAACATGATTATGTAATGCTTGAGGTCGTAGATGTGCATCGCAAAGCTAGTGCAAGATGAGCATTTTTGGTTAAAAGTATGACAGATTGTTTTGCTAGATAAGATCCTTATTTCTTGGCCGGTGAATCCTTTGAAGCTGCACTGAAACTGCAATTTAGACCTACAACCCATTGGGTCCCAATGAAAATCCTGGAATGCTTTCCTCAAAAACTTTGTCGTTTTTTTTCTTACTGAAGAAAGAAAGACATGAACATCTTGGATGGCATGCGGGTGAGTAAATTATCAGGAAATTTTCATTCTGGAAGTGAACTAATCCTATAAGTTGTTTCAAATTTGTATTAATTTCTTTCTTCTGTTGAACAGATAGGGTATATATACAGTATGGTTTATAAAAGAGAAGATATTCTGAAGAATGTTGATAACCAAACAGTAACTGGTCCAGACTAACTCCCATAGTATGGAAAAAAAATACTATGGAAGTCAGTGGGTTCCAGAAACTGTTTGATTACCCACATTCTTCAAAATATCACTATCAACACTATCAACACTGTCACTGCTACTTAAATTTGGAAAATGTTAAACTCACATTTCACAAACCTATATTTTCACACAAGACAACCAAATGGTATCTTCACTGATGCTTTCTGAGAATTGTTTACTCTTGCATACAACACAACTCACCATTACACAAATGTCCGAATTATGTTCTCCGACTTTTATTTGCATCAACATTTTATTTGCATAAGCTGATTATATTTCCATTAATACTTTTTAAGAATTGCTTGCTCTTGCTTTGAACAAACCAACCAATATTTTTTTAGCAGGATCAATGGAATGTTGCTGTTTCAACACAACTTCTGTTCACAGTTTTGAAGGTGACGATTGAAGGTACTTTTTATTTGTATCATGCAGCTACACATTCAGGACAACATGCTAGCTACATTCTGGCTTAAATACAAATGGTGCAACCAAATTAAGTATAGACTCTGTTAAATAAACTAGTAGTTACTAAGCCCCAATACACATTAAGTAAAAGCTTATGAACAGCCCACAGTGTTTCCAGACCCTTTGAGAACTACTAGAGCATGTCAAAAATAATTTGCAACAGTAATGCTATGTCAGTCAACTGTTACATTCAAATTCCTTTAAAAACTACCTGTTCTTATCTTGTTGTAAGTCAACTGTTTTGACGCACCCTTTGTTAAATAAGGATGTTGAAAAATGTAGCTTTAACAAAAGAGCCAGACTTTTACTGTATACAGTTGCGATTATGATGTTTCAAAAACCAAATTTTGACTTATGAGCTTTTTTTTTTTTTCCATCAGGGACTGACTGGATTGTGAGAAGTGGACGTTTATGACATCAGTCAGAAAGCAAAGCTGACGTTTAAGAGGCTGAACAAATTATTACATTTTAATGAAACATTACAAGTTTTCTACACATGAATTGTACTTGATCAGACTCCAATATACTTTAATAAATAAATATGGTCAGTTTTTTACTGTTCGCTTTAATTCTTTCAAGAGGGCCACGTGTATCAGTGAACATCCTACAGGGCCATATGTATGTGGATGAATGTGAAGCCGGTGCCTCACACAGTAGGTCTGAGGCCTGAGAGTGCAGGGCACTGCAGGTTGCCCCCGTCCAGAGGTGCGCTTGCACTTGAACCATGTCCATTCACAGGAGGAGGGGCTCTTCCTTTCATCTGTCTCTCTCCGTGGAGGCCGATCGGGCCCCTGGTCCCCTGACCCCTCGGCTCTGTCCAATATTGTCACCTAATCCTTTCTTTTCTCCTGCACAATTGCTTCCCCCATCTCAGGGTTTGACTTTTTTCTCTCTCCCTGGTGCCCCTTTTTCCCTTCTTTCACTGCCCTCCTCCACTCGTTAAGTCCTCCCTCACTCTGCATTGCTCTCGTTCACCATCCTCCTTTCACACCGCGCACCCCCTTTTCCACGGCTCTTCCTCCCTGGACCCACCCCTTCCTTTTCCCCTTCTGCAGATTGTAGGGCTGCGGTGAGTGGCTCTGCTGCTGGGGATTATGTGCTTAGAGGCCGCTGGCCGTACGATTGTGTGAAGGGTGGATAGAGGAATGCAACAGAGGTGGGCAGCAGGCGGACAGGGGATAGGGCTGGGGGGTCACGCTTTTGGAACTGAGAATAGGGGGGTAGTGGCTAAAATACGGAAAGATTTGAGAATTTACCCTTCTTGGAGATCAGGGGTGTTCAGCCTTTAAAGACCTAGGGACCCCCACCCATGCTCTCTTCCAACCCAGAGACCCCCAAGAAAAAAAAAAGGTAGATTTTCTCAGTAACCCTTTAAAATAATAACATTAACAGTAAGATGTTGAATTAAATCTGCAAGCAGCATTGAAAGGGCCCTCACACCCGGGCTCACCACCAACCGGTGGCTTTAGGAAAACTGCGAATGGTGGGCAATATGCATTTAAAGTGGTAAATATAGAAGATATATGTCAAAGTCATTTATATGTGCCAAACTTTCTGCTACCAGGTGGTGGCGCTATGACTATAACTAGATATTGGCATGTAGCTGTCTTCAGGCCAGTACTTTTATAAAACATATGAAGTTTGGTGCAGATTGAACATGGTATGTTTGAGTTAGTGCAAAGCATGATGTATATTGTTGCTAACAGGTGGCACAATGATTATAACTAAATGGCCTTCAGATGTGTTCTTATCGAACGTGTGAAGTTTGGGGCAGGTTGGACGTTGTATGACTGAGTTACAACACCTTCTATTCCCATGGTGAAACATCGAACTTTGTCAGGCCGTCACGGACACAACCTTCCACGAAACCTCAAGATCTTCGCAATTTAACATCACAAAGGCTTTTAGAGTAGACGGACCAAATATAATGTTGATGTCATTAAATGTCTTTGAGGAGTTTGTTAGAGCATAAAACATGCCACTTCCTGTTGCCAGCAGGTGGCGCTATGGCTATAGTTGAATATGATCACGGGCATGTGTTCATGACAGGACTCTTATCAAACGTGAATTTCAGTGCAGATTGCACATTGTATGTCTGAATTATAACAGCTTCCTTTTTCAGACTGCCAGAAAGATGTTAGTTCTAGAATAAATGTGAAAATGCATTAATTCATCTCACTCACAAAAACAAATAAAAAGGATTCCCGCAAAATGAATAAAAACAGTGAAATTCAACTCAGAATATGACACAATCCTGCAATAATTAAATATGTTAAATAATACAAATATCCTTTATGCATTTAATCCCATTTTATTAACCAGTGTCTTTGCTGCTGACCTTTAATGATCCAATTCAACCATACTAACAAGCAAAAATTACTTAATATAATCTAACATTTGTTTTCCCTTTTTTTTATTGCTGAAGAGTTGACATTTTTTCTTCTGCATTCTACTGTACAGACATGAATTTACTTTTCTCAAAGCCTGAGGCTTTTGGTGTGAAAAGGCTTTTACAAAACAGAACTTTTAATATTAAAAACAAACAAGCAAGTCCTGCCCAGATTTAAAAAGTAACACAAAAGTAAAGTAACGCATTACTTTCCATAAAAAGTAACTAAGTAACGTAATTAGTCACTTTTTTAGGGAGTAACTTAATATTGTAACGCATTACTTTTAAAAGTAACTTTCCCCAACACTGTATATATATATATATATATATATATATACAATAAATCTAAAAGATAAAGATAATAAACTTCAAAGATACTTCAAGGTGTCTGTGGAAAGATTTCTACTGACACCCTGAAGTATCTTGAGGTTAAAAATGTAAAAAGGTTGGATTATGACTAGGCCTGCACAGAATTCCACAGAATACAATCACTTGTCATGCACACCCCACACAAATATTTTGCCTTATCTATAAAGCCTTCAGCATTCACACAGAGAGCAATGCTCATAGTTTTTACTCACACATTTTACCATATTTAAACCCACTCTACAGAATTTTTGGAAGAAATCATTTGGAATTACAGCTGCTCTTTATACATTAAATACTGATCAAAATTTTGGAATAATTACGATTTTTATGTTTTTGAAAGAAATTCCATATGGTCACCAAGGTTGCATTCATTTTATCAAAATTACAAAAAAATAGCAATATTGCATCAATTCAGCATATTAGAATAATTTATGAATAATCACGTGACACTGAAGACTGGAGTTAGCACTGCTGGAAATTTAGCATTGCCATTACAGGACAAAATTACATTTTAAATTTTACTAAAATAGAAACAATTCTCTATTTTTACTGTATTTTTGATGAAATGCATGCAGCCTTGGTAAGCTTGAGACATTTAAAAAACTTTTCATATATACTTGTAGATGTGACACCTTCATAATACAGCTGCGTCAACCTCATGTCCTAAAATTGCGTTGACTCCTCTTTTACATTCCTTCCAGGCCAGTGAAGTCAAATATTCGTTCATATCATGTTATTGCCAAAATGGTGAACCATAACATATAAATGGACTTAGTCACGTCTAATGTGAGAGGTTATGATATTTGCGTGTATTGCTCAATTCCTGCCTCTGAAATGGAAGGACTTGAGCTCAGGCTTTTTAGACCACAGGGTGTTCGTTACTAATCATTGGTTACATGACTGTTATGAGTACCTGAATGTCCTCTCTGCTTCAGTTTTTTTTTTTCTAAACATGTCTGGTGTGTGTGAAGATGTGGTCAACCGTAACCTCAGCCATTCCTCAAGCCATTGCCAAATGCTGACTTAGTGTCTGTGATTCTGGTTACTCTAGAAGAATAGTTTAAATATGAAATTCCAGTTATTATTTACTCTCCTTTGTCATTCAAAATGTTGTTGCTTTCCATGGAAGAGAAAAAAATTACAAAAAAATTGTGTTCACAGCAAAACCTTTAGTAACCATGACTGTCCATGTTGTAATAAGGATGAAGCACTATAAACTTATTTGAGTTGACTGAACTTAAAATTTTAAGGCAGCAGGGTAACAAAATATTTTAAGCTGACTCAACAAATTGTGTTTTTTTGTTTTTTACAGTGTTTTTTACAGTTTTTTCCCAGTCATGACAGTTAGGGTATGTCTAAAAACGCCCATCTCATTTTCTCCTCCAATTTTATAATCGTTCTACATCACTGCAGAAGTACCGACCCAGAGTTTACAAAGTGAACATGCATAGAAGATCAAACACCCTTAACAAAAAAAGGTAAAACAGCGATGTAGGACGATTTTGAAGTTGGAGGAGAAAATGAGATGGGAGTTTTTCGACATACCCTAACTGTCATGACTGGGAAAAAACACAGAGTTATATGGAGCTGGACAAGATGAGCATTTGAGATTAAAAAGTAAATAAATTGTACATTTTTTTGGAAAATAACCGATCGTTTCACTAGATAAGACCCTTCTTCCTCGGCTGGGAACGTTTAGAGCCCTTTGAAGCTGCATTTAAACTGCATTTTGGAAGGCACCATAAAAGTCTATTACATGAAGAAAAATCCTGAAATATTTTCCTTAAAAAACATAATTTCTTTACGACTGAGGAAAGAAAGACATGAACATCTTGGATGACAAGGGGGTGAGTACATTATCTGTAAGTGAACTAATCCTTTAAATTGAAAGTGAATATTGAAATGACTACATTTACATTTTTAGTAACAACCACAGCTGTAGTTTCACTAAAAACACACATCTTGCACTCTTCAGAATTTTTACTGCTATATACGACATACAGGTTACATTTTGGGCTGAACTGTTCCTTTAATACACTTGGACTAAAAGTAAAAAGCTACAAACTATTTTAAGGGGTTAAAAGGGATCAGAAGCAGGTCAGCTGTGTTTTATGAGCAGGATGTTATTAGTTTGAAGTGTGCAAATGGTGACAAATGTCCCATCATCACCAGCATATCAGCTGACAGAAACAAAGTGTCATGCAGTTCTCCACTTGGTGCATTTGATGTGCTTGACTGTCTCAGCATGATCGGTGTAAAACTTTTTATATTCCTTGATTATTTTGTTCCTTTCAGACAAACAACTAAGGCTTTTTTCCCCCCTCCGGGCGACTGCTTTGCAGATGGTCTTGGGTGACTTGCATGCCGTCTGACTGGGCTTTCTGGCCAGCGCCAGCCCTGCTTCACTGGGTGGCATGGTCCTCTTTTCTCTCTCATCTCTTATGGGCTTTTTCTCATGTATATCTCTATCATTTCAGCCCCTTAATGAGGATTGGATGAGCCCATTGATGTTTTTGGGGTCTTGGGGCCCGCTGTCCGCATGCCTCTCAATGAAGTCTCCTAGCAGCAGTCATCGGCCTCTTTCTTCCCCGGGTATTGTCACCCCTGAAAGTGACTTACTTCAGGCCTAGTGTGCCTCTCTCGCTCACTGTCTTTGTCTGCCTCTCCATGTCTCTTTTTCTCTTTCTCTTCCACCACTGGCCGTTACTGCTTGAATAGCTAATAGTGGCCTCCTGCCAATGGACCTCATCCGTTCTTGACCCCCACTCCTTTTCGCACAAACGCACGCACACACATCTCCTTACTCCATATCGAAAGCAAAACATACTTTTCCGTTTTGGCTTATGATCCATTGAGGTGCCACAAGCCTGTATTCTTCAAAGCTTCTTTGCAGCAGGTACGCAACTTTAAGTCAGCTTTTGTGTGTGAGGCTCCACATTTGCACATTTCTTCCCAGTGCCACTCATGGTGCAATAGACCATCCTTTGCTCTGTCACATCAGTCCTCACATACGCTCTGAAAGCTGTTCTTTCGGGCAGCTGCCGTTCTTGCGGCTGTTCTGTAATGCATCCCATTTCCACGAACTCTTTTATGCTTCTGAGTGTCCCCTCTGCTCTCTTGAATGGTGCCCAGTTCAGAAACACAGAGAGGAGAACATTACAAAATCTCCTATGATTTTACCCACCTGTTCGTTGCAAATTAGATCTGCTGTTTTGAAATGAATAGCACAGTAACCCTCATGCGTAGCATTGCCCAATAGTGACAGTTTGTATTAACAACTGCTCTTGTATTTGAAATGTTTATGATATGCATAATCAGAGATTTTTTGTTACAATAATAATTGCATAAATATAGACCCTCAACTAAATGACTAACAGGGCTGTCCACAAATAAGATCATCTAGACAGCTTTATATTGAGAATCTTTTATGTCTTTAATTTCAGTATTAAAATGAATTCGTATTTTATTCTATAACATTTGTTAACTTTTTTTCTGGTTGTCAGGGACAGCTATACTAATATCATAGTGGGGGGAAATGCTTTACTCTATTATATTAATGTTAAGTCATGTGGTGCAAAAAAAACTAGTGAAATTTAAAAATACTGCAAAACATAAATTGGAAATACTGTCATTGAGAGGACCTCTGCAAACCCTCATGACTATATTTCAAGGTCAGTAAGTAAAATCTTACATAATTTCACCTTTTTATGGTTAGTTTAGGCTGTATGTGGTGTAACTCACCAAAAACCTAATGATATTTGTGACCCTGGAGCACAAAACCATAAGGGTAAATTTTTAAAGGATTTATACATCATCTCCTGAATAAAAACATAAGCTTTTCATTGATATATGGTTTGTTAGGACAGGACAATATTTGGCTGAGATACAATTATTCCAGAAAATCTGAGGGTGCAAAACAATCTAAATATTGAGAAAATCGCCTTTAGAGTTGTCCAAATGAAGTTCTTAGCAATGCATATTACTAATCAAACAATTAAGTTTTAATCTTTTTACACTAGGAAATTTACAAAATATCTTCATGGAACATGATTTTTACTTAATAACCTACTGATTTTTGCCATAAAAGAAAAATCGATAATTTTGATCCATACAGTGGCTATTACTACAAATATACCTGTGCTATTTACAACTGGTTTTGTGGCCCAGGGTCACATTTAAGATACTTTTTAACTTAAACAATATATCTTAAACCTTTTTTTGAAAATAATAATTAAGATGTGTGCACTCACTTGCACCCATTAATTTTTCTGGTAATTAAATATGCATTTTAAGAAAATAAAAGCTTATGAAATAATATCTACAAAGAGAAATTGGCATGTCTGTTTCAGACTATTTTTGAAAAAGTTAAAAAAAAAAAAGATTGTCATTAACCCAGCAGCCACTAAGCAGAAAAATCTTCCTCTGGGTTAACCTCATCATGACGGAGCAGTCCTTCTTGCCCACACATATGTACATTCCTGATGGCATCATCTGAATGAATAAATATCCCTGCATATCATCGTGGTCATGATTACATGACCTCTCTCTACCAACCCTCCCCCTGGGGCCTGTGTAATTGGGATAAGAGACTGGGCACTAAAGCTCCGCAGACACAGGCGCCTCTGTGAAAAACGGCCATCACCCCTTTTTCATGTGATCACAATGCCCTGGAATGCATGTCACACTAGTGGCCCTCCGCTCCACCTCCAGCTGTCACCCACGTATCCCTCCGGCAGCACTCTGATCAACCGAGCCCGCGGGCCCTGCGTCATCTCCGAGCCGCAACCCGATATGCCTGGATCCACTCGATATACCCTCTGTACTCTGAAGCTGGGGCTTCAGAATCTGTCTTTGCAGTTGCATTGCACAATGGGTACCCAAGAGAGCCCCGCCACCCCTCCTTTCCCTTCTCTGGGCGCTTAGGAGCGGACAGTGTGCGGAAATCACCCCTGATTTACACGCAACAGCTGCAGAGAAGAGAGGTCCTTTTGATCGGCTGCAGCAACATCGATGTAGCCCTCCCTAATTTCACCTGTTGTAGAACTTGGAGCATAAAGACTATGCCACATAAGTTGAGGAGAAAGACGATGGGAGGAATATCCATCTGCAGTTGTGCTGTTGTCAGTGTGCCTGAGCAATATTTAACCAAAGATTTTGCAGAAGGATTGCATTTTTGCTAGGCATCTCAAAGTGCAAGTATGTGCCTTAGCCACCAGCAAGTTTGGTTTAAGGATGTTTTTTATAATGGCATCACTATTGTTGAGGAAGTATGCTTGCCACAGTACTTTCAAAACCACCATGACTTCCCTTATTGCAGGGTGAAACCTCATTGGCTGGTTTGTCAATAAAGGTAGAGTTAAAGCTACTCGCTGGCCAAAATTCTCTGGCCTTACTGGAAATGGCTGAAAGTGTTGACAAAGACAAACTGTTCCCGTACTAAACATGAACCTACTTTACGAAAGAGTTATGCTAAAAAAGAATCACGATTACCAAATATCATGCCCTATAAGGACAAAAAAAGTTGCATTTTCAAGGCCTCTCATTCCTCTTTGTCATTGATTCTTACATTAGTTACTGTTTCTATGCAACAATAGCTTAGAAAAGTTAACACGTTAATGTCTGGTTACGGGATCACTTCCAACTAGGCATGAAACAAAGAAGGAAAAGTTATTGGGTTGCAGACGGTGGAGTGGCAGAGCCACTGGGTTTCTGTGTGGCCTGCTAGTCGCGCCTTATGCAAATCCACATTCCTACATGTTCTTTTATAATGAGCAACTCTTTTATCTGTACTGAGCGTGCTTGGACTCTTTTCTTCCTCATATCCCCCCTCGTGCTGCCTTTTGCTCTCACGCATACATGTAAACTGATTCTTTACAAAGATATCTCAATGTGCTAGCTTCATTCAGGCTACATTTCAGTATCGTACAAGTGCCAAAGTAATTGTTTGTTAAGGTAAATTGACTTGGAAACGCAAATAGAAGGCAACAAGGTGTCCTGCAGCTGGTCAGACCGAGTGGGACGGTCCTGTCTGGGGCTGCAGGAGCACAGCGGTCAGAGTGAGTGGTCAGGCATCCACCTCTAGGGGGCCACTGTGCGTCAAGAAGCCCAGGTGTCAGTTGGATCTGACCGCTCTAGATGTGGATGGATGCTGGCTTTGAACTGAGACCGATGCCTTTGAGTCACATCTGAATGGAAGTATAACAAGATGAATGCATGATGTCGTAATTACCAGTGGGAAACTCGAGACGGTACTGTTGTGAACAATAGTGATCAAGCATGCCAGAAAATATTACTCATTTGGCTGGTTTATGAGGTGACAGGCTTGCATAATAATAATACTACATTTCCCATAATGCTCTCTGGCAGCACAAAACTGCTAAAATATACAGATAAATCATCAATTATACCTAATGTCCATCTTTTGCTTTTCATTTTGTTGCACTATTGTGAAAGTTTTCTGACTTTGTCAGGAAGTGAAAAAGAGAGAAAGAAATATGAAATATTATGATTTCTATTATGATTTTGATAATGTTACCTATTCACATTCTAATGCACACAACTCCAGTAAACAATGACTGATTTTTATGCTTGTTTTTGAGAGAGAGATAGAAAAAGACTCCTCCCTGGATGAGAATATCCCTCTTTTCAACTGAATCAGCAGGCTGGATGACAGGAAGGGGTTATCAATAGGGATAAGGGAGTGCAAACACCCCCTCAAAACACAGCGAGAAAGAGAGAGTATATGAATGTGTAAACGTAAATGATTTTTTTGATTTGATAAAATTGGTAAGATGTTCTGTGAAAGTAGACTAAAGCATACAGAATCACAACATGCACAAATCAAACTACCATCTTTTAAAATTCTACATGCACCCATCCCTTATTTTTTTGTTTATGTTAGATTTATTTTCATTTGATTACGCTTTTGTCTACTGCCCTCAGCACAGCTGAAAATCTTTAATCATGTTTGCATCCAGGTTCATGGAATTCCCTCGATTTTTCCACACAATCAATTCAGAAAAATGTGAAAAGGTCCACAAATACCAAGTGGGCCTGTTCATAAGGTTTACAGCCCTGTTTATACAAGCACACACACACACAAACTATTTTATGATCACATTTTTCAGAGTTAACTCAACGTAAAAGTGACTTTCTGCTTTGTTCTAGTTGTCCAACACATTTTGGCATGTTGTTGTCATGCTCATTATTTGAATTTCCATTACAGAGTTAAAGTTTTAAAACAGCCTTTTTTTCTTTTAATTATTAAAAAATGAAAAGAAAAGGAAAAAAGGCTTGACCTACCCTACCTGTCAGAACTGGAGTGATGAGAAATAGGGGAGACAAAAGGTTAGCTGGGCAGGGCATGTAGTGACCATTTGTCTTGGAGCGGCCATTAAAGCTGGAGGTCGCAGTTGGGGGGGAATGGGGTCAGGTAGAATGCACTTTTGATATGGTGATACATTTTGTGAAATCCTTGCAGTGAGAGATGTGGCGAGGCTGTGGGAAGATTTGCTCTCCTTTGTGGTGAGCCTCTCAAGGCACTTGCATTGTGTCCCATGAGCCTCTGAACGGGAAATGATTCCTTTAATCATGGGGTAGACCCGACAGGGGCTGCATTCGGGCAGCGTGGGGGATCGGAGTCTGCAGTGAGCGCTGACCACCAAGCTTGCCCTCCCAGCAGTCTCTTCAGTTCTGAAGATGGACATCCCATAGAGGGGACTGCTGTGAAAGACAACTACATAAATGACTATTCTGTAGACAAACTAAACTCTGTGTAAGCAGAAAGTCAGCTGTAGTCATTTTTCTTACGCTCAGCTTTTGTTTCCCATGCTATTTTGAGAAGTTACTTTTTATGCAGTTATTTGTTGTTTTCTGTAGCCACTGTCACAGCAACTGGCTGTTAACTTTTCAAAATAAAAGTGCTTTAACCTCCTTTGTGTGCAAGGAATTTACAAGGTTCCTTTTTCTTTTTGTTTCACACATTGAGCACGGTGGCCTCTAGGAGCATTAGGAAGCAAGGAGAAATGAGGAAATGATTTTCCCCTCTGCTCCAATATCGTATTTGAAGTCTACATATGTTTTCATTGACCGGCGCATGGTGAGAGTTGTCTAGATGTTTGGGCAGACGTTGGGTATAAAAAAAAAAAATAGTACCGTTTCTCATATATTGTTCAGAAAATATCCTCATTGAAGTCATTACATCCTTCTCATTATTGCTGCTGTTCCTCTTTTGGAAATGTAGCATGCTCAGATTTCAAAGAACCTCCCATCATACTGCGTAACACATATAGGACCTGTCAGATTCATATGCTTCATGAGTTTTTTTGGTCGTGGCAGCCATTCTGGTTGCAGCCTAACGTGAGAGCCTATAAAAAGTCCCGTGCATGCCTGCGGAGTGTCGATGACACACTGCATTTTATGACCTCTGCACTCCAATTGCTGCCATTACAGCCCCAGACAAAAGGTCCTCTCAGAAACGTACATATTTTCCCACATGCAAAATTGGAAATTGGAAACTTCCTCTCACAAGCTGCAAGGCTTTGTGCTGGGCAGTCATGAAAGGCCTGTCTGGTGAAGAGGTGGAGTGGGGGAGATGCAGAGGTTTGGGAGGAGGGGAGGTCATGTGTGTGCTTGGCCTAAGGACTGAAAGCAGAGACCCCTGTCTTTTTGGAAGAACAGGAATGTCTTTTGAAACAGACATAAGCACCTAGCATCTTTCAGAAGGAGAAACCAGCTGATGAGGTGACAGATGAGGGAAGCCATCTTGGACCAGATCTCATCTGAGCTAATTGCTCACAGGAACAGCATACTGGGATGTGGCAGAAAGTCATAGCAATGTTCGATTTCATCTACATTCCCAGTAATCACAACTAAATCTATGATATTTTAAACACAACTAAACGCTACCTTAAGTAGTCTGGATTCTAAATAGCACCAGATTGGAACTCCAGGGCTGTGGTAACGTTTAGTCCTTCATCCAGGATCAATGGCTGAACCGACATGGGCTTTATTTTATGTCAAGGAGTGGATATCACCCTAACCATTGCTGTCAGCACAAATCCTGGACATGACTTACACCATTGCAGACTGGATTTGCCATCAATGAAATCCAGATTTGGAGAGGAATGTATGGTATGGCCAGAGGGGAGGAGTTATAGTGGGATGGTCAGTGGGCTAGAAGGGGGGTGGGTGGCCAGCTCTCCAGTACTCATTACCAATCTGTAAATATTTACTCTTCCACATCATTACTTCCCAATCATCACATACTCGATCATGTATGAATCAGAAAGGAGTGGAGGAAATGAAAAATAAACTGGTGTCAGTGCTCTGTGACCATTCATTACTCTCTAGAACTAACACGTTCTGGTGTCGTAGCCGAGACACAAGGAGCTTAACAAGATTCACACACTTGTAAACCAATCTCATACCATCTTCACCTTATGTAACTGAATTACTAAAGGTCAGACTACTTTTAGAAAAGATCTTTAAGTTTTAAAGCAAAGGACTGTTACAGTCCTATATCTATGGGGTATTTAATGTTAATTAAAGCTCTTGTGAGCAATCAAGGTTTTACGAAGGTGACCAAAATTTGGCATCTAGTCTACATTCATCATACTAAACTTTGATTTGGTTTGGGACTGATTGCAATGAAGAAGTAGTGTTTTAATTAACCCAGGCCTATCCTGCATGTAACATCCATTTACTCAACTACATCCAGTGGCACTTTAGCTAGTCCAGTGATAAAACAAAAGGTACTTCCCAGACCCCTTCAGTGATCAGCCTCAACAGAGCATAGCAGAAATGTGACAAGACATGGCTGCTCAAGTCTTAACGAAGGTCTCTTTCAACATCCTAACATGGAAGGACGTTTGGGAAAGGGGGATATATACGGGTCTGGGGCATTCCTGTAGCTCCTTTGGACTGAAAGAGTCTCAGATTTCAAGGTGGTCAAATCATTGGCTTCTCAAAAGTGAAAGTCTAGAGTTTCGGGTGAATACCAGCATTCCCTTTCATTGCTCTTCTGGTGGCTACACAGAGCCTCTGTTAAATAGCCCATAAGCCTGTAAAATGGCAGATGGGGTCTGTCAGGAAAGTCAAAGACCACCAGTAAAAATGAACATGTTGACACTGTTTGGATAAGCAGAGCCAATGAATCCTGGCTTGTTGTCTGCGACTCACAAAGTCACTTCCAGTTGGAGCTGCATTAAATAAACAAGTGGGTTTTCTTCTCAACACTCCTCAAAGTGCACCACAATAATCACATTCAGATATTTCCTCTCAGGAAAAAAAAAATCAACTCCAGTATTGTTTTTTGTGTATGCAGTTTATGGCTAAAATTATGTTATGTCGTAACCAGCTCAGCCTTGGTTACTCTAAACTCTTGAGTCCTGAGACAAATGGATGATGTAAAACTGTCAGATTCAAACAGGTTTTAATGCAAGAATGGGGCTACAGCTTAATATACTATAACATCCTTTGGTCATTCGTACATTTCCTGTTTGGCAACAGCTATGTGAAACTGTCTAGAAACTTTTGAGCCAAAAAAGGTATGTTACAGTTTAATCCAACCCTACATTCCACAATAAGGAATTCCTGAGTCCCTTCATTAGCTAATACTATTGTGAATTGCCTTCATTGTCTCCTTTTACCCCCACCTCCTCTGAAGAGACCGTGCTGTGAGTTTCCACCACTCTTTAGTCCAGACCCAATTCATGTCACCCCAACCTGCCTGTCTATTCCAGAGCTTTGATCTATAGAGGATTTGAAGAAAAAACAGGACCTTAAGAATAGCCAAGGCTTATTGCAATTAAAGTGAGCTAAAGTACAACTAAGTGCATTTGATATTCCAATAGTCACTTGTATCAACTTGTAGCTTCTTTTGTATCTTCTCAGATGGTGAGCAGATAATAGATCTTCTTTTGTTAATGGCCCATAAGAGGTCGAAAAGAACCTTGAAGCAAGTAACAGTTATGTGAATTCAATGAAGGCTTTGAAAACCTTTAAGACACTTACACTTCAGTGGGATCTTGCAAATCGAGATGTACAGATGACAAACAGGCTGTTCACCATTTCATTTGGTGTTGGTTGCTTAACAGTAAACGGTACAGTAGTGTGAAGTCATGGGCTTGGGTCATAAATACCAGAGAACCTGAACTTTAAGGATACTGAGAAAGACGAGAGGCCTTTAAAGACCTGGATTTCCTGACTATCTATAGAATACACAAACAACGCCCAAACCGGAAACAGATTGAGGAAATCTGGACTGGCTCCCTAAACAGGTCTGACCAATAGACAGACACTGAGGCTGCATCCATAATGCTGCTTTTACAGGTTGCATATGGAAGAAATGTCTGAATTCAGTGTTGAAAGCAGTGTATGTTTCTTGTTGTTTATGATATCCCACAATCCTGTGTGTGTGGCGATTAGTGGAAAGCATAAAAATGGCATTTGAAGGAGCAGTTGAAAGAAGCCTTGGAAGTCTTTCTCAAACTAGTTGCATACACAAAATCCTGTGAAGTCATTTACTGACTGCCCAACGAGGCTGCAAGACAAATGTTTTCAGCTTGGGAAAGTTCACCCTTAAATCAATCAATGCTGGACTAGATCCCTGTTTACTAAATATAACAAAAAGCAGCAAATCCACAAACCCAAAGTTTAGTCATCAAGCAATATCCTCATAACACTAACATTACCTGAGAGACTCTTTACAGCTCCGAAAACAGATTTGCATAATAGGATTCAGCTGCATTGGTGGTTTAATTAAGTTTGTGACCAGATTGCTTTGTCAAGGATCAGGGAATGCAGGAGGAAACTCTCCAGGTTGCCAAGCCGTTTGATAAAAAAAAAAAAAAAAAAAACTCCACCGCAGGGGACAGAGGAGGTAAGAGAATGCTGGATATAAGATGCAGGATAACAATAGCGATCAGTGATACTGACACATAGATTCAATTCTCAGAGCAGCAATGATAGACAACTTAGAAAAGTACTGAAAGATGTTTTCCTCTGTTGCAAGATGACTCAATAGATCTTCCTTTTAGGGTTTAATGCAGAAGGAATTGTTTGTATACATTGTAGACAAAAGGGTTGTAGAGAGAAAAGGAGAGACAGAAAAGAGGAAGGAAACATTACCATGTGTTTAGAGGACGAGCTGCAGAACTGTTGAATGGATTGGCAATGACACTAAGTGAAATAAATGCAGGAGTACAGCCACTCACATTTGCGCAGCACAATCAAAGCCTTCTCTCACCAAAACTGCATGTCTGTGTGATTTGGACCGGGCCTGATTCAGAACAATCGCTAAGCCGGCCATGTGAGAGCAGGGGGCACCCCGAGGGTTATGCAGTTAAAAAAGGGACAGCTGCGGCCCTGAGGCTTGTGTTGACACCATACACAGTGTGTGCCTCTACCTCCTACACCCTACTGTTTCATCACATGTGGAAGGACACTCAAACTGCTTTTCAGTTTGCATTGTAATTCTACGCACTAAGTGTACGTACTTCAGGGGTGCAGGTAAGGTAAGAGAGTACATCTTACATCTACAGTGCACCTTGTTGTGGCTTGCTCAGTTAGGGTTAAAATACAATGAATATTCAGTAGTATTAGTTTAACTGCACTGACACTGCACTGATCAACCAGTCATAAGGGTGTTTTTGTTTTTTTGAGATTGAGAATTGAGATTTAAAATAATATGAATGAATAAGCTTTCCATTGAAGGATAGGACAATATTTGGTCGAGATACAACTGTTTGAAAATCTGGAATCTGAAAAAATCAAAATACTGAGAAAATCACCTTAAAAGTTTTCCAGATGAAGTTCTTAGTAATGTATATAGGTAGGAAATGTAAAAAATATATTCATGAAACATGATCTTTACTTAATATCCTAATGATTTTTGGCATAAAAGAAAAATCAGTTATTTTGACCCATAGCCTACAGTGTATTTTTGGCTATTGCTACAAATGTACCATGATACTTAAGACTGTTTTTTTTTTTTTTGGGTCCAGGGTCACATATGAAGACAGCACTGAGCTAGATAATAACATAACTTTGCAAAACTGACACTATTATGGACATTAATTAAGATAGATGCCATATTGAAAGCAGATGAAATTAAGGCTAGAGGGATAGACTGACAGTCTTTACAGTGGTTACTAGATCATTTAATTTTCACAACTTACAACTTTTTAACAACATACTGTTTGCGTTAGTATAACCATTTGCATTTTGCTAAATTAATTAATGATAAATTAAGTGACTCCAGTTTTATGTGCCAAGCATTCATTTACTGTAGCTCTGTAGCATAACAATAGCAAAAGTTTCAGGTGAGACTTCCTGTTTGAGTTTTTCAGAAGACTGTTTTGAAACTCCACTGAGCTGCAGTAGCAATGCAGGCATTACACTTAACATCTTTTAAACTCATTATAAACTTTCATTCCTACCGGTGGTGCAAGGACCCTATTGGAATTGCTCAGATTCTTTTTCTTCTTCTCCGCATTTTTGAGGGCCTAAACATGCTCAAAAACTCATGAAACTTTACACACTTGCCAAAAGTGGTGAAAATTTACATCTGATATAGGATTCAGAAGTGGGTGTGGCAAAATGGTGCCCCTCGAGCTATGTTTCACATACACAAAAATGTAATCAATTTAATAAATTTTCTCTGCAAGTTTTGTGGAAAAATGCCATTTTCAGGTATTGTATTTAAACAAACTCCTCCTAGAGATTTAAACATAGCAACACCAAATTTGATCAGTCTAATCTAAAGCCCTTTGTGATGTTAAATTGCGAAGATGATCAACGAAGATTGAGTTTTCGTTGAAGGGTGTGTCCGTGGCACCCTGACAAACTTTGATGTTGCACCAATTCACATTTCTGTCCTGTCAGTTATAGTCATAGCGCCACCTGCTGGCAACAGGAAGTGGCTTGTTTTATGCTCTAACAAACTCCTCATAAAGATTTAATGACATCAACATTATATTTGGTCAGTCTACTCTAAAGGCCTTTGTGATGTTAAATTGCGAAGATCTTGAGTTTTGCTAAAGGGCGTGTCCGTGGTGACCTGACAAAGTCGGATGTTTCGCCATGGGAATAGAAGGTGTTGTAAGTCAGCCATACAATGACCAATCTGCCCCAAACTTTACACACTGGATAAGAGTCCTGGCCTGAACACATCTAAAGGCCAATATTCTGTTATAATTATAGCGCCACCTGCTGGCAACAGGATATGGCATGCTTTGCACTAACTCAAACACAGTTTGGCACATATAAATGACTTTGACATATTCCTTCTATATTTCCCTGGTGAAAAAAAACAGCATATGCTGGTAGGTATGTTTTGATGCTTGGATGCTGGTTAGCTATGTTTTGGTGCTGGTTTAAGCTGGTCCTTTACTTGTTTAAGCTGGTCCTTTGCTGGTTTATGCTGGTCATGTTGCTGGTCAAGGACCAGCATAAACCAGCAAAGGATCAGCTTAAACCAGCACCAAAACATACCTAACCAGCATCCCAGCATCAAAACATACCTACCAGCATATGCTGTTTTTTTCACCAGGGTTAACACTTTAAATGCATATTTCCCACCATTCGCTGTTTTCCCAAAGGTGGTGGTGAGCCAAATGCGAGGGCCCTTTCTACGCTGCTTGCAGCTTTTGTATGTATTATATTACATATTATGACTTTTTACTATTTTAAATGTATTTTAATTATAACCTTACATAGATTATTTAGTATAGACAGTTTTTTGAGACACAAGCCTAGTATGCTCACATTAGCACTCTTTTGCCTTAGATTTATTGTTTGCCCTGATACTTTTACTCATTCCTCCCCCGACTCATTTGACTTCACTAACAATCTTCACTAACTTCTCTTGTGGTCTTAACCTCTTTTGCTTCGACATTGATTTATAATCTAAATGACATGAAGAGCTAAGCTAAACTAAAGCCTATAATAGTGAGTGGTCTCAGCACTGTTAGTGGCTGACCTCCATGGCTGACCCTTCTGCCCCAGGTCTCTGATGCTAAAAGTTACTCTTATCACCTCCTCTCACACATTCCGATAGAGGCCTTCAAGATCCTCAGCTCCATCTCAATATATATCTGAAAGATGAGTTATTAATTCAATGTTGTCAAATATATAGTTATATCCTGTAGCTGATGATTAGCCTAGACAATGTAGAAATGTAGGCCTGCTTTATAATATAAATAGAAAGTCATTGTATGTAATTAAAATAGTGTCAACTTGTTAGCTTAGCCACAACTGCTAACAAGCTAACAGAGTCTAACAAGGCCTGTCACACATCTTGCAAATAGATAGATAGATAGACAGATAGATCTGCTATGTTCTCACACAATACTGAAAATAGAAAGCATCAGGTATATTTTACATTTGATGTAAATATAGTTAAAGCATTAACATGACCCATGTGTTGAAATAAAGAGCCTATGTGAGTTCAAAGCCCAAACCAGTTTTATCTGCCCTGAATATGTAATACAGACGAGAAGCTGTAGGGAATTTGGACCAAGATGAGTACGGCCTGTTTACAGACTTTGTAACTTTGTTAAAGTTATGTTAAACTGTTTTATGAAATGACCTTTTTACTTAAGAGCTTGACTGAATGTTGTAGTTGTGTTTCAGAGCTTAAGTAAATCCTGTTTTATTTGCATTGACAAATGGCCATTGATTGTTTTAATGAGAAAACTCACACACATCGGCAACAACAAAGGTAAGGCTACGTGTGGATACGGGATTGTATCGTGGGTTTAGACAAATCCTCATGTTTGCTTAAAGAGCCCCTGTGTGGTGGTGTTAATTGTAATAAGTGTGTGTAAGGAAAGAGTGTGTAAATGAATGCAGAGAGGATGCCTGCTTTTAAATGGGAGACCACTTGGTTAAAACGCTTTAAATACCTGAATACGCCAGCCCTTCACAACTGGTAAACAGCAAGGATGCTTCAGCCTCCATTGTCTCAATTACACGCTCAACAATTAGCCAATGTTTGTGGGCTCAGTGCTCTGTTTACGAAAATGAGAAAACATCCATGCATACGCAAATACCATCAGATTCTCCTATCAGCGCTCCAGATGGTCCACCTCCCATTCACCCCTCCCTGGGCCCGACACCATCCCCCCAATCCGCACAACACCACCCGTTCCACCATCTTAACCCTAATGAGCCAGCTCTGTCTGGATTCAAAAGGAGACCCGTCCGGGTCATATCAAGGAGCAAATTTAAATGAACTGTTTGTGTTTCAATAGGTTGCCAGTGGAATGCGAGCTTCTACATTATGAGCCCCCGCAGGGTGGTCTTCTTGCTCCTTGAGATTCACTTTAGGGGTCCTGCCGGGGCGCCGTGGCAGTGGGGGTTGGATGGGTGTAGAAGTTGGAAGTTTAGGGTGAACTTTCAAGCTATTGTCCTGAAGGTTTCCTCTTCCATTTCATAAGGTAAAAACGTAAGTCCAAAAACTCTTATTAAGTCCTGAGGTCCCCCTTTTGACAACAGGTAATTCCTGGGTTGCATTTTATGTTGGAATTGGAATTGTTTATGTTTAGTTTAACAAGGGCAAAGATGAAGCTGTAAATTGCTAATTGCCACAAAGACACAGGGAAAGCTATAGGAGGTGGTCACCTTTATGGTTACCTTTGTGACAAATGAAGACACATCTGTGTTTGAGAGTCTCTTCAACTGTGGGCTACTCAATGAGGACTTTTCAGAAACTTTTTACACACTCACTAGTTTATTAAATGTCCAATATTGTGCAATAACATTGCGCACAGGTTATTTCTTAAACAGTGTCTTTTCCATTGCATTTTGCGGTAGAAATATCAGTTAATTTCATAGTTAGTTAAATTTTGAAAAAAGAAAAAAATAGTGCTTAATGTACTCTGTTAATATGAATAATGTATTTTTTCCAAATGTATTTTTTCACACGTGTTTTCTCCCTGTATTCTGAATTACACATTGCAATGGAAATGTAACTGAAAATGTCTGTACACTTAACGAATAATGTCTTGGCAGAAGATTACCAGCACTTTTTTCTACAGATTTTTTTTTTCCATACAGTGTAGCATGTACATATCCTCAATATTCATTCATTTATTCACTGACATTTATAAAATGTTCAAGTGGTATTTAAATTGATTTCTATTTCTTTCTTTCTCTTTAGGAAAAGAACTGGTAGATATAACATCACAAATGCGGGACATGCATAATTTTTGAAAAGATATAGATCACTTTCACACAATAAATTCACATACCCAGAATGTCTGATTATTTCGCTCTTTAAATAAATAAATAAATAAATAAATAAGTACTGGGATTTGGACAAGGGTAAAACAATAACATTTATACATAAACACATTTATACAATTTATACAAGAAACGAATTTATACAAGTTTAAAAAGATAGCAATCTGAAAAAATCTAAGGTAATTTAGCAACAATAGTAAATTATGCATAATTACATACATCTAACCCTAAGCCAAACTGTAATCATAACCCTGACCCTACAGTACATTGTTAATTAATATTATAGTCATAGTAGACTTAAATATATAATTCCACTGTTGCAATGACACCTTAAAATAAAGTGTAAACAAATCTTAATAGGACTTTAACTTTTCTAAAGTTGCAGAAATAACTGTGTTTATAGCAGGCAATATTTGTGAACATTTTTAATTAATTGACAGCATGTATTTAGTTGAGACTGATTTGAATATTTCTTAATTTGCGTAATGCAAAGCTTGCTAATATAATAATCTCCAGCACATCACATCCACACACACACACTTATACATAAATGAACAATCTGTCCTCTGTAATCAGTTTAAAGCATTTGAATAACTGAAGCGGAAGTATAAGGGCTGTATGATGAAACCTCAAATCTCCCAGGAAGTAACGCTGGCAAATAAGAGCATTTGCATGTCTGATCTGAGATTCCTCAAATGTGTTTCCAACTGCTGAAAACTGCAAACTGTTGTAAAAGAAGAAGAAACCTTTTCAAAGTGGTAAAAATGGCTTAATGTAAATGTTCTGCACGTGAAACTCTACCTTTTCACACTGCATTTGTAATGATTCTACAACAAATCAGCAGGTTCATCAAAGCATCATATATGCTATTACCAAATCGCTAATAAGAGTGTTGGTTAAAGTCTTTGAAAGTTGAAGCAGAGTATAATACATCTCTACTAAGGAGCTGCTGATTGTGCTGCATTATTATTTTTAGACAGGTTAGACGCACTTGACATCAAGGCTCAGATCCCAGACTCGCACAGTGCTATTGTCTAACCATCCTTGGACAGGACTGTTGTAGGAAACGTGAAGTCCCTGATAAAGCCACCCACTTGGCTGATGCTTTTCACGCAGCATCTCTCAGCTCTCGTCAGGTTTTGTGCACTGATCCAGGGCTCCCACTTTAAGGGGCCCAGGCACAGGAGCTATTCATCACTAATGAACAGCAGAAATTAGCCTTGTTAGTTGTAGCAGGACGGAAATGCTTAAAAATAGTTTAATCCTAATTGTTCCTACACTGACCTACACAAGTTTGGAAACACCCCTGGCAAAGTGTGGTTCTGGAGGATATCAGCATAAATCCTTATCATTTTTTGGTGCAAATACATTAAAGTAACTTGACATTATTATTGAAAACCAGCAATAATCATTTTCATTTTGATTAGGTAATAATGGCAATATATACATGTCAAAGTCAGACATGCCCCTTTGCCAGCTGTGATGCCTGGTTACTGGTTTAAATTTAGCTCAGTTTTTTTAAAGATTTTTGGGTCAGCACACCTTAATAGTTTCAACAACTGATTGCCAAATAAGTTTAAAATACAATGAATTTAGGCCCAGATGATGCAGAGCTGTAATAGCTGTTAATGGTGGATATTTTGATGAGTTTTTTATGTAATAAAATATGTTTTCATAGTTTGTGTTATCCCTTATCAGTGCAAAATTATCACAAATTAAAAAGGATTCATGCCAATATTGTCCAAAACCCCACTTTTTCGAAAAGGAAATTCAATCTCTAATGTATTGGAAGTCACTAAGTACTGTTTAAAATAAAGATTTTACAAAACATAAGTCATAATGAGTCATAACCCATGTTTCTCATGCACAGACATAAGAGACATAAAATTTAAATCCAATTACAGTACTCTTCTTTGTTCAGTCTTTGTTAGTTATAAAAAATGTTTAGCTATAGATAATTATAATATTTGACTACATTTAAATATATTATATTATATTATATTATATTATATTATATTATATTATATTATATTATATTATATTACATTCTGTGGAAAGAAATCAATTTTAATGTAAAGACACAACAGGATGTGTCTAAAAAATTAAAAAAAAAAAATGAAAGAAGAAAACAAGACAACTTGGATAAAAAAAAATTGGTTTGTTTGTGTTTTTTGAGTTGATGTTGGAGGGTGAGATGGCTTACATTTACATTATATTTTATGTATTTTTAAAACATTTTCCCCATGCAGCTATGATCACCTAATTAGCATAATAAAGGTGAAAACAGAGAGAGAACATCCCAGAGAAACATAGCGAAAGCATCTATGTGCTCCATCTCACCACATGCAGCACATCAGGAAATGACATGCAGGTGTCTCATAAAACACAAGTCAAACAACTACTACAACAGGAATGCTGAAAACATGGTTAATTAGACTTCATAAAGATGCATTGTGGGTGATGCAGCAGTCATCATGCTGTTCCTCACAGGTGGGCTACCGGCGCTATGATAGTTGCTAATGGATACGCAATAACAACCAATGTATTCCCTCCTGCACCTACTGCCCCTAAATACAAGACAAACAGAAATGATTCCCACACGCTAACAATAAACTTCCCTTTAGTCCAGAACAGACGTGAAGTGTGTTCCAATTCACAGAGTGCATGTAGCGTTATACATTATACACTAAGCAAGCAGAAGTTGTAAAATGCTTGTAAAATGATTTGCAATGTCATCAGATTTTCTCTCTCTCTCTCTCTCTCTCTCTCTCTCTCTCTCTCTCTGTCTCATTCTCTCTCATTTGTTTATTTATTTGTTTGTTTGTTTGTTTGTTTGTGTCTGAATGTCCCTGTGTTATTGGGAACAATAACTCCAGTACATTTTGACCTTGTGGGGATTTATTTTCAACTGTTAACATTTAAATAAATATTTAAACTAATATGATTCATCATACCTGAAACCATGTGGTGAATCTCTGGTTATTTGATGATTAATTACTCTATAACAGTCACATCACCTGTAAGATGAAAAAAAAAAAAAAAGAAGCTTAGAAACTACAAATGCATTAAACTACATAAAAACTACAAGCTGTCTATGAATTTCCCATTGTACAGAAACACTTTTTTTATTTGGTTAAGTCTGCATTTATCTAGCAACGGTTTCTTATGTCTTGCTCTGCATCTAAACGCAGCAATAATGGCTCATGAACATAAGTCCGGATGTCAAAGCAGATGCTGTAAGCTGGCAGGCAGCCCAGTGTCTAGCATTAGGTGATAAAACATATTGTTAGTCCACAACTAATCAAGCAAATCTTGATTTTGAATCATCCATTTATTCAATTTAAGAACATGATTATTACTAATGGTCTTTTATTGAGGTTGCTCAATAAAGGAAAACTTCAAACATTTTTCTATGTTGCTAAAGCTTCCTGAACTGTTTATTTAAAGAGTGTGTAAGTAAGGTTTGCTGTGCAATTACTAACATCAACTGTACATGCATTTTATTTCTATATCCCACACAATGGAAATTATATCAATAATTGTCAAGTATCTCAACTTTAATTAATTATTATTTAACAATCATATGTTCAGGTATAAGATGTGTTTCTACACTGTAAAAAATAAAAAACAATTTGTTGAGTCAGCTTAAAATAATTTGTTACCCTGCTGCCTTAAAATTTTAAGTTCAGTCGACTAAAATATGTTTAGTCAACTTGAAATGTTAAGTTATACTAAGTAACAACTTAGATATTTGTGTTTTCTAAACTTAACAGATGGGTAAGTAACCCAGCTGCCTTAAAATTTTAAGTTGATTCAACTCAAATATCTAAGTTGTCACTTAATATAATTTAACATTTCAAGTTAAATAAACTTTTTTTGAGTTGACTGAACTTAATTTTAAGGCAGCCAGGTTACAAATTATTTTAAGTTGACTCAACAAATTGTTTTTTACAGTGTTGCACACATAAGTTTTGGTTTACAAAGTCACTGAAATGTAGCTACATTACATAAGCATTTAGCAAAATTACAAAATATATACAAAAATGTATTAATCCTTTTAGGTTCATAAAATATTAAATTAATGGAATTAGGTTGAGTTTATATTATTTTGATCAATGGCATTCATTAAATATGTTAAATGCCATCACATTAATTTAACACATTGCCATAATTCTCATTTAAATAATAATACATGGTTTATTTATTTATTTATTTGCTTGCTTGCTTGCTTGCTTACGCATGCCTTTGAACAAAAGCTTACAAATATCTGTCATTTATCTGCATATTACTTGGGATAGTGCCTCCTTAAAATATCTATGAAACAGTTAAATGTAAATCTAAAACAGTAAAATGTAAATATAAGATTATGCTTGTATATGCTTATTTTATTTTGTAAAATTATATTATTTTGTAAAATTATGTTATACTAGTATATACACTGCAGTTCAAAAGTTTGGGATCAGTAAGATTTTTAATGTTTTTTAAAGAAGACTTTTCTGCTCATCAAGGCTACAGAAAAACAGCAATACTGTGAAATATTATTGCGATTTAAAATAGTGGTTTTCTAGTCTTCAGTGTCACATGATCCTTCAAAAATCATTGTAATACGCTGATTTATTATCAGTGTTGGAAACAGTTGTGCTGCTTAATTGTTGTTTGTTTATTTATTTATTTATGGAACCTGTAATACTTCTTTCAGGATTCTTTGATAAATAAAACATTAAAAAGAACAGTATCTATTTAAAAATGTTTTTAACATTACTGTTGTTGAGCAAGGATAAAAAGTGATAGTAAAGACTTGTATTGTTAGAAAATATTTCTATTTTAAATACATGCTGTTCTTCTTAACATCAAAGAATCATTCATCATAGAATCTTAAAAATATCACAGGTTCCAAAAAAGCAGCACTGTTTCCAACATAATAATAAAACATGATAAAAAATCAGCATATCAGAATAATTTCTGAAGGATTGTGTGACACTACAGACTTCATCTTTTATCACAGAAATAAATTATACTCTATATTTTAAATTGCAATAATATTTCATAATATAACATTTCTGTATTTATCAAATAAGTAAAACTTTGATGAGCATAAGAGACTTCTTTAAAAATCATTAAAAATCTTACGGATCCCAAATATATCGATATTATTATTGTTTTTGTTGCTGTTGTTGTTTGTTTGTTTTTCATGTTTTGGATGCTTGGTGTGTATTTATTTTTGTTTTTGAATTAAAAAAAAAAAGAATAAACTAACACTAATGAGATAAGTCTGACTTTCCAGACGTGAAAGTTGATAACAGTGGTTACAATTTACTTTCATGGAAAAGAGCAGCTTTATCATTCAGCTAAATTTTAAGAAAAAAAATCTTACAGAGTTTGGAACAACATAAGTATGAGTACATACATTTAATTTTCCAGTGAACTGTTCTTTTTTTTATGGTAACGGAATTACAAGCAGCACAGAATAAGCTTCAGATATTGAATGGGTTAGCAGGTGAAGATAAAAGGAGAGGAAAAAGCAGTTCAGTTTTGAAACAAACCCACTGTGGAGGCCAGCCACACAAAACTGCATCAACCACATGTAACAAGCAGAAATTTATGGTCATTTAACTGCTCTTTCCTGTGAGGGCTGCTTTAGAAGCAGCACAGAGGCAGCAGGAAGAGGCTTGCAGCCTGCGAGTCAGTCAACTGTATGTTTTCTCTAGAATGTCACTGTGCAACACAAAGCAGATGAGTCCGGAGAGGGTAGAGAAAAACACCGACAGATCAGGGGAAGAGGAAAGTTTGTCTGTGTGGGTGTGCATGAATGTGGTCGCGCTTTAGTTAAATGTTCTCAGAGGTAACTGCTGCGTGTGCTCACTGTGTGGTCATCTACCCAAGCTGTGATTGGTCGACGGCTGGCCAATGGGAATGCTGCACTTCAGAACCATTCATGAAAAACTGAGCAGATCTAAGTTTGAGTAGCTGAACAAACAGGATATGCAGTGAATGTGAAGGCTATCACACCCCAGCATGCCTTCCTCCACCGGCGTTTCATTCAGCTCTGCATAGTTAGACTTCCTACTGTCTTCTACTGCACTTCTGCTTATTTCATTTCATTTTTTTTTTTTTAACCTTTTATGAAAGACAAGGGCAGAAGAGTTTTTCTCTCTTCCTCTTTTTGGCAAATTCTTTTTATCTCATACACACAGTTATTATTATTATTTTTTTTTTTCAGCTGATTGAAATCATCTGTTTGCATTTCCCTTTTTATTTAATCCTCACTTTGTTTTAATATGTACAAAAGATTATCTTTTTCTTTAACACAGATAAATCCCATTTTATTATTATTTATTTATTTAAACCTTGTGATATGCTGGAAAAAAAAAAAAAAAAAAATGTATTTAAATAATTTAATATTTGTGTTCCTAGTCAAAAATGACCTTTCCAACGATAATACATCGTTGGAAAGGTCTAAGATTCCTAAATAGATATTTTACCATATTTTTGTGTTACAAATTATGTAAGAAAAGTAATGGATTAATATATGTCAAGAGTGCAACTTAAAAAAATCTACATCATAACACGAGTTCTGACCTTTGTCACAAAAGACGTTCTTTGTTGCCTTTTTCCCTATCACGTTTTAGAAATCATAAGTAATTATATATCAGTTCAAAACTTAAAATCTCAAAATTCATCCTTTAAAAATCAGATAATGCACTACCACGGAAAATGTACATTAAAATCAAATAACAAAATGTTTTCATTCATGAATTATAAAAATGTAAGTCAGGATAGTGCATTTTAATGTTTAATTTTAATTAATGTTCAAAAATGGGAGTGACAGTTAAAGAGTTAAAAATGTTTGTACATCTCTATCCTGGTTTAAATTTTTTTGTCAACTTTTCTGTCAGTTAGCACAGTTTTTTATTTTTGGAATTGGTTTGGTCGTAGGTGTTTACAGCACATGCACCTCAGATTTTTGGTGGAGTAATGCATTATTTATAGATCATTTTGGCAATATTCACTGAAAAAGTGAGGTGCTTAAGTTCTGATTAGGCTTATGACCAATCCGTTTCAAATAGAAATACAAAACCTGTGCTAACTGAAAGAAAACAGAAAGAAAAAAGTTGATAAAAATACTGAATCCATAAATTTATAAGCAGTTTTTTAACTGGTAACACCACAATTATAACAAGTTGGGGGAGGGGAGAATTCTACTTTTTTAGTGGAATCCTAAAAAGGATAAAGAATATCAAGAAAGAAAGAAGTTGTTACACCCAAAGTCAGTAAGTCCAATGTGAGAATATTTACTAACATTTTAGAGAAAAATAAAATCCTCTCTTGCCATTTGAAAATGATAAATTCCTACTAAATGCATATTTTCACTAGCATTACCTGGCAACACAACATATTGAATCTGTTATGTTTTTGCCTCTTGATATGCTTACTCATTTTTTAGTGTTTTGACAAAAACAAAACTTTCCACCCACGCAAGCAACAAGTGGCAAAGGAATGTGTTGCTGCTAGTCTAGTGTTTCCCCAGAATCCCCTGCCACTATTACTGGTTATAAATCATGTTAAGTCAAGCAACTTTACACAATTTGTATCTTATTGTTGACATGGAGCCATTTCCTAGGAATGTTTCTTTCAAAGCAATACGTCTTTAGAAGAAACTGAAAATCAATGATTTTTTTTTTTTTTTTTTTTTCAGAAATGACAGATAAACCTGTCTAGCGTACATTCCGTGTGAAAACCGTGGAGTCTCCAGTTAAGACACATGCTTCTCAAGTTCCTATGGTTCAAACATGCTCCAGAACGAACAAAGAGGTGAAGGCGTTATTCAGTTCTACTGATATCTAGAACCATATCTTGGATAATGTACCATTCTTGTCCGGTTTAGCAACTCATTGCCCTGATTGCATGTTTGCCATTGTCTTTGTAATTCTCACGACTGTTTACACTTCTCATTTGTGAGCTTTCATTGTTTAGTATTTTATTTTTATTAGATCCTTTTATTCAGTTCCTCCCCTGGAAATCCTGGAGACGTGTAGTGGATAAGTAATGGGAATGATGGATTTTCTTTTTTTTTTTTTTTTTTTTTTTTGGAGACCCATGTTGTGCATGTTTAAAATGACTATTTTTCACTCTTAAAAAACAGTTGGAGGTCTCAGCAGGCAGTTTCCTGAAGATAAGATATTTAGTGTTAGGGGATGTGGCTATATGTGTATAACTGTGACATACAGGTCCTTTTCAAAAAATTAGCATATTGTGATAAAGTTCATTATTTTCCGTAATGTACTGATAAACATTAGACTTTCATATATTTTAGATTCATTACACACAACTGAAGTAGTTTCAAGCCTTTTATTGTTTTAATATTGATGATTTTGGCATACAGCTCATGAAAACCCAAAATTCCTATCTCAAAAAATTAGCATATCATGAAAAGGTTCTCTAAACGAGCTATTAACCTAATCATTTGAATCAACTAATTAACTCTAAACACCTGCAAAAGATTCCTGAGGCTTTTAAAAACTCCCAGCCTGGTTCATTACTCAAAACCGCAATCATGGGTAAGACTGCCGACCTGACTGCTGTCCAGAAGGCCATCATTGACACCCTCAAGCAAGAGGGTAAGACACAGAAAGAAATTTCTGAACGAATAGGCTGTTCCCAGAGTGCTGTATCAAGGCACCTCAGTGGGAAGTCTGTGGGAAGGAAAAAGTGTGGCAGAAAACGCTGCACAACGAGAAGAGGTGACCGGACCCTGAGGAAGATTGTGGAGAAGGACCGATTCCAGACCTTGGGGGACCTGCGGAAGCAGTGGACTGAGTCTGGAGTAGAAACATCCAGAGCCACCGTGTACAGGCGTGTGCAGGAAATGGGCTACAGGTGCCGCATTCCCCAGGTCAAGCCACTTTTGAACCAGAAACAGTGGCAGAAGCGCCTGACCTGGGCTACAGAGAAGCAGCACTGGACTGTTGCTCAGTGGTCCAAAGTACTTTTTTCGGATGAAAGCAAATTTTGCATGTCATTCGGAAATCAAGGTGCCAGAGTCTGGAGGAAGACTGGGGAGAGGGAAATGCCAAAATGCCTGAAGTCCAGTGTCAAGTACCCACAGTCAGTGATGGTCTGGGGTGCCATGTCAGCTGCGGTCAGTGCAGCTAGCTATCAGGAGATTTTGGAGCACTTCATGCTTCCGTCTGCTGAAAAGCTTTATGGAGATGAAGATTTCATTTTTCAGCACGACCTGGTACCTGCTCACAGTGCCAAAACCACTGGTAAATGGTTTACTGACCATGGTATTACTGTGCTCAATTGGCCTGCCAACTCTCCTGACCTGAATCTGTGGGATATTGTGAAGAGAAAGTTGAGAGACGCAAGACCCAACACTCTGGATGAGCTTAAGGCCGCTATCGAAGCATCCTGGGCCTCCATAACACCTCAGCAGTGCCACAGGCTGATTGCCTCCATGCCACGCCGCATTGAAGCAGTCATTTCTGCAAAAGGATTCCCAACCAAGTATTGAGTGCATAACTGAACATAATTATTTGAAGGTTGACTTTTTTTGTATTAAAAACACTTTTCTTTTATTGGTCGGATGAAATATGCTAATTTTTTGAGATAGGAATTTTGGGTTTTCATGAGCTGTATGCCAAAATCATCAATATTAAAACAATAAAAGGCTTGAAACTACTTCAGTTGTGTGTAATGAATCTAAAATATATGAAAGTCTAATGTTTATCAGTACATTACGGAAAATAATGAACTTTATCACAATATGCTAATTTTTTGAAAAGGACCTGTAAAATTAGTTTGGATAGACTTGGAGTTCTGGAAGAATGTTTTATGGAGTTATATGACCAAACTGGAACTTTTGGGGCCTGTGGATCAGTGGTATGTCTGGTGCAAGAAAAGGCAAAGCTTATAAGCAGAAAAACACCATCTCCATAGTCAAACTTGGAGGTGGATCAGTCCTGATATGGGGCTGTTTTACTGTAGCAGGAAGTGGGAAACATGACTGTATGAAGGATATTATGGATTCTTTGAAGTATCAGGCCATTTTGGTAAGAAGTGTGATGCCTTTGGTGCGAAGACTGAAGCTGATGATCAGTGGACTTTTCTGCAGGACAATCATCCCAATGTATACATTCAATTCTAAGCTTATTCAGACAAGGAATGGGCCAAGATTGCAGTAAAGGTGTGACAGAAGCTTCTAAGCACTTCCAAGCAACGTTTATTGGTGGTTTTAAAGAATAAAAGATTCTGCATCAAATTTTACTTTTGGGGGTTGAGTCATTTTGAACATGACCATTTAGAGCCAGTTTGATATTTACTTATTTGTGGTTATAGCTTAAGAGTATGATGATTTATAACACACAATGAACGTTGCATTCACTTAAGTTACAATGGATTATATTTCTCATAGTTATAATGTATTTTAAGTCTCATACCTTGCCATCTTTTGTATGCTACTTTACTTAAAGCAATCAATGACCACTTATAAGTATAGTTATAATAATAATATATATTTTTTCTCAAACGGCCGTAAGATCAGATATTACATCAGATGAATGTGTAATATGACACATTTGCCTTGAACTATTTTTACTGTAATATCAGTTTGATTATTTTGATGGTACCCTTTAGTCACCTGTTGATTAGTAACTCTGCAGCTCAACTAGCAGTCATAGTAGTCATTAGAAGTATGTCTGCTAAATATGTGCTAACACTTTATTTTGATGGTTCCTCAAAAGACAAACTGACTATAAGTAACTTTGCAAGTACATCAACATTCTACCCTAACCTTAACATAAGCCTACTAATACTCTGAGAGTTAGCTGACATGTAGTTGCAAAGTTGCTTATGGTCGACTATAGTCAGTAAACTATGGGGAGCTCCACACCAAACCACTTAAAAGATGTAGTAAGATACTGTGCAGATCTTAAATAAACAATAACAAGATATATAGCCAATTATAAATGTAAAATAAGATTTAATATGGTGTTCATTGTGAGTTATAAATAATCATAATCTTAAAAGTTATAACCACAAATGCGTAAGCATTATAATTGTATCATAATTGTTGTTATAATTATTTATAAGATGATATAACATATTATAGCGTTTTTGTTTTTTATGCATTATGCATTCATTATAATGCCTTAAGAATACCCTTATAATGTATTATAAATATGGACTTTATAAAAAAAAGATGTTACTTTTTTTTTCTTATTATTCATCAACTGACGTTCTCAGAATTACTCAAATGTGTATTAATAAACTTTCTCTAATAATATACTGATGCCTTTATTTAATTGGTTTCACTAAATTTTGTAGGTCCAGGGGGTTAAATAAATTTGATTGCAACTGTGTGTGTATATATATATATATATATCCTAGAACTACACCAGCAGAGTAGATATTGCTAAAACAGTCAGTTCATTATTTACCATTATTTAACTGTATACATAGTATACATATAGCACTGTATAATAGTAAAAGCAGTAGTTGTCGACAGCATGTTAGGTTCAAAGACTCTGTAAGGTTGTAAACAAAATAACCACACTCACATGGCCTACCCTCTTTAATGGCATAATTATTGCCAAAATCACACGTTCAGATGGTGCGATCACAGACACTCTCTAAACTACAGGAATTTCAGTCTAGCTGCAGGATGCCACATCCAGACACATCCTATTCCGCATGGTGCTCAGAAAACTGAACAATGCTGATGTAGGAAGCAATTAAAGACATCTGATGAAATTTAATGTAAATTTCATAATGAATTCAAATAAGCATTGTTGTGACGCATTGTTGTGAAGTTTTGCTTGGTCTAAAGCTCATTTGAATTTTTGAAACCTTACAAGCCTGTCTGCAAACCTTCTATTGTTGAATAAAGTCATTGTTTTTGTTGGACTATTTTAACAATGTCCTTCCTACCTTTTTGGGCCTTGAACGTGTCAGTTTCGTTGCTGTCTATGCAGGGTCAGAAAGTTTTTGGATTCATCAAAAATATTTTAATTTGTGTTCAAAAGATGAACAAAGGCATTACGAGTTTGAAACGGCATGAGGGTGAGTAACTAATGACAGAATTTCATTTCTGGGTGAACTAGCCCTTTAAGAGACTTTCCCAGACAATTGGATCAATGTTTAAGAGTTCTATCAGATACTTGACCAAACAGTATTTGACCAAAATAAATGCACAGATGAACCATTACCAACATCCAAAACATAAACTGTTTGCCCTAGAGGGATGTTGTCTTTGCTTTAAGTTCCAGTGCTCATTAGTGCATGGATGGTGAAATGGCTGCACAAACATGGTTGCCATTCACCTGTCAGACTGCGTCACTGCTCAGCAGGGCTGATGGCAGGAACGAGGCAGGCGTCTGAGGGAGCAGGGTGGGCACTTTAGGGGGAACAGGGGTCACATTTGCCATCAGGATCGGACACAGCCTCGCATACTGAATTGACCTCTGCTGGGGGAGCAGTTGCAATGTGCTCCTCGATCCGTAAATTTTGGATCCTTGTCTATTGTCTCCAAACTAGGTCAAGGGCCTGCGCTATCAAAATCAATTTGAGCTGCAGATTGATTGAAAAAGGAGGGGTAGAGTGGTTAAAAAATATAGCTGAAGGACACAAGCCTGAAAATCCCAAGGTGCCATGGTTAATCTGTATCCAGGGATGTAATTAGTGATGGTGGGCATATGGAGCTTATTATTATGTAACTGTATGGCAACCCCTGGGAAACAATATAGACTGGCCACAGAATTGTATGGAAAACTGGAGACCATTGTTTTAATGCTCTCAAATGAAAAATCAGGAAACAAAAGGTGATCGCTAGCATGATGCATTTACATACATATGTTTAGACATACATTGAGAAAACTACCCAAACATATAAACGACATGCCAGCTCTGAAACAGACATAACCCTATGCACAGCTTCAAAGACCCTATATAACGCATTGTTTTCTGAACAAAGGATTGGGTTGTGTTTAATTCCAGTGGATGAGATTTGTGTATTTCTTTTAATGTGAGATTTTGTTTTATTTTATTTTATTTTATCACAGCAATTTGACATAGAGCTTGGATTATTGGGTTGTATTTCATTTCATTGGATGACACTATACTTGTATACTTGTATTTCTTTAAATGTGAGACAATTTATTTAAAATATTTAATTTAATTTAATTTAATTTCTAATAATAATCTTATTTTGTTTTGTCACTGCATTTATTTATTTATTTATTTGCTTGCTTGCTTGCTTGCTTGTCTTACTTTATTTAATTATTTTATTATTATCATTTACTTTTTTGTCACAGCAATATGACACAGAGCTTGGTAGTCCACAAATCTGTGCACTGGGTTTATTTATTTGTTTATTTATTTAGTTATTTGTTTGTTTGTTTGCTTGCTTGCTAGCTTGTTATACTTTTTATTTATTTATTTATTTATTTGGTCACAGCAATATGACACAGATCTTGGTAGTCCCACTATACTGATTTATTTATTTATTTATTTATTTAAATTATAATATTTACTAATTGAACAAAAAAGGGTTCTAGTTATGGTAATAATACGAGGTGAGACTAAATGTATAACTGTTTTTTTTTTTTCTTTCTCAAATAACATGATGACCATAAAAGTACAAAAGACAGCCCAAACCCTAACCTACCCATAACCCCCATTTTCTAATCTGCTTCTAATCTTGAACTGAGATAATCAAAGAATAAAACCGTATTTGTTTGCTTTTGTTTTAGCTAGCACCTAATCTCTCTAAACCTTGTCCATTCAATACCCCACTTTACCTCATGATCCCAGATTAGTGTGACTAAAGCAGGCGCGTCCTGCAAGATATTTAGGAGTTAATTGATGGACGTGTGATAATCAATAAGTCTGGCATCTGTGTATTGGGATTAGTTTTAAAGGACATCATGTAATGATATGGACTGCGAAGAGCCAGTTAGCAACGAGCGCAGTGATATTTCTAATTAAATAATCAATGTGGCTGACAGCCATAGAGCCTGTAGTAAAATACTTAAATCTCCCTCAGTGAACACTTTAATGCGCTTTAATTGATTCCTGCCAATAATATAATTAATTAAGTCAAGGCCTGCTCTGCAAGAAGAAGAAAAAAATGCCTCTGGGTTCAGCAAAATCTGCTTGCTTATGAAAAACATGAGTGACTTAAGTGAGTTTTGTTTTATTATTACAGCTTACAGTTTCACACTGGTTAATGCTGTGTATGTTTATTATCTCTACTATGCAAGGACGTAAAGGAAAGTAAAGGATGTGCACTGCCTTTGTATTGTAACTAAGACTAAACCAAAGTACGAAACCCAGTGCTAAAATTATTGTTACAGTCCCTCATATCTAACGCAGCAGAAACAATGAGCTGACTCAGGCTCTATTTCTGGAAGAGCATATTTTTATTATACACATCATAGTCTAAATATATTATTCTTTGTTCTTTGTTGTTGCAGTGACATGCTGTGTTATAGCAGTCAGCTTTCAGTAGTGTGTAAATCATTACAAATTCTCAGAGCACAGAATTGTTCCCTACTACCATTGTTGAACTGTTTAAAAATAATCTAGGATCTAAAATATGTGCTATGGGGGGGGGAAAAAGGAAAAAATAGACTGTTTAAAAGTTAAAATATCTTAACAATAGGAGCTGAATCACAGTGCAACTAAAACAGACCATGCAAGACTGACAGGAGTAATAGACTTCATTTGATGTTAAACTGTAAAATAAAATATGTCTCTTTAAAATAAGAAAGGCTGGGATAAGAGGAAGATGAGACGTTATTACTGTCCAAAGAGCATTAAATACAGTATCTCGTCCCCTCCCTTCCTTTTTTTGTTTGTCACAATGTTTGCTCTTTCTGAAGTTGATACTTGTATAACAGATGATACTGGGGTGGCCATCTGTATTAATCATAAATGTATGGAGGAAGTCATAGGACAAGATCTTTCACCTTCCTTTGATTGTAAGTATGGTATTGTTGGAACATGGGGACGTAAACAGCAAGTCCAAGCCCAAATGAATTCTTATGTAAGAACATTACATTACATCACTATCAGGACACGGGACATTACTCTTGCCTGCCTGTGCAAAAGTACAAAGGTAACTTATAATATAATCTTCTTAAAAAAAAAATAAAATAAATAAAAATCTGTATCGTAGGTATCCAGAATGTAGCATTGGGCAAACAACCTTAAAAGTGTAGCTTGCTAAGTTAATTATAATTTGAAGTAGTTAAACAACACAGAGGTGCTTTGGCAAAGAGACAAAAATGATCTAAAGTTACTTAAAGGATTAGTTAAGCCAAAAATGAAATTTCTGTCATCACCCTCATATTGTTCCAGACCTGTATGACTTGCTTTTTTCAGTCAAACATGAAGAAAGATTATTTGAGAAATGTTTTGATGTCTCCAGTGTTTTTTGTCCATACAATGAAAGTGAACTGTCAACAAAACTGTTTGGTTGCAAACATTAATCAAAACATCTTATTTTGTTTTCCTACAGGTTTGGAACTGTATGACATTCTGTCTTTTTTCAGTCCCACTTTATATCAGGTGTCCTTAACTACTATGTATTTACATCAAAAAGTAAGTACAATGCATTGAATGTGTTCATATTGTATTGCAAAACACTTTTGCTCCTACTGAGGTGGATACGGGTAAGGTTAGGGACAGGTTTGGTCATATGGGTAGGTTTAAGGCTGGGTTAAGGTTTAAGGGATGGGTTAAGAGTGTAATTATAAATGTAATTACAGAAATCAATTACAGATGCAATTACATGCAGGTATTTTTTTATATATAAGTACAATGTAAAACATGTATGGACACCATAAGTGCATTATATTAAAAGATTAATTTAAATGTAAGTACGTAGTAGTTAAGGCCACCTAATATAAAGTGAATGAACGTCAATAATGTGACATATTAAACTTGAACAGGTAAATTCATACTAAATACTAGTATAAAATGCCATAAGTTACATAACCAAGTAGTAAACATAGTACAAGAACTCAACTTGAATAATACATTTTGTGAATCTGTTCATTTTTCCTAATCAGGGATTGAATTTAACTTGTTCGCTCACCAACCAATTTGGCTACTAAATTTTTAAGTTACCAGCCATCCATAACTTCTACAAGCCATAAAATAAATAAATAAATAAAAAATACAAAATGTTTGCCACGTCGCACCCATAGACTGTATGGTCACACCGCGTCCAGTGTAGACAGCATCATTGATCATAATGAGTTATATTGTATTTTGTGGTGCCGTTCACATCCGGCGTAGACACGGTGTGACTCTTCAGTCATTTTTCGACTCAGGAAACCAGCATGTCGGCCGTGCCATTATTTATAGAGTATGTTCAAGTAAGCTACATATGCGTACATGCTGCGCAATTAGGCTGTATTTAAAGGGGTCATTTGATGTTGTTAAAAAGTACATTATTTTGTGTATTTGTGTAGGTTCAAAAAACACATTATTTTCCACATACTGTATATTATTGTTGATCCTCTCTGCCCCACCATTGTGAAACGCATCGATTTTTACAAAGCTTATCATTCTGAAAAGCATGGGATGTTCTGATTAGCCAGCTATTCAGTGTGTTGTGATTGGCCGGATACCTCAAGCGTGTGACGGAAATGTTACGCCACTTACCATGTTCTGGCGCGACGAGACAAAAACAATAAAACCCATTATGAATGAAGCAGTTGTTGCATCCAGAGAGGACATAATTACTAATTATAATGAGTCATACTGTCTTTTGCGTGTTGCATTGCATTGCGTCATGCCACGTAAACATAACACCATGTCTGCATTTGTGATCGTAGAAACGACAGACAACAAGCACCATTCTACACTGCACAAAACTCACGTTTGAATAGTCAGTAGCAAATTCTTTAAATATGAAAACGTACTTACAAGCTGTGAGTCAGAAGCGCCAAACTGTCCTTGCAAAGTTGGAATTGCCCCACTTTAAAATGTGCACAGTCTGCATTGTAGGCTACTCACAGGTTCAGGAACAGTCCTCTGTAAAATGCGCAGCACATACTCAAACATTTGCATTGTACTGTTCTGGAACAGTGTTGTAAATATAACTTAATAACTGATTTCTAGTTGTGTACTCATTTGGAAGGCCAAACAAAGTGCTTTTGCTTTCGCAACGAAACATACAGCGTCTCCACAACATAGCGGTGGCTGCAACAATACTACATATACATTTGGGTGGTGTTATACAAATCTTACCACACCGTGACATAGACATGTGGGGGCATGTCTGAATGAGCCATTTTAGGAAGGCATGGCTGAGTCTTAACTTTTATAAAGAATATCTCTTTGGGTTTGAGACTTTAATCTTTGCAATTTTAAAGATCTCATATATGCGCGAACAGCTTGTAACACTCCAAAGACAAAGGAGAACATGAAATCACACCATATGACGACTTTAAAGGAGAAGTCCACTTCCAAAACAAAGATTTACATATAATGTACTCACCCCCTTGTCATCCAAGATGTCCATGTCTTTCTTTCTTCTTCAGTTTCTTCAAAAATTATGTTTTTTGAGGGAAACATTTCAGCATTTTTCTCCATATAATGGACTGCTATGGTGCCCCGATTTGGAATTTCCAAAATGCAGTTTAAATGCGGCTTAAAACGATCCCAAATGCGGTTGTAAACGATCCCAGCTGAAGAAGAAGGGTCTTATCTAGTGAAACGATCAGTTATTTTCATAAAAATAATACAATTTATATACTTTTAATCTCAAACGCTCATCTTGCCTTGCTGTCCTTGAACTCCGTATATTCTGGCTCAAGACAGTTAGGGTATGTCGAAAAACTCTGATCGAATTTCCTCCCTCAAATTCAAAAATCATTTCAAAATCATCCTACATCGCTGCAGAAGTACTGACCCAGTCTTTGCAAAGTAAACATGCAAAGAAGATCAAACACCCTTTAAAAGGTAAAACAGAGATATAGGACGATTTTGAAGTTGAGGGAGAACATGAGATGGGAGTTTTTCGACATACCCTAACTGTCATGAACCGGAACAAAAACAGTCCAGGCAGAGTAAGACAAGATGAGTGTTTGACATTAAAAAATATGTATATAAATTGAATTATTTTTATGAAAATAACCGGTCGTTATGCTAGATAGGACACTTCTTTCTCAGCTGGGATTGTTTACAACCACATTTGGGATTGTTGGAAGCCGCATTTAAACTGCATTTTGGAAGTTCAAAATCCAGGCACCATATCAGTACATTATATGGAGAAAAATGCTGAAGAAAGACTGAAGAAAGAAAGACATGAACATCTTGGATGACAGGGGGGTGACTTCCTTTAGTACATCATGATGACTCACGAGTTCAATATTTCCGCTAAATCTGCACAGATTTGGCTTAAATGAACTTGCCCAAGAAATTAATGAGTGAGCATAAATTTACAAAAAGTAACCCACCAAATTGGCTAGTGATTTGACAGCGTTACACGCCACAGCTGATTTTTACCCGCATATGGCAGGTTGGCAGGTGTTAATTAAAAAACCCTGGTTGTAATGAATTCACAAGATGCATGTTTAATTATCCCATCAGCTCAGACAATAAATCAGCAATTTGGTCACACTACACCACTATTGCTGGAAAATGTTGCTTGTTAATGGTAAAGCTGTGCTGTTGTGTTCTTTCATCAACAGAAAGATGGTTTCCACTGCCCCATGTTTCCAAGCATGTCTTAAAAGTGTGTTTAATAATGATTGAGTGCGACTCAGCTAGTTTAGACTGTCGCTGCCGCGCTGCCCTGCCATTACTTTCAGTTCTCATTAAGTTATTCTAGTTTGATGGAGGCCTTTGTAAGTTTTGCCCTTGTGGCTAAAGAGATGTAGACTTTTGAATCACTCCCTGCTGAGAGTATGGTGCCATCATTAACGTTGGCCGGTCCATTGAAGACAACGGTCCGAGGGGGTCTGTAAAAAGGCCAGGCATTGTTCGCCCTGGGTGGGGTATGGGCAAGAGGAATGTGGGCCGAACGTGAGCCATGCAAGGCCTGAGAGAGAGACACCATTGTCCCCAAAGCCACCCCCTCACCCAGAGAAGAGTGAGGGAGGCAAGGGGTCAACTCTCACCAGCCGCATAAGACCGCCACTCTGCACAGGGCACACTGAGCCCAGAGGTCTTCCAAAACGGAGGTCTTTATGCTCGCTGATGTTGGCTTTTGGGGCTCAAACAATTCATGGAGAGTTCAAATACACTTAAAGTTTCCAAAAAGTTGCGATACAATCCTTGATGAAATGCCATTCACTTTTATTGGCGTCAAAAGATAAACAACTGCACAAAGACAATTAACAAAGGGTGTTTAAGGGTTCATTTTTTCCTCAGTGTCACTAGATTGGACACTAAAGCCAATGAGAAACAATGACACAGCTGGGTGTTGTTCTTCAGACCGCCGAGTGTGTTTTAATGATAAAAAGATTGTGTTGGGAGGACAAAGTTTGTTAAGAAAACATCCTCTTAGATAGCGCCTGAGAAAAACTAGTAAAGCAGCGATCTCGCTGTACCCCAAATATTTGCTCTCATAAACATACTAAGGACTTCCGTTCGTTACCATCCAGTCCTGCCGAGTGACTCACCTCTTATCAGCTCTACATCTTTATCTTGTCATCCTTATTTATTTTCTTTTTGCCATCAACGCCTGGGTGTGTGTTTGTGGAAGAGAAGCTAGCCCGAAATGTAGAAGCCCCTGGAGGTGAGCCAACTGGAAAGAAGAGGAGGGGGAGAAAACAGAGAAGTGCTTCCCTTCTCTTTTATCATCCTCTAGTGGGAAAATATGTGATAAAGAGAGCTGCTAGTTCAGAGGCACCCGGACTATAAACACAGCTCACAGGGACAAAGACAGAGCAGGTCAGGGGCCACATAGCACCGGGCCAGTGGAAAAAAAAGCGCCAAGGAACTCTCAACAATGGCCAGGGAACAAGCTCCTCTGAGGGCCAGAGAGAAGAGAAGAACAGGGAGCACGTTTCTGACAAGTGTTCACTTCACATTCTTCCGCTTTCCCAAGACACCCCTCTCCCCCACAGTCTCTTCCTCTGTGTCTCATATCACACTCAGACCATATGGCAGTGCAATTATCACACTAGAGTAAGATGTTGGTCGTGCACTCACTTGTCGTGTAGTCTATTTTGCTCAAGTTAAGTAAGGAGTGGCATTGAGAATGTTAAAACTCAGTCTTTGCAGACGATTTGCTTTTAATGAACGAGAAGGTGTAAAGTATGTCAGGAATAAGAACAGACCATTGAATTATTCTAAAGCACACCTATAGGTAGCAATGCAGACATGTTGCAAACTCAGGTGTGTGTTATTTGTGTTAATTGTGTTACAATTATTTTGTTGGAGTTTTTCCTCAACATTATCTATCTATCTGTCTATCTAAAAAAAAAAATGTTGAGGCAATTTAAAATAATTTGTTACCTGGCTGCCTTTAAAATTTTGAGTTCAGTCGACTCAAAAAAAGTCAACTTTTAATGTTAAGTTGTACTAAGTGGCAACTTATATATTTGAGTTGACTCAACTTAAAATTTTAAAGCAGCTGGGTAACAAGCCCAGCCTTTAAGTTTAACAAACCAAATTTTTAGTTTAGTCAACTCAAATATCTAACTTGTGGCTTAGTACAACTTAACATTTCAAGTTTACTAAACTTATCTGAGTTGACAGAACTTAAAATTTTAAGGCAGCTGGTTAACAAATTATTTTAAGTTGACTCAACAAACTGTTTTTTTTACAGTGTATATCGACATACAAAATACAATTATGTACAATATGTTTTTTAATACACACTACAAGTCAGATGTTTTGAATAATTATGATTTAATGTTTTTAAACAAGTCTTTTGTGCATGCTAAGACTACATTTATTTGACCAAAAATGCAGTAAAAACAGCAATATTGTGAAATATTATTACAGTATAAAATAACTGTTTTCGATTTTCAGATTTTTTTTTTTTTTTTACCACATTATATCTCTGATGGCAAAGCTGAATTTTCATCCAGCCATCCATTGCTCCAGTCTTCAGTCTCAAATGATCCTTCAGAAATCATTCTAATATGCTGCTTTGGTGCTCAAGAAACATTTTTCATTGTTATCAATGTTGAAAATGTTTTTGCTGTTTAATATTTTTCTGGAAATCATGATGCACCAGCATTCAAAAGCCTGGAGTGAGAAAGAAAGAAAGAAAGAAAGAAAGAAAGAAAGAAAGAAAGAAAGAAAGAAAGAAAGAAAGAAAGAAAGAATTAATAATTAAAAAGTATGCATTAAATTAAATACAGTCAAACTAAAATTTATTCATATATCTTCAAAAGTTTGGAGTGAGTTAATGAAAGAAAGAAAGAAAGAAAGAAAGAAAGAAAGAAAGAAAGAAAGAAAGAAAGAAAGAAAGAATAATTAATAATTATTAAAGTTTTACATGTTACTAATTTACTAATTATTATTAGTTTTACTGGTAGTCCACTGGTAGTATTATACCCAAATATTTGGGTAATACAATTATGTACAATATGTTTTTTAATACACACTACAAGTCAGATGTTTTGAATAATTATGATTTAATGTTTTTAAACAAGTCTTTTGTGCATGCTAAGACTACATTTATTTGACCAAAAACGAAAATGGGATAATCAGCTTTATCATCAACAGGAATACATTTTTAAAATATATTCAAATAGAAAAGAGTTCTTTTAAAATGTAATAATATTTCACAATATTACTGTTTTAACAGTTTTGCTGTTGTTATTGTTGTTGTTGTTGTTGTTTTTTAATCAAACAACCAACCTTCCTCCAAATCTCCCTCCAAATTAAACTAATTTAATTTAATTATTCCAAATTAAAATTTGAAAATACTTTCAAATTATAATAATAATACTACTAAAAACAAAACATTTGTACTTTTATCAGATTTGTCTGTATGGCTTTTTGAAGAGATATGGAATTATAAAGCGGCCGACAAACTTACGACTACTTCATAGTCTAGCCGTTAAAAAACAATGAATCAGCACCTTAGAATATCTGTCACCCAAACAGAATAAGCTTTCATGAATATTCCTGTGGCGACCTTGATTCCAGCTTTGCATTCATCAGACACAGTGTGGCCATCAGTTTGGCGTAAATATGCTGACACAAGTGTTTTTGGCGCACGGCGGGGATTAAGTCACTAGATGTGCGCCACACTTCCCAGATGGTGGGGACATTCCGGCTGGCCTGGGCTGCTTTTGAAGGGAGGGTCGAGGGGATAACTAGCTTTTCCACCTGGTCGTCTCACCTCAAAAGGCGAGGGAACAATGCAAATTAAACGATGATGAAGTGGCGGGGTTATCCATCTGCATCCTCAGTGTCAGTTGCAGTCCACACACTTAAAGAGGACTGGACACTCACCACAACCCTCCCTAATCCCTTGGGATGATTTAGGCCTGTGTCTGGGGCAGATGGGCTAGGTTGGCGCGCTCTGGGCACAGGGTGAGCGGTAAGCGTTAATGCCATAGCAGATTTTTGCCGCTGACCTTTGTGTTTGATCCTATTAGTGGCTGGATGGGAAGATGGACATTAAAATTATGGGGCCCACAGCTCTGTTCACTTATCCGGTGTGTGGGGGGGTCGGGGTCACTCAGGCCTCAGTCCAAGACCTGCCACTGGATAGTCACCCTGCCCTTCTGACCTCACTAAAGACACATGTACTGCACACAAAACAACATGCTGGCTCATGTGTCTTACAAAATCGAATTTGGATCACTGTGAACCAACAGTAACATCATACCTGCCTTTCTAATATGGAAAGTGCACTTAAATATGCACTTGCACTGTGCTTCTAATCTTAAAAATAGATAAAAAAAAACAACAACAACAACACATTAATTAAATAAAAGGTCAAATAATCAGATAGTTCTCTCAAAAAAAAAAAAAAAATCAAACTTTAATTACTCACACTCCTGTCATTCCAAACCTATAAGACCTTCGTTCATCTTCTGAACACAAATTAAGATATTTTTGATTGAATCTGAGAGCTTTCTGATCCTACATAGACAGCAATGGAGCTGACACGTTCAGGGACCAGAAAGGTAGTCAGGACATTGTTAAAATAGTCCATGTGACATCAGTGATTCAACCTGAATTTTATGAAGCTATGAGAATAATTTTTGTGCGCAATGAAAATAAAAATAACGAGTTATTCAACCATTTCTTCTCTGTGTCAGTCTTTGACGCACGTTCACAAGAGTAGCATGGCGCATTTTGCGCACAAAAAGTATTTTCATAGCTTCATAAAATTAAGGTTGAACTACTGATGTCACTATCTTAACTATTTTTGGACAATTTTAATGATGTCCTTACTACCTTTCTGGGCCTTGAACGTGTCAGTTGTGTTGCTGTCTATGCAGGGACAGAAAGCTCTCAGATTTCATCAAAAATATCTTAATTTTGTGTCCCGAACATAAGTCTTACAGGTTTGGAACGATATGAGGGTAAGTAATTAATGACAGAATTTTCATTTTTGTGTGAACTATATTTTTAAAAAGTGCACTTTGTAATGTCTAATTGAAGGTTTTACTTTAAAGTATGTTTAAAATCACTATGTTTTAATAATTCTTTGTCATGATCTAAAGAATTATTTTGATGTATTGACTAACAAAGCACTTGACTGTATTTTAGATTGCAGTGTATTGTTCAATATTGCATTTAAAGTTAAAGGAGTAGTTCACTTCTAGAACAAATATTTACAGATAATATTTTACAGATAACTTCAAAATCACCCTAAATCGCTGCAGAAGTCCCGGCCCAGTGTTTACAAAGTGAACATGCAAAGAAGTTCCGCCCTTTACAAAAAAAGGTAAAACAAAGATGTAGGATGATTTAGAAGTTGGAGGAGAAAATGAGATGGAAGTTTTTCGACATACCCTAACTGTCTTGAATCGGTAAAAATAGAGTTCATGCAGACCTAGGACAAGACAAGCATTTAATCTTTGTCTGGGATTGTTTAGAGCTTTTTGAAGCTGCATGAAACTGCATTTTGGAAATTCGAACTCAGAGACACCATAGAAGTCCACCATATTGAGAGGAATCCTGAAATGTTTTCCTCAAAAATCATAATTTCTTTATGACTGAAAAAAGAAAGATGAACATCTTGGATGACAATTATCTGTAATTTTTTGTTCTGGATGTGAACTACTTTTAATATATTTCAAATGTACTGACTTTTAACTTTATCACTAAAATGTGTAATTACAGATATATGTAAATACATGAAATAAAGGTTTTAATAGAAATTATTTTAAGGTATATTTAGTTTACCATAAATGCTAGATAGCGCTTTTGGCAGTACTCCTTATTCATATTTCAAAAACAGTAGAGGTAATTATGAAATTACTTGAGTATTGAGTGGGTCAAAATAAGCACTCTTAATTTCAAAACTTGCTAAAAAGTATGCTAAAGTGTACATCTTTTCAACAAGAATGCAGTCACTTTATATTAACTTTGATTAATTACATTGACAAACATTATTGTTATGTATTGCCTATGCAAAAATCAATAGACGGCCTTTAAACAGTGTAGTTATATTTACTTACATAATGTTCACCACTGACTGCACACAAGTTGTGTATACTGTGCAGTTTGAACATGCAAATATACAACAACAAACAAATTCCGTTTTTCCTTTGGTGATATAGAGTACAATTTAGCATACTTTAAAAAAAGTGTAGACCTACTTATTAAACATGGTCAGGTCAAAGTGTCCCAAATTTTTGACTAACAGTACCTTATTGTAATTTTGACTGTAGTGTATTGTTCAACTGCATTTAAAGTTAATATATTTTAAATGTACTGACTTTTTAACATCATCATTACAAATGTGTGATTACTGATACATGTGAATACATGACATAAAGATTTTAAAATAATTTATTTAGAAAAACACTATTTCCCACACTAATTACATAACCAAAACATGTCTGCATTAAGCACTAAGCACTAATTCTGTATTTTTCTATGGTGATATGAAGTACATTTTAGCATACTTAAAAAAAAAGAGTAGGCCTACTTATTACAGCAATAATATACTCTAAAAGAATATACTTAAGTGAAAACTCAGTGTAATGTTTTTTACATACTCTTAATTGCATGTTAATTGCAATTAAATGCAAAAGAATTATAATTTAAATTAATATTAAATGCAACTAGCTGAACTGCAGACTCTACAGTGTTTGACCCACTGAAGCAGGACATAAGTACTTTATAATTACGTTTGTAATTGCAATGGACCTTTATCTCACTTCCTATATCGAGTAAGCAAAGCAGTGTATCCCCACTTCCGGTCCCATCACAACACAGTGAAAACTAATGCAAGAATCTTCTCTTTCCTTTCTTTCGCTGGTGTTACTGCAGTGTACCTGGCTGCTTTTACTCTAAACAATGACACACTGCCTCAGTTTTCACGATTTCCTGACGCAACACGGATGGGATGCGTTCTAAAATATTACGCGGGAGCACATTCGCTTGGAGTATGCATTTCAAAACTGAGGATGTTTAGGCCTACATCTCATATTACAAATATCATATCTTACAAAGTTAACCACGGATTTACTATAGTAAATGTAGTAACCATGTTATATTTTATTTTTTTCCGCGGACTGATTTCCATTTGTATTGCCATAGTTTTACTACCCATACCATGGTTAATTTTCGTAAGAGCGGTATTAAAGTAGATGAATGAATGCGCAGCCGTTGCCTTAAAGAAATAACAATGTTGAACATTTTAGCTAATTAATCTTAGACAGTATAACGCGTTGACAGCGTGATTTGAGTATTAATTAAGAATTTTGGCATAAACGTGAATTACATACAATTGCAATGTCTGTGAATGAAAAATGACAGAATAAAGACTAAAATTTCATACAAATGAATAAATATGTTGATTCTGATTTTATTCATCAGGTCTCACGCACACTGCAGCACAGACGCAGTGTGGTGAAATCACGCATGTTTATGAGCTATGGGTTTCTCAGATCGGTACGTTGGATTAAAACTAAAAGTTCCATTGCGTTTGGAAAATTCTGTGCACAGTAATCATCAGAATATGTCTTTGCCTGTCTTTGCCTGAAAAAGTCCGGATTTTGAAATCATTCTGCAGATGCTCATTTTAACAGGCTTTTATTCAACTAGTGATTACAGCATATTGAAAAATATACATAACCGGAAGAATCGATACACTGCTTCGACAAGCGCTTCCGGTGTTCAATTCCGGTGCAATAAAGGTCCATTGACTTTGAAATATGATTGACTTTGAAGTATGGCCGACAAGCATTTATGATAAACCAAAATGTGACCATGGACCACAAAACCAGTCATAAGGGTCAATTTTTGGAAATTGAGATTTATACATCATCTGAAAGAAAATAAGGATAGGACAATATTTAGCCGAGATACAGCTATTTGAAAATTTGGATCCGAGGGTGCAAAAACTAAAATCAAAATATTGAGAAATCACCTTTAAAGTTGTCCAAATGAAGTTCTTAGCAATGCATATTACTAATCAAAAATTACGTTTTGATATATTTACGGTAGATAGCTTACAAATTACCTTCATGGAACATGATCTTCCGTTGCCATTTTTGGCATAGAAGATAAATCAATAATTTTGACCCCTATGGCTACAAATATATCCATGCTACTTAAGACTGGTTTTGTGGTCCACGGTCACAAATATACTGTAGTGCACATTCAATACAATTAAGCACACTTCTTTTTTGTAAGGGGTCGTTTGTCATCTTTACACCTGCAGTGTAATTACTTTGTGTCTAGGAAGTATGTAACAAAGAAACAAGTATGAGAGAAAAAGAAAAGCTAAAAGAAACTGGGGAATAAAGAAGGAATGAAGACACTTTGGAAGCACTACATATGCAGACCTCATTTTCACTGGCAGTCTGAGTATGTGTGTGTGTGTTTGTGAGTGTGTGATGTCACCAGACTCTGCTGCCAAATCTGTGAGAGTGTGTTAGAGGAGCGTGGCGGCTGGCTGGCCCCCCAAGCAGGCCGGACTGCTGGAAGCAGAACACAAACCTCATTTCCAAAAGAGAGAGGCAAGAAAAAAAGCAAAAACACACAAGCCTCTCTGATTAGGGCATGAGCCCAGATGAAAGGCGGCGGGGCCAATCAGTGATGAGTTAGGGGCACCCAGGGAGGAAGTGGGCCCGCCACAGGCATTCTGGGCTGTCTAGTTGTTACTATTGAAACGGCTCCCAGAAACAGAAACAAATCATAAAAAATGGGGGCGGGAGGCGAGGAGGTGGAGTGTACGTTGTAGAAAATGTTATTATAATCAACTCTCCCCTTTGCAGCTATAGTATCTGAGATGTGCTCTGGAAGAAAGGTCAGGATCATTTTTTACTTTTATTTTTCTCACTTTCAGCATTGTACTTTCTCCAATCCAGCCCGCCCACTACATGACATCACTCCATCATGACTGATGCCTATTCAACTGCACTGCCAGATGTGGTTTGTTTCTTATGTAACAATGCGATCCTTCAACAATATGCTTTGCTCAGATTAGCAATGTCGTGTTTTCTTTTAGATTCAGTTAATAATGCACTCTGGTCGCATTCAAATCTTTTGAATACAAGTTGTATGTGGTTTTCAAATACTGTATTGTACTGTTACACATTGTGATGTGTTGAAGTGTTTATTGTATTTATTGTAGTTTTGATATGGCTTGATTTATAACCAACCCTCGCTTGTAAATGCTTGAGCATTGAAGAGAACATTCATGTCTTGTTGAGTATTCCCATTTGAGATGTACGCACCAGTATGCAGACAAGGTGTGAAAGAAGGGTCAGGCGTGAGCATGTAAGAAGAAGACGTACAGCCCATGTGGGAAAAGACAAACTTCATGGGTCAAAAGGTCACTGTCAGTCCCTTTGGACGCCACAAGGCCTTTCAAACTCTTGATCAAGGCTCTTCAAAAGCTTTTTTGAAATAATAGAGACTTGATACAGTTGAGGTCAGACATTTATATACACCTTGCAGAATATGCAAAATGTTAATTATTTTACCAAAATAAGAGGGATCAAATAAAATGCATGTTATTTTTTATTTAGTACTGACCTGAATAAGATTTCACATTGATGTTTACATAGTCCACAATAGAAAATAATAGTGGAATTTATAAAAAAAGTTTTTTCATTTAGTGATAGTTGTTCATGAGTCCCGGTTTGTGCTGAACAGTTAAACTACCTGCAGCTCTTCAGTAAAACCCTTCAGGTCCCACAAATTCTTTAGTTTTCCAGCATTTTTCTGTATGTGAACCCTTTCCAACAATGACTGTATGATTTTGAGATCCATCTTTTCACACTGAGGACAACTGAGTGACTCATATGCAACAGTTACAGAAGATACAGAAGAGAACACTCACTGATGCTCCAGAGGGAAACACGATGCTTTAAGAGCCAGGGAGTGAAAACTTTTGAACAGAAAGAAGATGTGTACAATTTTCCTATTTTGCCTAAATATCATATCTTTTTCATTTAGTACTGCCCAGAAGCTACAGAAGATACTTACATGTTTCCCAGAAGACATAATAAGTTACATATACCCTGATCTTCAGATTCAAAAAGTTGAATGGCTCTTAATGCATCATGTTTCCTTCTGAAACATCAGTGAGCGTTCAGGTAACAACACATTATTAAAAATCAAGCATATGTAAACTTTTGAACAGGGTCGTTTTTATAATTTCAGCTGTTATTTTCTCTTGTGGACTTTTATGTGAAATATCTTATTCAGCTGAGTACTAAATTAAAAAACAACATGCATATTGTATGAAACCTCCTATTTTGGTAAAATCATTAATATTTTGCAGATTCTGCAAGGTGTTTGTAAAGTTTTGACCTTTGTAAACCAATTGTACATGGATATTGTATTCTATGACCCAGTGTCTAATTAATAAAAGAGAAAATGATGCTGAAACCAAAACCTTAAGAGAAAAACGGATAGAAAAAGTTTGCTTTTATAAAGTTTGATTTTTTTGCTTTTATTCAGAATCTGTGATACTCTAAAGAAGTGATCATATGAAGCATCATACTCAACCCTGAACATCATCAAATTAAGTTAATTCTGTTCACCAGCAATATTCTGATCAAACTTGTAAGGATTTTACTCGCTCCAGTGTGCAAATACACATTTTTTGGAGGACAAGATCTAAATCTGAAGATTAAAGAATAAATATTTTCTTCTTCTTTTTTTTTTTTTCTTATGCAGGCTAATATTGTGAAAGATACGGGCTTCAGCATACCTTTTAATTATTTTCGTGATGTGTTAACCATTGCACTAAACATTAAAATTACTATAATGATCTTATTTTCTAAAGTAAAAGTCTACTTGTTAGTTTTAACTTGTTGATTAGTTCAGAATTTATAGCCAGACATTTAATTTAATTATTTTGTTTTAGTGAAAATACACAGTTTTGTTGTTGTTTAATTATGCTTTTATTATGTTTACATGTTATTATCTAATAGATATTACTTTTTTTTTCAATCTATTTAAATCTATTTTTAAAAAATCTACTTAAAATCTCAGCTCAAATTATGGGACATTTGAATAGACTTTACTTTTAAAATAGTCGGTAACACCTTATTTTAAAGTGTCCTTCTTACACATTACATGTACTTTTGTACATGTACTATTATAATAACCATAAATTATACATAAATGTAATTATGTATAATTTATGGTTTTTATAAGTACCCCTAAGCCAAACCCTAATCCTAACCCTAACCATATAGTAAGTACATGTATTTAATTCATATTACTCAGTACTTAAAAGTACAGTTACACTGTAACAAGGACACCTTAAAATAATGTGTAACCAAATTGTCAATACTTTGTTTGTTGAGTTTGTCAATTTGATGGTAAACTGAGGAACGTATTCTAGCTTCTGTGGATTTTTTAATTGCTGATCTATGTACACATGCAGATGGACAAAAGCTCAACTTTTAAAAGTACATCTTGAGACGTATTTGGGATTATTTATTAGGATGAGTCATGAAATTTGGTTCTGAGACGTGCCATGGCCACTGGCAATTACTGTTGTTGTGATGTCTGCTCCTTATGCTGTCATATTTGATTAAAGAACTGCACACTAAGTTACATCGATGTTTTATGTGAGAGTAAGTAATAACTTAAATTTTGATTTCACTTTTATGATTTTTGTATAGAGCATTTGGGGAATGCACAGAGCAGCAGGTACCATTTCTTCCTCACTTTTTTATGGAAGTGAAGGGACAAAGAGAGGCGAATGAAATGCTTTGAGCGTGCACCACAAAATAGTTGCGGACAAACAAGCGGCAGTGCTGGGTTTCTTGGACTGAGATTATAAGGCAGTGCTATTACGTTTTCCACTCTAGGATTTACCCCCCCATTCCCTTAACCAAGTCTACACTGCTGCTTGCACATGTTTGGTGGGACGCTTCCACTGTGTGTTTCACATTCTGCCACACTCTTAAACCAACCTCTCAGACAGACATTAAAATGCTGAGGATAAAAACGATATGAGGCACAACACTTGACTTTTTTTTCCCTCTTCCAGCCACACAAGATGGATAAGCAAAGGGACTCTGCCAGGCTCACAAACAGCATGTGTTGCCCTCTTTCATCTAGCATAGACTTCTACAGAGGCAGCAACTGTTTATTTTTCCTAGTGGTATGGTAGCGTTACCAGACTAACGATAAGAGGCCTTAGTAAATAAAGTTGTTTATAAGAAGAGTACAAGCTGGCCAGATCTACACCATTAGTATGAGATTTCAGTTTATTCCTGCCTTCTTTTTTGACAGTGCAAGACCCCTATACATCATTCTGGCTTAATGCAAAGCATATCCTTACCCTACAACCCTACAAACATATAAAATTCGATTTGATGGTTTCCTTCAATGTCAGTGTTAAGTCAATATCTTTCTTTGACTTAATCGTATTAGAACAGATAGATCAATATGCCCTCATGGTTTAAATTTGGAGCAAATGGCCTAGTTAAAATCTTGCGTGGGGCCCCAACCACTTGCAAGGCAGCCTCTCACGTTATGACGGAATAATATTTTGGCAAATAAGTGGCAAATATATATTTGGGGAACCATATACAGTTGAGGTCAAGAGTTGTATTAATGCATTAAGAGCCAGGGGGTGAAAACTTTTTGAATTTGAAGATCAGGGTAAATTTAGCTTATTTTGTTTTCTGGAACATGTAAGCATCTTCTGTCGCTTCTGAAGGGCAGTAAAAAATTATATGATATTTGGGCAAAATAAGAAAAATGTACACATCTTCATTCTGTTCAAAAGTTTACACCTCCGGCTCTTAATGCATGGTGTTTCCTTCTGGAGCATCAGTAAGCGTTTGAACCTTCTGTAATAGTTGCACATGAGTCCCTCAGTTGTCCTCAATGTGAAAAAATGGATCTCAACATCATACAGTCATTGTTGGAAAGGGTTCAAATACACAAAAATGCTGACAAACCAAAGAATTTGTGGGACCTGAAGGATTTTTCTGACAAACAGCATGCAGTTTAACTGTTCAAGACAAACAAGGGACTCATGAACAACTATCACTAAACAAACAAACACAGCTGTGGATCATTTAGTTAACAACACTGTATTACGAATCAAGCAATCATGTATAGTAAACTTTTGAAAAGGGTCATTTTTGTAAAATTAACTACTGTTTTCTCTTGTGGACTATATGTAAACATATTTTATGTGAAATATCTTATTCAGATCAGTACTAAATAAAAAAAATATATATTTTTTTTTTTTTTTATAGTAAATTATGCATTTTGTATGATCCATCTTATTTAGGTAAAATCATTTTTGTAGATTCTGCAAGGTGTATGTAAACTTTTGACTGAAATGGTTTTCTATGGTAGAATTCAGCTGCAAAAACACATATTTGGAACATTTATTTTCAAGAATGCAGCTGCTTTTCTATGATGTTTTTTTAAGCAGAGTGTAATTCTAAAATAACTTCCTTCTCATTTGTATTATTGTAAAATGTATTTAAAATTTAAATCTCCAGCACATTTTCTTTATTCTTTATTCAAACGTCTATGCGTGATGTCACCACTTGTGGGTGGAGCCTCACTCCATGGTTAATGGGGGAGGGAGGGAGGGGGTCAAGTTTTGTGGATGGCCACTGCTGCCAGTTACAGACAAACATTAGTCAAAGACAATCAATAAGGACAATGTGGAAGCTCCAATTATCCTGATTATGGTCTTGACTGTTAAGGCGTGAGACAGCCATGTGAAGCATTTCGGGGACAGCTCTGATAGACATATTTCATAGATCAATACTGCATGAAGCAAAAACATGCAAATTCCATCTGACAAGCACTACCATAACCCCCCTTCATGGGAAGATCATCTGCTGTCTGCTAACTCAAAAACTCAATCTCACCAAGCATTTATTTGCGAGGTATGGATTACATAGGAATCCTTAACATTAAGCATATGAGTGTCTGTTTGCAATCCACATGTTTTGATTGGAAAACATGCCTTTGCAATTTTTTGATAAGCAAGACAAGAAATAGATCTGATTTCATCTGGTCCAGACTCCTCATAGCATATCTCCACTAGACCGGATGATGGCTTCCTCTAAATAGCCTCAAATAGTAGCTTAGGCTCTCAACATAGCACTATATACAATTATCGCCATATTAAGTTCACTTGCACCCTGTGCAACATATTGGGGGAATTTACAATAAATGATCAGGGCCTGCTGAAAGGATTGCTTATTTGTACAAGCTGTCTGCATTTTAGAGTCTGATTCATTCAAAGAATCATACAAATCAGGTAATAGCACAGTTTTCCATTTTAAAAATCAGTTGCAGCAGACTACCACAATTTGACTTACTTTACTGAGACTGTACTTAGCCACTGCGATTAAAGCCCTCTTTTCATCTAGTATTAAAGGGATAGTTCACCCAAAAATTAAAACTCTGTCGTGCATTCAAAACCTGTAAGACCTTTGTTCATCTTTGGAACACTAATTAAGATATTTCTGATAAAAACCGAGAGCTTTCTGGCCCTGCTAAAACAGCAGCTACCACGTTCAAAGCCCAGAAAGGTAGTAAGGACATTGATAAGATAGTTCAAGAGACATTAGTGGTTCAATATGTTTTTAACTACATTCAGAAGTGGTCATTTTTAGACATGTTTTACACCTGTATTCAGTACTGTCCAATTGTGTTTGGATCAATGAAAATGCATCTTAAAAGCAGGTGTAAACAGGGCCTCAGGCACCTCAACTCCTGTATGCACCTGTATGCAACTATGCTTTTTTGGATATACGCCACATACAATGCTCTTGTCCTTCATTAATAATCATCATTTGATGAGTTACGGCTTCCTCGGTCACTATAAAAGTACACAGTTCTGTTGGATCTTAATAGTTCATTGCTAATTGTGCCAGACCAATAGCTTTGGGTTTTGTGAATAAGTCACAAGCTATAGTCTAATTTAAATAGAAAAAGGTTAGTGCTGAAAAGAAAGAGAACTGCTTAATGCCAGTAGTCATAGTACAGCACTATTTTAGAGCATTTTTCGCCTCGTTAAACTGGATTGCAGGTTGTTGGCTAAAATGGTGCAACTGTTAAATGGTTTCAGGCAAATTATGAAATCATATATATATATATAAATAAAAAAAACGTGCTTCAGACAAAACCCAAAATGACGTGAACCAAACAGAGACTTTTAAAGAGTCAGCTTAGCATTAACTTTGACATGATGATGGAACAGGGGTAGGCCACAAGCACCTGGAGGCAGCTCTGTCAAGGCTGGTATTGACCTAATTGTCTCCGTTTGGCGGGAGTGATCTGTCTAACTGCCAAGGAGAGGATGTTTAGCGCAGACAAGCTTCAGTACACAGCCGTGTCTGTCGTGGTTGTGTGACAGGTAAACCAGCCCTGTGGCAGCAGCCGTGGCCCCCACACCTTTATTTCCTTTCAAGCTGAATGACAAGAATAAACCTTGCTTAGACAGGAAGGACTCAAACACCGCAGATATTTACAAAGGCATTCGAGGCCAAACATTACCGTTTGCAACTGAGTACAATGGGTTGTATCCAACAATATGACAGGATTTTTTATGATAGTTAAGAACATCCACTATTCATTCGAATACGACAATTTCAAAAAGTTTGCACAGCAGATTGTTAAAGTCAAGCTTAAGTGCACTTATATGCACCTTTAAGCTATGTGTGTTTACAGTTGCACATTTGTACAAATATTTGCTTTTCATTTACATTTGTGCTTGTCTTATCTTATTTTTACAGTTTGCCATGCATGCAAAAACCAGCTTTCATGCAAACATCCTTCTTCTGAAATACAAATACAACAGGTTTTCACACCAATTATACCTGAACTTGCATTTCAGGTAGTGCTTGTAGCCATTGTGTAACAATCAGAAAAAGAGGGTGGCATGGGAGAATACATACATCACGACAGGCCATTTTGTCTGCTGTCTACGCCTGCTTGATCTGTGTGAACCAGACTTTTCTCTTTCATCATACCAAACCTGATTAAGATTGTGCCCTGTGCGCTGCACAAAATCTGAAACCACTTAGAGGGGCTCCACGAGTGAGTGAGTGAGTGTTAGGGAGAAGGAAAGCGAGCGAGGGAAAAAAGTTGACTCTGAAAAGAATGAAAAGCTCTCTGCCGCCATTAGAAGGCCATCAGACTCCATAGGAGTGCAGAGTTCTTGGGGGGGTTGGACGTGTCTCATTATAGTGGCCCCCCATTTCTGAGTCCACCAGGATATCGTAAGATTGATTGTGGCAGCCAAAAATAACAAAAGTCCGGTTTCTCTGGTGAGCCGTGGCCTGTACGAGCTTGTTTTTGAGAATCATTCACATTGATGTCATTGATTTCATTTTAAGCATAGAGAAGAACGCTGTGTGGCTGCTTTCTTTGTGGTACTGTAGGGCGGGAGATCAATGTTTCAGTTCTAGGGATATGCAAACATGTCGGCTTACGCATACGTATGCAGTCAGAGGACAATTTATAAAATGTAGGTATACTGATGTCATGCAAGGGCATTTTACCCCTGTGGCAATGGGTTAGGGTGGCCAGCTCTAGTTTAACTCAGCAGGGCAGCAGCAGTTCACAGTAGCCCTGCTCAGGGGTCTCTGGGGGGCCAGAATAATCAGAGTGTGGGGCCCACGCAGCCTACACGGACTGACCCTCCCCCAGCAGCAGCTGAGTTCCCGCCCAGGTGGCATCCGGAGGTCATTCGTCCAACCTCAGACGTTTTTGGCAGCACCCCTCGTTTTTGAGGGCCTCTTTTTGGGGAACATGGAGAACATTGGTCTAAAACTAGACTGAGCTGAAATACAGGGGTGTATGTATGATTTTGTGGAAAATGAAAAGAGTAATGTATGAACAAGATAAGTTGTGTGTATCTACATGATTGCCTTTTATGGAGTATTTGATGCCTGAGACAAAAAAAAAAAGAAGAAAAAGCTGTTATATAATGACTTTAGCATTGCAGCTGCATGAACACCACAAGTTTGTTCAAAACCTGATGATCATGCTTTACAGCATGATTTGAGAAGATTTGACCTTTTGTCCAAAGTTCACACTGGTCAATGTCACAACTGTTCTTATGTGATTAATGGCTTAGAAATAGTGCAGAATCTTAAATATTTCTAAATTATACATTACAATCTTAATCTTAAAACTTCATTTCTAGGTTTAAATAAAATTGTAAATCCTAGATTTTCAGTGTGGTCACAAACTTTTGGGCCCATCTCTGGTGCGCACATCAAACGAAATATGGACCCTGATGCATAAGGGTTAATTTTTTAAAATTGAGATGTATACATCATCTGAAAGCTGAATGAATAAGCTTTCCATTTATATATTGTTAGTATAGGACAATTCTGTCCAAGATACAAATGTGAAAAGGGTGAAAAAAAAAAAAAAAAAAAAAAAAAAAATCAAAATATTGAAAAAAAATGCCTTTAAATTTGCTCAAATTAAGTTCTTAGCAATGCATATTACTAATCAAAAATTAAGTTTTTATATATTTACGGTAGGAAGTTTACAAAATAACTTGATGGAAAATGATCTTTACTTAATATCCTAATGATTTTTGAATTTTGACCCATATAATGTATTTTTGGCTATTGATACAAATGTACCCGTGCTACTTAAGACTGGTTTTGTAGTCCAGGGTTACATATATAAGTGAAGACACTTAACCCTGTTAAACACCTCAAAAATGAAAATGTACTCACTCTCAACTTGCGATTGAATTCCATAGTAGAAAAAAAATTCTATGGAAGTCAGTGGAAACGGTCAACTGTTTGGTTACCAACATTCTTTAAAATATCTTCTTTTGTGTTTAACCGAAGAAAGAAACTCATACAGGATTGGAACAAATAGATGGTGGGTAAATGATAACAGAATTTCCATTTTTGGATTTCTTTAAATGCTTTATAGAACACTATGGAACTGTCTATACCTATTATCAAGAAGGAGTAATATTTCAGCCGCCCATCACTCTTAAATCCCAAAACAAATATCTCTTTTCCCAACATTGCTTGTAGCTTGAGCCTTTAACTACAACTCGTCTGGTTGGTGACAGTGCCAAACCATTCACTGGAATTGAGCTTCCCAAGGATTCCTCTTTTATCCGAGGCTTTGGATCAATTTTAGTCTATAACCCAATCTGTAAATAAACACCCACTTTCTAGTTCAGTCAGCTGCCTAGTTGTTTTGACATTGGACTAATGAACTTCAATACCACTATAAGCTTGCTGTGGTTTTCCACTCAGCACCACCAGCTAATGCCCAGATGAAACTGGACCAGACATGTTGAGCTGCAGGCTCATGCTAGAATGGTTTATGGTTTGACATTTAACAGTTTTCCTCTCACTGGACAATTGTGATCTTGCATGCTGATGGAACAAATGGAGAAGGGTGCAAAATGGTCAAAGACGGCTAAAACCCATTCATGTTTTTCTCCCAAATGTTTTTCATTCTTGCTGCCAAAGACGTCATTTGTGTTGGAGGTTGAAGGCTGTGAGGGGGGCGTCCTTGCTCGGACTGTGATGGCTTTAACTGCTGCTGCTCTGTGCTGCTCAACATTGTAAATGTCTGTCAGAATGGACTATAAAAGCTGCTGAAGTCACCGCTCTTTGTACACCAGAACCCTTTGACACAGGTCGAACCTGAGAACGTCAACCGCAGCTCTCTTGAAGCTTCCATCAATCAAGCCACAAACGTTCAAATATGTTCACACACCGTTGTCAGCACTAAATTAAAACACTGAAGACTAATAGATATGAATCAAGTCAAGAGGCCAATAGATATGGATTGTGCGTCAGTTAAAATGAATTTTAAAGATGAAACTGTCAGGGTGATATAATTGTCCAGATATAATGTAAAACAGCTTTCACTAAAAGAATGGAATTCTTAAAAAGAAACATTTATTTGGAATAATCATTTATTACTTTTTCAATCAATAAATATTTTAGCAATCTGCCTTAAAAACTTTTACAAACTCAAAGTCATCTGGTGCGACCAACACGTAGTAGAAAAAATAATATCATAATAGGGACTGCAGAAACTCATGACTGTGTACTGAAGTCAATAAGTGTTTAAAAAGTCAGATAACTTGACGTTTTTATGACAATGCAAGGTTAGTTCAAGTTGTAAGATGCTTTGTGGTGCAGTTTTTTACGTTCAAAAACATAATGATATTTATGAATACGATAAGTGTACAAACAATATGTGTTACTTTGATAGTCCTTATGTGGAAACTTTTCTTGAAAATGATTTCATAACCCTTGTTTGTACAAAGTCCGTACATGTGCACGATTGTTGAATTACTCTTCAATCAAACTATTGCCTAATGGCTCATCCTGATTGGAATTTCAACCACAGGGAGGCAATTGACACATTACACATGGACGAAATGTAAATGAAGAAAGCTTGCCCAGCCATTCTCACCTTAATCTTTCCGGCTGCAAGATAATGTCAACAAAACCCTAAAATCTGGCTCCGCTGGTTTGCACATCCTTGTCTCCTGCCTATGTTTACAGTCACAGAGTCCATCTGTAAATGCAAGTGAGGGTTCTCACTGGGTGACAGCGGTTCCAATTAGGAAGGCAAAAGGAAAACAAACAAACAAGCATTTCACTTTGAAGAGAGTCCTCAATCTTCACCCAGCCAAACTGTGAATGACTATCAGCCGCTCTGCATTACAAATGGGTGATCTCAGACTTATGCAGCAAGAAAAGTTGGCAGATGTTAAGATGATCAGAGAAGCGCAACTTTCTGAGGGACATTCTGTTTGCGCTGGAGCTGATAAATTCAAAATAAAGATGTTTTATTTAAGTGGGGAATATGGAGAGTTCTTGAGGGTTTATGGGAGAGGAACTGGCTCTGGAATGCATCTTTAGATCACTGAACTGGGGTGGGCTTTAAAAGCTCCTTAGAGAAAGTTGGAGCGATTCACAGCCAAAGGTCACATTCTCTGGCTTTAGACTTGAATAATTAATATTTATAAGGGTTTAATACCAGTTAGAAATCCTAACTAACACTCCCACACTCACACTCCCGTAGTCATACATGTAATCATCTCCAAAAAGAAAGATTTGAAAAATATTAGGATTTTTACCACATAGTTGTTAGAGGATTGGTAATGACTGACAACTTCACAGATAACTCTTCACTGAGTCCAATACTCAGACACAATCCTGAGGCTTTCACTTATCCATAAATGCTGGACAAACTTTATCTGAGAAAAATCTTTTGTAATGGTAAATGTATTAATGTGAAAACCAGATGGGATTAATAACAGTAAAATCATATGCACTCTTTGTATGGCTGAATTCTATTACCATCAAAGCTTAACAAGTTTGAAACATAAGAAAAACACTGCCGATGTTACAGAGATAATGTTTGTGTGCTGTCACTACTGTTTTTACTATTCATTGTTTCATTTATTACACTATAAAAAATACATACTGTAAAAATATGTTTCTTAAACATTAGAATGCATTTTACAAGAAACTACTAGTTCAGACTTTCTACTTCAAAAGGTAACACTTTAAATTAGGCAACAATTAACAATTAATCTCAACAATATTAAAACACAAGAAAAACACTGCTGAATTTACAGAAATACTGTGAATTTCTTACACTGTAAAAAACATTATCAGAGTACATTTTACAAGAAAATACTGATTTAGACACTTTCTAATAGGAGTTTTCCCTCAATAAACTCTCAATTTGCTGCTTATTGCTATAGTAAGTAGTTGTGTTTATGTATAAAGTAGGGACCTAGATTATTATCATGCGAAATCAGGCATTAATATGTGCTTTATAAGTAGTAATAAACAGCCACTATGCAATATGCACGATAATAAGCAACTAGTGAATAGTGTTCCTTGATATAAATTGTTACCCTTCAAAATTCCATGTGTTACTTGCCATTTCATTGTAGTTATTTGTGAAAATGGTTTCGAAGTTAATCCTGCACCTTTTTTTTTTTTTAGTGTCTGAAGTCCAAAAAGCAATTATACATCTTTAAAGCTAATACAAGAATGTGACATTGATATTATTTTTCAAAAAACACACTACTGCACTAGAACACTCTAACGTGCTGGACTTTACATGCAAATACCTACGAATACTAATGATGTCACATTGGAGTTGTCCATTTTCTAGGGGAGGATGTTTCTTTGATACAAATTCCATTAGCGTCTAGTGTCGAGGACGATTTACTTTCAAGAGGGTAACACAAAAAGTGTTTGTCAGTATGCTGAGATTATTAACATAATTGAGATTACTGGCGATGAGGCCGTCCTGTGTTGTCTTCTTAATAAACACATTGTGGGCATTATTACGGGGCATAAAAAGGGATGGGACGGCGGATGATGGAAACCCCGTGGCGCAGCAGCACTCATCTGCCGCAGTCCCAGCATCCTGCGGGCCGCGGCGGCGTGAACCACGCTAACCTGATTAGCGGCACGCATCGCTCCTCTGCTTTGTGTGTGTGCGTTGCGTTTTGTCACTGACCCAGGCGGGAGTTCAAATGCGATTACGTCCCCGTGAACAGAGGGAACCACGAGATCGCTCTCCAATGGCTGCGCAACAATCGCGAAATGAGGGGGAAGATAATGAGCCTGTCCGGTGTGCTTCTGACATTCTTGAACGTGCTCAAAAAGACAAGAGTGGGAACTGATCGGCAGAAAAAGATCCAGAGCGGAGCCTCAGAGGAAGAAAGAGAAAGATCGAACCTTCATGCCCTGTTATGGCTCATAAAGGGCACATCACAGGAGGAGCACAGTGAGGGACTGTGTCATTATCTGAGAAGGAGGAGATGAGGCCCACGCCTGCTTGGAGTGAATATAAATATGCACATTCCCATGACAAACAATACCCACATCTCAATGCCTGCGAGAGAGTCCCAGTTTACAGCTGTCAGACCTTTTCATTACATAACTCTCACTGTACCGCCACGGCTAACTATTAGAGAGTTGTACTGCAAAAACACACACATTTTGCATTCCCACCCACTCATAATACGATTTCAAGATAGAGCGTACGGTAAAACCTCACAATTGGTCATTCGCTCCTTGCGCGATCGGGGGCCGACAGCAAACAAAGACTTTCGTTGGAAGACAGGTGTTTAAAACAACTGTCAGAAGGTAAATAAAGCAAGTTGCCGAACTGTGAATCTTGGTAATTAAACCAATAGTGTAAGCCACAGCCTCAGGTGTAGATTTAAAACAGTCACACCAAATTGGAGCATCCTGCCCAGATCTTCCACTACAGTTAAAAGGCGGGTCCGTGAGTCATAATGTACATTAGCCGTTCTTCATTCTTATCAAGAGCACCTGTACTTGACATATGACTCATGTAGCAAAGTAAACAAGCTCCTTTCATTGTTTGTTATGCTTTGTGAAAGAAAAAAAAAACATGGTGAATGTTCTCCACACTTAGCAAACTTCCTTTTTTTAAACAAAGAAGAATTATTCCATTTAACTAAGCGGCTTTATTCATTTATATTCATATTGGCACCGTTTCATCTTGTCCTGAAGCTTTTTTTCTTGCCTTACTAGACAATTTCTTGTATGCAACACACACAAGAAAAACCGTGCAGTTTGCTTAAGATCTAAAAGCCTGATTGTGCTGGAGGTTTTGGCCTGCTTTACTTACAACAGGATTCCCGGTGCTTTTTCAGGTTATTCAAACAGTTCATTATAAACTATCAAGGAACGGTCTGCCTTCTTTAGTCAGCCAAGGCAAAATGCATGCAAAACTATGCAAATCAGCTGCTTGGAACGTGCCACAACCGCATCAACATTTTTATGAAGGGTCAAACAAAAGCTGGCGCTGAATGCGCTGCCTTCATCTTCCTCGTTGCTTTCGTTATGCCTGAGGCACGCTGGTGGTATTGCATTTCCTCAGCCACACAGTCAAATCCATGCTCTAAATGAATTCTACTGAAACAGGCCTGTATTTCATTTGAAGCAGCCTGAGTCCAGCTGAAGATAATCTCTCACATCACCACGGCGGGCGGCACGCTCAAGATTTGGGGTCTTTGTCAACCAGTGTGAGAATGAGTAATATTACGTAGAAAAAGTTGTATGGCTTAGCATAGTGAAGGATAGTTCACACAAAAATGAAAATTCTGTCATATACTCACCCTCATGTTGTTCCAAACCTTTATGACTTTCTCTCTTCTGCGGGACACAATAGAAAATGTTTTGAAGCACTGTTTTTGGCCATGCAATAAAAGTCAGTGGGGTCCAAAATGTATTAATTTATTTATTTTTTGGTAAACTATAAGACTACATCAGGCTGGTACTCTTGTGAACGCACTTCAAATACTGACATGGAAGAGAAGAAATTGTTTTTTTTTTTTTTTTTTTTTTTTTTTTACTTATTATTTATTAACAAACATCTTCTTGCAAGACATATGAGAATAACAAAGTATCTTAATTCGTGAAATTCTTTTTCACATTAAATAGAAATTGTTTTTTTTGCACTTCATAACATTACGGTTGAACCGCTGATGTCACATGGACTATTTAAACAATGTCCTTACTACCTTTCTGGGTCTTGAACGTGTCAGTTGAGTTGCTGTCTATGCAGAGTCAGACAAAGCACTTGGATTTCATCAGAAATATCTTAATTTGTCTCCTGAAGATGAATGAAGGTCGTATGGGTTTGAAACTACATGAGGGTGAATAATTAATAACAGAATTTTTTAATTTTTGGGTGAACTATCCCTTATTCTGTTTAATATAGCATCACAAATATAGCATCTGAGGACTGTACACACATCAAATGATCAAGCGCATGATCTACTTGTCCACGTCATACTAACAAGAAACTGTACTTCTCACCAGTGTTGGGGGTAATGCATTACAAGTAATGTGAGTTCAGTGTTGGGTGTAACTAGTTACTAAGTAATTAGTTACTGTAATTTAATAAGTTTTTCCTTGATTGTTTCTGTAATTTAATTACAGTTAGTTCTTATGTAATTGAGCTTAATACTATGTATAGACTGTAGAATATTTATATACAATACAATAATAGATTTAAAATCAAAATGTAAAGTCTAACCTTAAAATGCATGCTTTTTATGCACCCTTCTCACTTTAAATACTTTGGTGAGTTAATAAGAATACTGATAACACTATAGTGTCCAATTCCCACTATTAACTAGTTGGTTATTATCATAAATATTACTGTGATATTAGCTGTTTATTATTACTTCAAAAACATATAAACACCTATTAATGTCTTTTTCTGCAAGATCTTATTCTAAATCATTAATAGTTAGTAAATAGTGAGATTTGGACCGTAATCTAAAGTGTGACCAGAATAATGTATGTAGTTATCTATTATTTATTTGAAAGAATTAAAAGATCCATTTCATGTCTATGCTTGTATAATTAACTTGTCAAGCTTTAGTATAGGATTTAGAAAATAAGTAATTAAATACTTTTTGTACAGGAGTCTAATTACACTGTTGAAGATGTAATTAGTAACTAGTAATTAATTACTTTTTTAGAGTAACTTACCCAACACTGTGTGAGGTAAGCAAAAAATGTTATCATAATCAGATTACATTTGTTAAGGTAATACATTGCTTTTTAAATTAAAAGAAAATATAGTTAGTTTTTTTTTTTTTAAATAAGTAACACCAGTAACTTTTTTTTAGAGAAATTGGGGGTAAGATGTTACTTTAGTTCTAGAATAAATGTGAACATGCATTAATTTATCTCACTCACAAAAAAAAAAAAAAAAAAAAAAACAGATTCAGCATTCCTCAAAATGAATAAATACACAATTTTTTACAAATAATACAAATATCCTTTATGTATTTAACACTATTTGCTAACATTTGTTGTTGTTCTTTTTTTTTTTTTTTTTTTTTTTTAATTGCTGAAGAGTATTGAACTTTCTTCTTCTGCGTTCTTCTGTACAGACGTGAATTTACTTTTCCTTCAGCCTGAGGCTTTTGGTGTGAAAGGGCTTTTACATTTGCCAAAAACAGAACTTTTTATATTAAAAACAAACAAGCAAGCCCTGCCCAGATTTAAAATGCATTACTTTCCATAAAAGTAACGCAATATTGTAATCCATTACTTTTAAAAGTATCTTTTCCCAAAACTGCTTTTCACCACCGGTCAAGAGCTGTAGTTCCAACCACACAATTTTGCACTCCTGTTTGTGTATGTTTGTTGGAACTGTGGATTCGGGAAACACCAAAATCCTCAAACTGTGTTGGTAATGACAGAACTTGCAACCATAGTTGGCTAACTATGCTTTTGAGAAATGTGTTAATGGAATAACGCTTATTTCCTTCCTTCCGAAGTCAAAGATTGAATGGAGTGATGTATGTTAATACAGTCTGGAGACGGCGAGGCACTTGAATATCGGGGGCGCAGACAGAGAGCTATGAAGATTTATCAGGTCACCTGGGGCACACTGACAGCCTTTGAGCAGGACATTCAAATGGCTGTTGGGAGAAGGAGCAGGTGATAACGCTCTCCAGCCCCCTCTCCCAGCATGCTCATATTGTGTGTGTGTATGTGTGTGTGTGACAGAATGCGAGTGCTCTTTGTATGTCTACCTCAAGACAGGAAAAAAGAGGGTTACAAGGGCATTCAGAAGCAAATGAGCAGAGAACCAGCGTCCAGAGACTGTCAGAGAGAGAGAGAGCAGAGTGAAAATTTAGAAGCAAGAGCAAAGCAGGCCAGTGTGGCTTGACAACTTACCTTCTAATGTTGAAATGCATGTAAGTTTCTGTTAAATTAGTTGAAAATCACAAATTAGATCTCTTTTAAACCTCAAATGCTTTTCCTAGAAATCAATGAGATTTAATGGAAATAGTGAAATACTTTTAAAACCAAATTATTTAATCTATGATAACAACATGCATTAAAGGAGAAAATATCAGAAACAAAACGGATAAATAAAAATACATTAAAATGTAATATTATTAAATATTAATATTTTAATATACACCCATATATATATATATATAAACAATATAGACTCCAGACAAGTGTTATACTTTTGACCAACTAGATGGAGATGCACTAAAAAACAGTGATCATAATTATCATATTCTGATTGACATATTGAAATCTACTGATGGATGGACTGGGAAGCCGACTATTTGCCTCCAATAAAGGGATTTAGATCTGTTGACAACGCATCATGTCTGTTTCACATTAATGTCGGAATATACTTTCATGCCCAGCATGGCAACTATATTTAACAAATTGCAATACACTGAAAACTCCAAATGCAAATGGGATTTCCATTTAAGACCACCATGGCATTGTCAGAGTGACTGGAAAACAAGATGGATGATTCCATTCCTCCATTCTAATTGACTTTGAATGTTCTAATTCTCCATCTGGCCCTTTCGGAGGTGACAACGTAAACAACATTCCTAGAAGAAAGTGAACGGTGGCAACCCTGACTAGGAGAATGGGCCTGCCTGATCAATCAGCCAGCATTGATCCCCTTTAGCACATGTGTAAATATGGTCTGTGTGCCTCTGTGTGAGTGTTTAGTTTGCATGTGTGTATGAGGGGTAATGGCTGGGGAAAATGCAACGTCCATGTTCAGGGTGTGAATTTCAGGCCGTCTGACCTCCTAATTAAGGTTTGAACCACTCACAAAAGGTTAGGGGGTCTTAAGACTATGCATTTCTTTTAAATTTAAGTAATCTGCAAAGAGACAGACAGATAAATACTTTGAGAATCAAACCGTGCTCCTGGTACCATGCTGTACTGTTTGAGCCGTAGGAATGCTACAAAAAAGTCACTTTTTGTCGTTCTGGTAAACCCTATGCTATGACGACAAAATGTCCCCACAAAGATGGCAATATCCAAAATCCTTGTCCTTGTGGGGACATTTTTTGGTCCTCATGAGGAAACTTATAAATCATACAGAATTAAATAGGCTTATAAATCATACAGAATTTTTTTTTTTTTTATCTAAAAATACAGAAAGTTTCCTGTGAGGCATAGGTTTAGGGGTAGGGTTGGTGTACGGCGATAGAAAATACGGTTTGTACAGTATAAAAATCATTATGCCTATGGAATGTCCCCATAAAACATGGAAACCAAATTATGTAAATTATGTACACATAATAAATATATTACAAAAAAAGAAAAAAAGTCTTTAAGCTGGAATCTCACCAGATACACTACCATTCAAAAGTTTTTGAACAGTAAGATTTTTAATGTTTTTTAAATAAGTCTGTTGTGCTCACTAAGCCTACATTTATTTGATCCAAAGTACAGCAAAAACAGTACTTTTACTATTATTTTACTATTTAAAATGACCGTTTTCTGTTTGAATATTTTAAAATGTCATTTATTCCTGTGATTTCAAAGCTGACTTTTTAGCACATGATCCCACATGATCGTTCAGAAATCATTCTAATATTCTGATTTGCTGCCCAAAAAAAACATTTATTATTATTATGTTGAAAACAGCTGAGTAGAATTTTTTCAGGTTTCTTTGATGAATAGGAAATTCAGAAGAACAGCATTTATCAAGCTTTTGATGAATTTAAAGAATCCTTGCTAAACAAAAGTATTCATTTTTTATTATTCTATCAAAAAAATGATATTGACTTCAAGCTTTTGAATGGTATAGTGTATAATGTTACAAAAGCTTTTTATTTCAGATAAGTGCTGGTCTTTGGATCTTTCTATTCATCAAAGAATCCTATAAAAGGTTTTAAATGTTGATAATAATAATAATAAAAATGTTTCAAATCCGCATATTAGAATGACTTCTGAAAGATCATGTGACACTGAAGACTGGAGTAGTACTGCGGAAAAGTTTGTTTTGATCACATATATAAATTACATTTTAAAATATATTCAAATAGAAAGCAGTTCTTTTAAATAGTAAAAACATTTCCCAGTATCAGTGCTTCTGTTGTATTTTGGATCAAATAAATGCAGATTTGGTGAGCAGAAGACACTTTAAAAAACGTTCAAAATCTTACTGTTCAAAACTTTTGACTGGAAGTGTTTTAGCTAGATGATCATCAACCAAATTAAAAAAAAATTGTAACATAAAACTCGACTGTGCTGTGAAATTAAAGGCATGTCCTAAATCTTCAGAGGAAAAGGAAGTGGTTGAGTTTTGTCCACTGTGTTTGGTCTTCACATGGCCCTCAGCGGCCAGTCCTTCTGCTGATGTGCCGTCTCTTCCAAGGACCTCTATTATCCGTAGGGTTTTTTCCTTCATCTCAATGCCCTTGGCTTCAATACGTGTGAAGGCCTGACTCAGGCCACCCTTGCTCTGCGGCGGAACCCTGTTTCTCTCCGTTTGCGGATCACTAAACAGGACAATCACTCTATCCATCTTTTCATGGGCTATTGTAGTGCCACCCTGCCTTCAGAAAAGGGTCCTTTTCAGTGGGGAAGTTTTTTTTTTCTTCTCTTGCACGATCTTTCCTCTCCTTTTGATGGGTTTTCTTGGAAGTGGGTGGGGAGGATTTTGAGGGTGCAAGAGAACCCCCCTAAACTTTGTCTGTTATGGTTCTTTTTTTAAGCACATATCAAAGATATGAAGAGGAGTCAAGACTTCAAAGCTGAAGATGGACTTAGGGTGACAGTGACCTCCCCCCAACCCAACGAAAGAGGTTAGATCAGAGGTCAGACTTCGGGGACAAATGATAATATATTTGCTGGCAGGCCTGTACAAAACCCAAAACCAGGGAGTTTCAATCATTCAGATTGAGCCAAATTACTTGAACCATCCAATATACAAGCGAAAAAATTCCAACTTTTACAAATATCATAACTATTTTAATCACACACTGTTTGTAAATGAGATTAGACCTATGTATGTGCCTATGTGCAAATACACACTTATTAGCATTCTTAAATATAGAATTGTAAGATAAATGGGCTAAAGCAAAGTACTGCTTTAGCAAATCAGGAATTCTTTGAAGAGGCTCTCAAATCCTAATCTCATGGGCAAGCATTTGCACTAGAAGACGGTGCATTGTCTGTGATCTGGTCAGTGAAGAACAAGGCTTCTCTGCAGTGCAAAGTGACCCTGTGTGCCCCTGTCAACACCCACCAGGCAAATTACAGACTTAAGTCATACAATTATGCATATATGCATTCCTTACTTGAGGAGAGGACGTAGCCAGTGTAATGCAGTGTTACTGTATGTAGTACAAGACTTGCCCCTTGAACTAACAGATACTTCTGGTGTCAAATAATGGGCGCGGGATAATGCTTCCTCTATGTATGTGCATCGTCATATCTGCAAGGACCAAGGGTCCATGGACTTCCTTATCATCTTAACAGACTGTCTTTGTTAAGATGACCAGAATACTGAAAACAGACGTGTTTTAAGACTTCTGGAGAGTTACATAACACACCCAAACCATCTGTTAAAACCCATTTATTCTATATCATATCTGATCCCCAAAAATCAACATTGTGTACAATGCAATTATTGATTAAGATGGCAATAAAACATGAAGGATGGTGCATTTGTATTTTCTCTTTTGAGGGTGATGGGCCTGCTGCTCTACCTCCTGCATGGTTCTTGGGAAATCCATTTGCTTTCATTTGGCACCACATTCATCTTCATCACCATTAGTGGAATAAAAGGTAGCCACTGGGCGAGAGTGCACAGGCTTTGGGATTGGAATGGATCCCGTCAACAAAGAGGTTTTGGGGGCAGAGAGGCTGCAGGACTTCACTTGGAGTTTTTGGACACTGTTATTTCTGCTCAAAAATGTGCAGTTGAGCATTACGGAAGTGGTGTAAAATGAGAGCAGAACTAAACAGGGAATCTTCGGATTATATCATAATGCTTATCTTGCAGAAAAAAGGGGAACACTGCTTCATCCTTCCTTTCTCCTAAATAAGAAATCAGCTGTTGGGCATTGAAAGTACTCGTTTAGCTGTATCTCAAAGTGACCGTTGTTGTACAAACTTTAAATTTGCATTGCATGGACATTGCAGTTTAAGAACACACCTGATAAAAATGAGGTTAAGCCAGTTGTTCATCTTGGATACCTGTTACATTGGTGCTTTACCTTACCAGTTGTAAGGTTGTTAGTTGTTTTCCGTTATAAAGATTTTATCAAGGTGGGGAGATATCTGAGACATCACGACTTTTCATCAGGCTTTTTCATGATTAAGTCCTGTTCAACTCTATTTTACGATACTGCAAATTCTCACAAACAAACAAATTTCAGTTTGAGATTAAACTAGGTATGTTTACATGCATTAATTTTTATCTATCTGAATGAATCCAATTTCATTTCAGATTCTGAACATTCTGTTTATATGAATCCTACATTTTGCAATCTGGTTTTTGTCACATTTTAGTTTACATGTGCATTTTATGTATTCAGAACAAAACGTCAGCACATTTGCAGCACATTTTTTAGTAAAAATTTTGTAAAAATGTAAGTCTCCTCCATTCACCAGTTCATAAGTCTTAAATAAGTACGTTCGCAATAAGTAAAACTCATGTTAACATAGGTCTTATTACAAAAAAAGTGTCCTGGTGAACATACGCATCACATCACTGTGCAAGTGTGCAAGGTATTTCTGAATCCGATTGAAAGTCTCATTGAACTGTTTACATGCTTAGATTTTTGTTATTGAATGCATTTTCACTCCAATCATAATTTCATTCGGATCAACTTCAGTTGTATTAACTGAGCCATCAAATCACCTGCCCGATTATTATAAACAATTCAATTATGAACTCTTTATTTGGTTCCTATAAACATATAGCTAACGAAAGCCGCTGAACCGAATGCTTGTGTCCAAGTAAGCATCTCGTCCCAAGAGCTAGAGATAACTACTGTTGTATGCTACAGGATGGACAAGATCAGTACTTGTACACCTGAGGGCACAGGACAAATAGCCAGGGCTTAATGAGAGGTAATATGTGGTAAGAAAGACGAAGACTACAGAAGAAGAGAGAGCCTGCAGGTAAAAGTGATAGGTGGAGGAATTAGCTCAAGTGATTGATGACCAGCAATCTGCTCATTAGGATAGCCGTTAGCTTTGCGCTAGCAACTGGACATTACAATAGTTGTACCAGTACAATGATTTATGCTGATTTATTGCAAGCAGCTGTACAGTAACATAAACAAGCCTTTCAGGTTTTGATGTTACTTCTAAACCACCATAGCCGATTACCTTTTACTCATAATTCTATATAAATGTTAAATATAAAACAACATAAATACTAAATGACTCATGCACTGTAAAAATAGTTTTGTCAGGTAATTTAATAAGTGCTTTATGTGGTAACATCTAAATGAACCTGGTTTTATTCAAATGAAAATGCTTTTTAATATAACAAAGAAAAAAAAACAATACTTTATGGCTTCAATCAGTTTTTTTTTTTTTAAAGCTCCTTAATGTAACAATTTTTCAGTGGTGATGCACAAACTGCCTCTCAGATACCTATATCTTTTATTGCAGTGGACAAATGTCCAGTTGTCTCAAAATATATCATAAAAAAAATAAAGATTGGGAATGAGACATTTACTCTTATTTTGAATTAAAAAATAATAATACAATAACAAAAAGCTATAAAATGGCATTGCGGGCTGTTTTTAAACAAACAAATTGCATGTGTGCATGGTACAGTATAGGTGCCATTGACAATATGCAGATAATACAGTGGATGACAAATTGAAGGTATAACTACACAGGTATAAAAGTATAAAAGATCCTAAGTTGGGGGAGGAGATGGGCGCTCATTGGCAATTAGACCGACACCCTGTTTGAATCCTTGAAAAAGGATAGTCTTTTGTCCCGGTACTTTTGTTTCTTAATCTCGGTGCTCAGCAGGACTGAGTCGTTTACCTCTAGGTAGCCAGAGAGAGTTATTTATTGTGCCCTCATCCCTACATTCATACGCAGGCATTCACCTTAAACCTCCCTATTGGGTAATGCTCTTAAGACCCCACCTGAACATTACCTGATGGAAAAAATGCAGCTTTTGTTATACTTTTTTTTTTTTAATCCAGCTGTTTGTTAAGGAGATCTGTATAATTTTAGATCACAGCTGTGCTTCAAAAACATGTCATCTGTTTGTTTGTGAGTGTGTGTAAATATATTTAACAATCTAAAAGAGAAAAAAAGGTATTTCCACTGACTATTTCAGGTCTGACAGACACCAGTTTAATATTTCCTGATATTTCCAGGTTTCCATGACTGTGGGAAAGCTGCTAAAATGAAAAACGCACTATAGCTTGCATTCGTTGCTAGAGTTGGCCACTAAAACATGCTTAGTTGGTTAAGGGTCCTATAAGCTAAGTTAGAAGCTCACTGTCATACTCTATAATCAGATTAATTTAATATTCTCCGAACGGACGACACTTGTTTTCTATGTGGTGGAAGAAAAAAAAATGTCGTTAATGCGGTCAGGATTGGACTGTGATTGTTTCAGTCACTTTCAATACCTTGAAAACTGCATCAGTAATCCACAAAAAACATCTTATCGATTCAGAAACGTCTTACTATTTTGTTATCTAGTCTTTAAGAGTAAAATCAAACTTAAAATGTGCATGCACTGTCTGCAGCTAAGACAAGAAAAGAGCGATTTCCGATTGGACCGCAGCACTACAACTTCCTACTCTTTTTTGCCGTATTTACAGTAATAGGAGTACAAGTAAAAACTCACATGGTCGGTCATTCATTGTTAGCAACACTTCTGTAGCTCAAGAAAGCTATCAGTAGTTATATACTGTCTATTTACAATAGGTTAGTTTCGAAACTTTACTGAAACAGCTTCTGACAATTGTTATTGATAGGTCGATCTCAGAAGTCTTGTCAGGGAAAAAAACAGCCAAAAAGGCGTTTTTAGAATTGTATTTATTTAGAATTTTAGAATTACTGTGAGATAACACGTTCTTAATTATTATTATTAATTAATATTATTAAACCAAGTATAAAAATGTGTTGTTGTTGTTTTTCTTTTTTGAAAGATTATTCACTTTATTCAATGTGATAATGAAAAAAGTTCACAATGTTTGAAATATGTGTAAACATACAATATATGTATTTGGTTTTCATTTCCACTCGGATGCATATTCTGGACATGCACGCTTTAAATTTTCTTAATTATCAAAATATAATATAGTAATAAAGGTCTAAGTAGCATGTGATCTCACAGAGCACAAAGTGAACTAACGTTTATTTGTATTAAAAATAATTGATATAGTAACGTATTAAGAGTGTCGGTAATATCTCTGTATTATAATGTAATTAAGTAAAAAAGGAAACTGTGAAATATGAGGAACTTGTTGCTTTAATTTTGCTAGTTTCTCTCTCAACTCTGAATTTTTGGTACAAGCAAATTACTTGTTTTACGGTACTGAAAGTGGAATGTGTGGAATTTGTAAAGCTTCAATTCATCCTGAAGCTACAGCAGTGAGGCAGTGAGGTCTTTAAAGTGAGAGCGCCCCTATTTGATCAAACTATCAAACAATTTGTGTTGTTAGCGCTATGTGCAGATGGTGTGTTTAAACTCCATAGACAAGCTAGTACTCTTTAAAAAGCGGAACACTGTTCGTTTACCATTCTAAAAGGTCTATTGACATTTTCTGCATTTTCTGAAATATGTAACAGCCTACTGATATAAACTACATTGCTTATTAACATTTTAATGAAAGTTTACATTTAGTTATTAGGATAAGTATGGATGACGCGTGGAATACTTCTTGTGAGATTTCTTACAATATTTTGTACATTATACATTTGTATGAGGAGTTTTTAGATGAAAGCTATAGTGCCGCAGTTCTGCCTGGCAACAGGCGTTCTCGTTCATTGGTTTAGGATAATTTGTGCTTCCTTCTTTTAGGGTAACCCAAAAGAGTTTACTTTTTTTTTTTTTTTTTTCCTAACCCAGACCGCACATTTTTCTCATATATACGGAAACCACATTCAAGTTAATGCATAAATGACTCTAATATAAAACTTCATAAAGTGATTGCGCCTTAGTGCGATCATAAAGAGTGTCACAGAACAGAAAACGATTATTAACGTAGACTTTCAGTTTGATACGAATAAAACTTTGGGTCCTGAGCGCTGTAGTTACACTGAGAGAAGGCAGCTGAGTTTCTTAACACGACAGTGGGCACCTTGATTTGGGCTATTATACCGCCCCCTACCAATACTTAACCAATACACATCTCCAGACCCTTTTACCCCGTCTTTCCACCCCCGATACCCACAACACTAGCAGCCTGCCCCCTGCACCCCCACCCTAGCCTGCCCCCCACCGAATCTCCTTGGTCACTCGTCACCCGGCATAGGACCTCCTATTTCCATACTGCTAAAGGAAGGAGCCCGAACTCGAGAGAAGATAGTTCTTTAAGATTGATCCTACGCCCTGAGCAGACAGCCTCTCGCACTCCCCTCGCGCTCTCTCACAGGCTCGCTGCTGCTTTGATCTTCCCTTAACAACAGTCACGTCATAGGGGAGTTTTGTCAAGCGGAGCTGCAGCGAGAGTTTTAGAGGGTTCAGCAGAGGCAGCAAAGCATCCACGGGACCAGTGTCCGACACGAGATCCAGCTTTCTTACTTTTTGTCAACCTCGGGCACCACTGAAGACATGGAACACCAGTTGTTTTGCTGTGAAGTGGATACCATTAGAAGAGCTTACCAAGATAGCAACCTGTTGAATGACCGAGTTTTACAGACAATGCTCAAAGCAGAGGAAAACTATCTTCCGTCACCAAATTATTTCAAGTGTGTTCAGAAAGAAATTGTGCCTAAAATGAGGAAAATCGTCGCCACATGGATGCTCGAGGTTTGTTTTGGAGAATAGTTGTCTTTTTTTGTACTAGCTACACAAGTTCGCCTCATGATGGTTCTGCTCTTGCTCTTTGGACCCCAAGAACTGTTTAATAAATGTAAATATGTTTAAATGTAACTTGAGCTCTTCAGCATTGTTATCCATCCCAGAACTATCACACGGAAATATGCTGTCCGATTATTACTGGTGTTTTTTGCGTAAAAAATGTTTTATTAAGAAAGTAATATTAATCCTAGAGCTGGGACGTTTTCCGTGGTTTCTGCTATCGCATTTTTATTTAATTCGCTTATTTTCCCCCATTCATATGTTTCGTTTCTTATTAATCTAAAGAAAATATAAATGAATTTAGATTTTATTTCAATTTTATACCAATGTACACGTATGCATTCTCACTCGTGCCAGTAGCCTATTATACGCCATCTTTGTTGTCGTTTGCTTAAGTTTTTTATATCTCTAAATTCTAAAATGGAAACATTATTGACATCGCTTGCGTAAAGGCGCTTACTAGTTGTCCTTTAAATCACATGTATAATTTAAACCTCATTTTTGCAAGAAAACGTAATATTTATGTCTTAAAAGTTTTGTTTCAGTTTGCCATACACCTCCTGCACGACGGTCTAAAAATATAATATTTTTTCTATTTCTAAACTGAACATCGCGTTATAAACGGTCGGATTATATTCCCCGTCGATTGATTTGGATTTACAGATGTTTAACGTTAGATTTAATGCTGTGGAATAATTTATATTAATTTTTGAAACACCCGCTTTTCCTAAATGTCGCATGCTCGTCTTTGTATGTTGGGGCTTTAGAATTCAATTCATTTCGCATTGTTTTTGTCATTGAATTCGAAAGATTTTGCTTTCATCAAATAAAGCATGCGTAACCCTACATTTACATGTGTTTTAAGTCGAGCGAAACAATTTTCGCATATTTTTAAATATTTTTTGAAAAGATGACGAACTAGAAAATTGTTTCCTGAACCTAGCTTGGACGCCACCTTTTTGCTTCGGAAAGCAACGACCGCTAGCATCAGCAGCAAATTGCAATACTATTTATACTTTGTCCAATACTTTAAATTTGTGTTAGCGAACCGATTAAGTACTCTTTTTAGCATTCGCACAAGTCTCTTTTCTAATTTAACCCTTTGCAGTGCAAATGCACGACTCAGCAGATGCTAAGCACGTGGGGTAACTCCATAAGATCAAAGCATAGCAAATATATATATATATATATTTTCGCTTCGTTTATTTAATTCATGTTCACCAAAATATTAATTTTCTTCGATTCTTATCGCATGTTAAGTGGGGGAGGCAGCCAATTAAACGAGATCTTTATTTTCTTAAATGTACTTTCTTTTCTTTAAAGGTCTGTGAAGAACAGAAATGCGAAGAGGAAGTTTTTCCGTTGGCTATGAACTACCTGGACAGATTTTTATCTGTGGAGCCCACCAAAAAGACCAGGCTACAGCTGTTAGGAGCAACTTGTATGTTTTTGGCCTCTAAGATGAAAGAGACTGTGCCACTAACAGCAGAGAAGCTGTGCATATACACGGACAACTCCGTCCGTCCCAGCGAATTATTGGTAATTATTCAACACTTCATAATTATACAGCTTGATATTGTTTCCTTATATTACTTGACTTAAATCAATTAAAGTCATACAAGTACTGTAATTTAGCTCTGAGGTGTGTGCGTGAAAGTTTTGGATTAAAAATCTTAACCGGATAATTGGATTGCTCTGCAAATGTAAAGCCGCCCCTCAGATGTAAATATAAACGCACATGTTACAAACTTTTTAGTGCTTTTCATGTGTCCGTTAATTAAATGTAGGCCTTGCTCGACTGTGCAATTAATCGACATCTCCATCTAGCGGTCAAAGAGTGTAAAATCGTATATGGAAAATGCGCCTTTATGTAAACTTGGGCCTTTTTATATCTCCCTCGCAGCAAATGGAACTGCTGGCGTTAAATAAACTGAAGTGGGATCTGGCCTCAGTGACACCACATGATTTCATCGAACACTTCCTCGCCAAACTGCCTATACATCAGAGCTCCAAGCAGATACTGCGCAAGCACGCCCAGACGTTTGTGGCCCTCTGTGCAACAGGTATGTTTTACTGTTTGTGTTCAGCTCATTTTTATTCATATTGCTGACCAAGCAAATGTTTTGAGCGCTTTTTTATGAACATGCACTGAAGAACCTCCCCTAACCTCACCCAGTACTTTGCTATCAGGCGGGCTTCTTTATTGCAATGGAAAGAGCCATCTCGCTTGTCCTAATTCCTCACTCGCAGTTATTGTAAACCAGTGTGAGGCTCTGCAAGAGAGAGGAAGTCTGTTTCCTTTTGTGGTGATTGCTGTGACTGCACCACGGCTCCTGAGAAGCCCTGCCTGCTTCACGACACCACTGCTATGCACGCAGCGCCTGTGAACCAAAAAGAGGAAGCTGTTTTTTGACATTTTTCTTGTGAAAAGGGCTTTGTAACCTGATATTTTCCCATGTCTAGACATCTTGATGTCCAGGTCTCTTTGAGTGAGAGCATGTTAGGCTGCAAATCCACCTTTTTTTTTTTTTGTCGCGCAACCTACAGCAGTCAGTTTATCACCTGCCAGAATAAGCCAGTAATGCTTCAGGAAGGAACTACTCCTGTATATTCCCCACTCTTTTTGTCCCTCCATTTACATGGTGGGTATCACCGCAGCTCGCTCCCCTTTTATGTTTATGACCTGCATTTCTTTGGGAAGTAGCCTGGGATCTCAGCCAGGGAGAGTGTGGTTGGACGGACACTGGGAAGGGGGTGGGCACTGGTGAATGAAATGAATGGGCTGGGGTGAAGGCTCCCGTGCCTTTATGCTCAATTTGTCTTGACAATTGCCCTCTCGTCTCTGAGCTAGCAATGCTAGATGACTTCCTATAAGAAAGGCAGTTGTATTTCTCTGTTCACCATGTGTGGGCGAAGCACAAAGTGAGAATGTTAGGGAAAGAGGCGGCATTGATTTATAAGCTCCGCTTATTGTCCGTGTGAGGGTCCGTTCAGGTTATGAACGCATCGGAGCCATCCTAAGGGCTCATGTAATATCTTGAAAACCCGAAGATTTCTATGAACTTTTTTAGCGTTAACGGCTACGCACAGAGGCATGATTTATGGGACGTTTTGGGAATGAGAGGGCTGCAGTAGGGGGTAGCTGGCTCAGGACCTACAGCAAAGTCCTCTGCCTCCCCCCAAAGGCTTTGAGCCCTGCCGCAGAATGGTGTTGGGCCCCAAATGTCACGGACTGTCCCCTACCAACCCTGCTCTCATTATAGTTTAGTCATGCTATGCTTCATTATGAGCTCAGTCGCAACCCGAGCTTCTTATCCAATATTGCCCATTTTAATGACTCTGACTCTGTGTGAGTTCTAACCAGGATCTGTTTGTTGTTTTCAGACGTCAACTTCATCGCAAGCCCTCCATCCATGATTGCGGCCGGCAGCGTTGCCGCAGCAGTGCAGGGGCTGTACCTGAAAAGTAGCGACAGCTGCCTCTCGTCCCAGAACCTCACCAACTTCCTCTCACAAGTCATCAGAAGTGACCCTGTAAGTGTTCTACTGTCTGTATACCATTCCATGTCGCTTTCCGTCGTCATTGTTGCTAATCTCCCTACTTCTCTTCAAAAGGACTGTCTGCGGTCATGTCAGGAACAGATCGAGTCCCTGCTGGAATCTAGTCTCAGACAAGCTCAGCAGCACAACATCTCCACAGAGACCAAAAGAGTGGAGGAGGACGTGGACCTCTCTTGCACTCCCACAGACGTCAGAGACATTAATATCTGAACGGATCGCTATTCATCTTGTGTGCGATGAATCTCTTCGTCTTTCTGTTGGGTATGGGCTTTAGCCAAAGGCTTCATGGGACAAATGGAAAACGGGCTCCCACCTGCACCCCACCATCCGACCAATACCTCGACAACTTGCCCCTCAGCGCACCCTAACTGTTGACCGCTGAGCGGCATTCCCTGTGGTTTTGACGATTGGGCTATCGCTGGCCAGGACCCCCAGTGGAGGACAGGGAATGAATGGAAATCTCAATCCTGTCCTTTGGCCCCCCTCTACGTCCTAAGTCAAAAATATAACAAGCGAAAAATGGTCTAGGCTATCTAGGATTTTAAAATTGTACAAAGGACAACAGAGTAGTTGTGACTTGGCCCGACGCGTCGCGAAAAAGACAACGCTGGGTATTTTTATTTTGGGTGTGTCGAAACTATTTTTGAAAGAGAAGAGACATTATGTGTATGTTCGATTTCTTTCTCTCATAGATAGTACCTTGTTACACTTGCTATGAGCGCTCCCTGCTTTTTCTGCAGTCTAGCCATGTAAATATATCCCCGCTTGCTATGCCTTTAGTCACTTTATTATAATTCCTAGACAGATTCCCTAACAAGATTCTCTTCTCTTCCAAAATGGTTTATGTAACCTTAGTATATTTTTTACGCATGTATTTTTGTTATGATCTAGAAGGCTGTGGATTGCCAGGGACTGAGGTTCTAACTTGAGGCCAGACGGAAACATTTCTTCGAATCGTTGCCTTCACTGCCATTAACGTAAATCGTCGTCACTGCCATGACACAATAAGCTTATGTTGTACCTGCTCCCCGGCTAAGCTCGCAGTGCAGTCCACAGTCTGCTTTTTGTGTAGATTCATGTATTATCTAAAACCATTCCATTTAAAAAAGAAAAAAAGCACTTTCAGTCCGTCGTTTAAGGCTGACTTTTAGACTAAAAAGAGAGAAAGAAATCCACAGTTGTTAAAACAATGGGGGGAAGACATGGAATGGAGGAAGGGTTGACGGAGCAGGTCTCTTTATCTATGGTGATAATGGTCTGTTAGAGAGAAAGGAGAAGAGGGGGACATTGAGAGGATATTTGCTCTTGTAGCTCCTGCCAGAACAGACGGATGCCTGGGAAAGCTTAAGGCGCGATCCCGCAGAACGCACGTAGAGCGCTAGAAACACTACGACGTCAAAGCAAAGATTAAGAACTATTTATTTTTTTCAGTTCCCCTCTCAAGGCCAGTATGCACGAACGCCCAAGTGTACCTATGTCTGAAGTATGTATAATGACCCGCTAGTTGCTAACTCGTGACACCATAGTTAAAGTATTTTTTCCGAGTTGATGTACTCTGGTCTAGTTATTGTTAAAACAAAAGTTGTGGCTTCAAGTAGATTTTGCACAAACCCAGAGATGTCAGCTTGTCTTGTGGATCTCTGGAAGGGGAGGAGGAAGATGAGGAGGAGAGATGTTAGAGATGGCAGAGGGAGGCAAAAAAGGGTGATGGCTGGACATCAAAGAGTTAAAGCAGAACTGAGACGTTTGTACCGTGAGGAATAAATTAAGAGGAGAACCTGGGAGAAGACACTCCTCATATTTAGCTGCTATGGAGGGATTTCCAGCAAGTATGAAACTTTCAAATGGAAAACAACAAAAAAGAAAAAGACATGCTTCTTTCTCTTGTCTTGTTTTGCTGCTATTTTTGGTTTTGTTTATATGAAATGTCAATACAATGCCATGTAATAGGTTTTAATTTTCTCATAGAAAATTATGATATTATTGACAACTTTGGTTTTTTTGGTAGTTTTTTTTTTTTTTTTTTTTTTTTTTTAATGTGATCAATTTTTGTTAATGTGATTTCTACGCTATGCTATTCCCAAAACAAAGAAACAAACAAAAAAAGACAAAAAAACAAAAAACAACAAAAAAGCAGATGAAAAAATAGTCAAATGTTCCTGTTATACCCACAATACCTCAAACTACAGTCGTGATTTAGCATTGATTTAGTCTGGGATTTTTCTTTAGTGCTATTTTATGTTATGTTATTTTATTTTATTTTATTTTATTTTATTTTATTTTATTTTATTGTTTTTCGGTTTATACCGTGCCTGTTAGTCCTGTTGTAAAATGCAAATGAACATGTTAATCATCATCCTACTGGGTCCTGATGCGAGCGAGTAGAAAGCACATTGAATGGAATTGGTGCCATAAACTCTTTTGAGTTTTTTTAGCTGTTTCATTAAAGGAGACTATATACCCACTTAAGCCTCTTCTAGCCCATCTTGATGAGTTTATAAGGCTTTTATTTGAAAAATGACACAGTTTGTGACTGCCATGTGTACTTACAAAGCCATAGTTTTGTCTTGTAGTAATTTAACACGGTGCAGATTTTCATGTATGAGTGGCTGCCTGTCTTGTTCTGAGTACAAGAGACCTGGCATGTCCACATCAAGTCGTTGTCTTAATAAATGCGACGCAGCTACAATCAGCAGTGATGTCTCCCTTCATCTTTTTTTTTTTTTTTTTGTGCATAAACCCATCAAATTTGTATCCTTGTAAGGATCCATATTTTCAGTACTCATGGGATTCTTTACTTATTTGTTTGTTGGTTGGTTAGGTTCACTCCCTTTAGTCTTTGACATGGTGCTGCTATATGTTTGCATTGAGTCTAGAAATGATTTGCTGAAAGAGATGCGGCGATAAGCTAGGAAAGACGGGAGAGGTGATCCAGGACCCAGGGGACACAGATATATTATCCTCTGTAGTATCAGGAATCTATTTTACCTCAAGGTGGAAACGGAAATTCAACCGAATGATGAAAACTAGCATGTATACCGGTGCGATTCACAAACACACACCAAGAGACTGTCATGCAATCGAGGAAAAGAGACTGCAGAGGTCCTGAGCTTTTCTCTTGAATGTGTTTAGGGGAAACTGAGAAATGACTGACTGCATCCCATCTACACACGATAAAAGCTTGGCCTTATGTCTCAATTCTGTTGTAAACAAACCTGTAGTGTCTTTTAGTTCAATATGACATTCATTCCCAAGGATCAAAATGTGTTGATCCTGAAATACAATGTCATGGTTTGATTTTTGTTTTTTATTGTTCACAAACCGGTCACTGGTCTGAAATGCACAATCTTGCTGACCCATCTTAGACATGAGGTTAACTAGAATAAAACTTGAGCTTCAAAAACCACTTGTCTTGTGTGATTTGTATTTGTATTGTGCTTGCAAACCTGTAAAAGATGATATTTTGAATAAATATCTGTTTTTGTGTCAATACAATTACATACTTCCAATGTCTATGTTGTTATTTTCTTAGACTAATGAGCTAATAATCGTCTATATTAAAAATGTGCGGGGGGAAAACATACACATCTTCGAACAGTAAGATTTTTAATGTTTTTTAAAGAAGTCTCTTTGCATTGATTTGATCCAAAATACAGCAAAAACAGTAACATTTTGGAATATTTTTACTACTTAACAGTTTTCTATTTGAATATATTTTAAAATGGAATTTATTCCTGAGATTTTAAAGCTGAATTTTGAATTTTTAAAAAAACTTTTGACTGGTAGTGTATAAAATTGAAAGCTTAAAATATGAAAAATTGCTTCATAATGACGTCTTTGTGTTACATGCCTCTAAGAAAAGAGCAGCTGAAAACAGGTTGTTCTTGTTTTTACTTCAAATTTTTCACTAAATATTAATTATTCAGGAAATTGAAGAGATGTCTGATGTGTACAGCTAAAACAGACTCTAAAATTAAACAACATTTTCAGAGGAAGTGAATGTTGAACCTTGCTGAGGTGAGAAAGGATTGGTCTGTTGAGTAAATAAACGCTGTTCTCTCATGTATCAAGCAGGTGATACCCTTCTTTTATTGTCAAAGTATTATCTGGCATCCCCAACAGACAGTCTTTGATGTTCTGTTTTGAAACACACTGCAGACAGGCCAGCAGGCATCAGTCAGGAGACTGCAAAAAAGAAAGAACTCTGACTATTTCACGCACCTTCGCTACTGACTGAGGTTTGAGATAATACTGTGTCTTTGGCTTTTGCCATCTCAGTGTCTGCGGTTTCAGAGGAAGGAGCAACATTGCTCCCCTCATACACACTGTTCCAAAGGCTAAAGTGCTACCTTTCGAAGGTTTGCCTTTCCAAGATCTGATATGCAAAAAACTGAATATCCGAAAGTGCATAGCATAGGTGATGCAGGTCTTGATAGTTGAAGTTAAATGACTTCTGTGGTCAGTGTTACAACTTTTCATACTGAGGGATGATTCACCAACTATCACCATTCCACTTTTGAGCAAGACATTTAACTTTAAGATGTTCAATTGAGTACTGCAACAAACAAGTAGTGTGCTTTGGATCAAAGTAGACTTTTCATGTATGAAGATGATGCAGAATTCCTACAGTGGTGCCAAAAAGTACTGAAAACCTATTTACCAATGTATGAATGTCATTGCATTCAGGAACAAAATAAACCGGTTGGAAACAAATTAATCAAAAGATTTGTAAGAACTAACTTTTCTTTTTAACCAACCATAACCAACTGGTGCCAAGGTGATTTTATGTGTCAAATACGGCTCCTGGAGGGCCAAGGTCTTTGAGAATTTTGCTGCGACCTCAATTATACGCACACAAACCAGCTAATCTAGGTCTTACTACAAACTTCTACTCAGCTAGACTGGAGCTGAACAGTGGCTGAATTCAAAACCACATACTAGCATAAAAAATCTTAAGTTTATGCATTTGGCAGATACTTTTATCTAACAGTTTTACCAACTTACACTGAATTCAATTTTATTAGTCCTTGCATTCCTTGGGACCTGAAGGCATCACCTTGGCACGACTAGTGCCATGCTCTGTTGTTTGAGCAATAGGAAAGCTTACAATCAGTATTTTTTGCCATATCTTTATTTGGCTGAAATTATAGTAGTATGCTAGTCTGAATTCAGACTTTATTCAAGTTCTCCCCAAGCTCACTCAGGTGTCCTATAGCAGAATAACCACAGGTGTAGTTCATCATATTAAATGGATAGTTCACTCAAAAAATAAAACGCTGTCATTAATTACTCACCCTCATGTCGTTCCAAACCCATTAGACCTTCATATATCTTTGGAACACAAATTAAGATCATTCTGAGAACTCTCTGACTCTTCGTAGACAGCAAGGTTCCTACCGCATTCAAGGTCCAGAAAGGTACCATAACCATCGACAAAATATTCCATGTGACATCAGTGGTTCAATTGTAATTTTATGAAGGTACAAGAATACTTTTTGCGTGCAAAGAAAACCATTAAGGGTACCACAACGTATGCATGTGCTGCTGATGTAGAAGACACATGCGCTGCACCTTGTTTACTGGCAAAGGAACGCACACGCATGCATTGTAGTACTCTTGTTAATGGTGGTAGATTTATTTGTTAGATTTTTTTGTTTTTAATAAAGTTATTTTTGTTTTCTTACTACAAAGTATTCTCGTAGCTTCATAAAAGTATGATTGAACCATTGATGGCACATGGACCATTTAAACGATGTCCTTACTATGTTTCTGTGCCTTGACCGTGGTAGGACCCATGCTGTCTGTGGAGGGTCAGAAAGCTCTCGGATTTCATCAAAGTATCTTAATTTGTGTTTTCAAGATGAAAAGATCTTACGGGTTTGGAATGACATGAGGGTGAGTTATTAATTTTATTTTTGAGTGAACAAACCCTTTACCTATGAACATGTTTGACAGCCACTATGGCTGTATCCAAAATCGCATACTCTCTAAGTAATAAGTAACTACTTATTCCATAGTAGGCCGTTATAAAAGTATATTCCATGTAGTATAAATATGTATGAATGTAATCCAAACTTACTACATTCATGATGTTGTCAATGTCATGTGACCTTCCAGGGTCAGTTGCATCACTTTACTGTCACTTACAAATTTTGTCCCATGGCCTGATGGGTTAGTAGAGTATCCATTAGATGCACAATTTAGAATCTCGCCGGAAACAGAAGGTCATCTAGAGACTCTTTCCCTACTGTTTTATAGTTAGTTTAGTAGGGCAGTATGCGATTTCAGTGTTGAATATTTTTTATTATATTATTATTATATATTATTATTATATTGTTTAATAATCTGATACTTTACAAATTCCTTTATGTGAAATATTTTCCTTGAAAAGTGTGCTTATGCTGTCTTTCTTTACAATGAATGTCATGGTTCGATTGATCTAACAAGATGTCATTTCTACACAGCTTAGGTCTTAAGTTGTGAATTAAGAATGTGAATCATTTTACCAAAATAAGAGGGATCATACAAAATGCATGTTATAGAAGCTAGAAGAAGATATTTAACTATAGAAGCTACAAAGATACTTACATGTTTCCCAGAAGACAAAACAAGTTAAATTTAACCTGATCTTTAAATGAAAAAAGTTTTCACATTTGAACCTTCGGTAACAGTTGCATATGAGTCCCTCAGTTGTCCTCAGTGTGAAAAGACGGATCTCAAAATCATACAGTCATTGTTGGAAAGGGTTCAAATACACAAAAATGCACAAAAACAGCAGGCAGTTTAACTGTTCAGGACAAACAAGTGACTCATGAACAACAATCACTAAACAACAACAACAAAACACAGCTGTGGATCATTTAGGTAACAACACAGTATTGAGAATGAAGCGTATGTAGACTTTCGAACAAGGTCATTTTTATAAATTCAGCTATTATTTTCTCTTGTTGACTATGTGTAAACATCTTTATGTGAAATATCTTATTCAGGTCAGTTCTACAAAAAATACATTTAGTATGATCCCTCTTATTTTGGTAAAATAATTATAATTTCCTCAACTGTATAAAGTATGGCTTAAAGGGATAGATCATTGAAAAATGAAATTTCTGTCAACATTTACTTGCACTCAAGTCTTGTTCCAAACTAGTATGAACTTTATTTCTTCTGCAGAACACAAAAGACGGTTTTTAAAAAAATAGTTATTGTTGACATTCATGAATAGAAGGAAAATGAAAAAACAAAAACACTAAGATAAAAGAAGACAGAAGCATCCTACGGGTTTGGAGTGACATGAGGGTGATTGTGTGCTGACAGAATTTCCGTTTTTGTGTGAACTATCCATTTAAGCTCAAACAGAGTGAATACAAGTGTCACTGGTAATTGTAATAAACTATACTGTTAATAAAGATAAACTATTAATACATTATGTAATGTGAATGGGCGTTTCCTTCTATTGTCCTTGCTTCATGGATAAGTAAGCTGCAAAACCTGACAACTTGTAAAATTGGTCACAAAACATTTTTCTTTTTTTTTATTCTGGAAATGATTACCAAAAAATATTTCCAGGTGAAACACATATAATGAAGTCTTATTACTTTTACAAAAATTATTATTTTGACCAAAATTCTTTTTTTTTTACATTTGTCATTTTCAAGACACATATAATTGTACTGAAAGGCCCACAACGACTCTCATCAGTGTATCATAAATATGACGCTGAAGAATCAGGTTGTTAGGTGAGATCATTACATCAGAGCTGAAATGTTATATTAGCGTATACAGTATATGACCACTAGCCAAAACTCAACCAGCCTCCCTCATGGCCACATGCTGCCCCCCCCCCCACCCCTTCATCTGAGTGAAGTGGCTGAACCTTTCTTGTCTGTGCTGTGAATAGGAATTGCGCATTTATCATCCACATCATGAACCATGCGAGGAAGCGAGCAGCTCAATGCTGAGATTGGAGCTTGTGTGTGTGTGTGTGTGCGTGTGCGAGGGAAAGAGTGGGGGGTATGAGGCACCAAGGCAAAAAAGGGAGATACTATGCCACCATTCAACTTGAGGCCTTTTTTTTCAAGTGCCCGTCGGTTGCATTTGTCACGTCCTCCTTTCATGTCACCACTCGCCACCTGCTCCTGAAATTCCTGAACATTTTCTGAAACCTTCCAGCGTCCTGCTTCATTTTCTCGGCCTCCCTCCCTTTCGCTGGCCCCATCCACTCTGTTCCACAACTGAAAGGAAACCAAAGAAACATTGCTCCTCTAACTCTCTTTCACAGACTCAGCCCTCTGTCTTACACCCCCCCAAGTTCATGTTCTTCTGTTCTGCATTTGGAATTAGTCTCCCCCTCGCTTTCTCGCTCACACACGCATGCACAATATCTGAGGAAGATGATGTATCATTTATGGATCATACAAATGATAAAGAAACACCTGACTCTACTGCCACTCATGGACTTAAACTATACGAGATCACAATACGAAAACATTAAAGGGATAGTTCATCCAAAAATGAGCAGTGTGTCATCATTTACTCGTCCTCATGTTGATCTAAACCTGTGACTGACTTTCTTCTGAAAAAGAAAATAACTAATTTGCATGAGAAATGAAATCCAGTGGGATCCAGGGTTGTTTCAACTCCAAAATATCTTGTTTCATTCAGGTTTGGAATGACAGGGTAAGTAAACGACAGAATCTTAATTTTTGGATGATACTACCTCTTGAATATAATATACAGCGGCTTCAGATGTATTTGGCAACCACACTTTAAAACTGACGTCATCCCAAACCTGAGTGACTGACATGGATAAGAAAATATCTGAATGAAAATGTGTTTTATCCAAACAATGAATGTCAGTGGGATCCAACATTGTTTGAACCCCAAAATATCGACTAGTATTCAATGACTAATTTTCATTCTTCACTTCAAGTATTAAGAAACCTGAACCACACTTAAAATGTGAGAACCATTAAATCATTGTATAGTTTGACAACATCAAACCGAGGTGGATTTTTTAAAAAGAATGACTGCATAAGATGTAGATGATGTTAAAACAATACACTGTGGCACTTTGTTACATACACTTTGTTGTGATAATCTACACCTAAGTTCACATTGTATATCTTTTAGAATCACTTCAATGCCACTTATTTTAAAGCAAAAATGTCTTAGAAAGTCAGTTTAGAGAAAAGATCTAGCATCATTTGTTTGCAAAAGCACTTGGTTTGATGTTATTTTTTAACAAATTTCAAGTTATTTTCCAATGCAACGACATTCATTGTCCATTATTGTACAATACATGCAATTCTGGCTTCCAATTAATGCCTAAACCAAACTTTGTATGACTCCACCAGCACAAAATGACTGATGTAGCGGCTGACTGGAGGTCTTCAGGGAAGAGCAGGGTTTTATCTATCAGGGCTCAGAAGGTGCCGCCAACGGGCCCAGTGTTTACCTGCTGCTGCCCACGGCGTAGACCAGCTGCCATCTCTAGAAACACCCTCTAATATCTTGCCAACTCCTGTCTGCCTGAATTCTGATCTGCACCTCAGACTTCAAGTGTGAGGGAAGCGGAACAAAACCAGAGCGCGTCGCACAGCCCCCTGGCCTCTCGCACGGGCCCCACTACAGCATTGTTGCGGCCACAGCAACTGTCCCCATTCTGGGCCCAGGAGAGGGGAGAAAAACTATCTGTCAGGAGACTCTGCTGACCACCCGTGAAATAGGGCTGAGGAACCCAGCAGAGGAATTTCTTAGGATTCAGGGCTGATTAACTAAGACTAATTAAACATAAATGGCATTTCTGCAAATGGCAGATGTGTAATGTCAAATCAATCTAATCCACCAGTTCTGGAATATATATGACACTGGACTGTCATAAGGGTAATTTTCTTGAAATGTAATAAATAAGCTTAGGATTGGACAATATTTGGCCAACATAAAACTATTTGAAAATCTGGAATCTGAGGGTACAAACAAAATCTAAATATTGAAAAATCGCCTTTTGTTGATTGTCCAAATGAAGTTCTTAGCAATGCAGGTTACTAATCAAAAATTAAGTTTTGATATATTTACGGTAGGAAACATACAAAATATCTTCATGGAACATGATCTTTCCTTAATATCCTAATGATTTTTGGCATAAAATAAAAATCAATAATTTTGACCCATACAATGCATTTTTGGCTATTGCTACAAATTTACCCATGCTACTTAAGACTTGCTTAAGAACTAAGTTTTTTGGTCCGGGGTCACATAGGCATTTAGGTATTTAAATATCTAAAGGACTTATGACATCTTGAACTAATAAAGGAAAAATGATTCATTACATCCACAAGAATAAGTGTTATTAATAATAATAATAATAATAATAATAATTTTTGAAAAAGTCATAGTTATTATCATTATTATTAATAGCAACATAATTATATGGAACATAATTTAGACCGCTACGAATCATCATAATGTACATTTATCATTTATTTTCATCTGAAATGAAGCAATAAAGCATTTTAAGCATCAAAACTTGTAAAACATCTCTTGCAAAACCGTCTGTGCTGCTTATAGCCATTTCATTATTGCTTTTAATTGATTCTACTGTCAGAAGTAACAGTCCTGCAGTACTTGCAGTTTACCAGCAGGCGGTGCCACCTTACGGCAAGAACCATTCTCCCAATTTCACCACAAGATGGTGTATACTGTCTTTTAAAAAGCTGTCTATAAAATATTTTTGCCCATAAAAATTGTTAAAAATCATCTTAGGCGATAGAATATTCTTATGAACATGGTTATATCTGATAAACTCATTTTACTGCCACTGGCATTTCTCCCCTGTTTATCTCACTTTAAAACTCTCAACGCCTAAGAATACCACTGAAACTTTTCCACTCCATGTTTTTTTAGAATTCAGTTGAAAAAACTGTTTCAGAATTCTGCCTAACAAGTCCAGCGAGAGTGATAACAGTCCACTCTTATACGCACTGCATGTGAACACCACAAACCCTCTCATCAAGACTGTTTGTCTGCAGAAGATCATCATGGTGTGCTCACAGGACGCCTCTGAGGCACTCCAAGTTTGCCATGGCTGCTGTAATGCTCCTGTCGTCTCAGAAGGACATTCCTGTTGATCCTCTTATATATTCTTGAAAGTCTGTTGCCACGTTTAGTAAAGAACACACCTGCAAAGGTGAGATGTGTTACATAGATGTTTTTTTTTTTTTATGATTAACAGTTCAAATAACCTATTACAGTCAGCCTGTGTTCAAACAAAAGAGATGGAGGGACATGTCTGATGACATTACCTGTCTAAACTTGGAACGCACCCTTTCCATGTCCTCTTGAAGTTTCTCATACATAGGGTTCTCATATGGGAAGTTCTGGATCAATCCAATCAAAGATTCCATAGCTTTCAGCCTTTTTCTAGAAGAAGAGAGAAACTCAGCAGTGAGAGAAATAATTTGACTGTTGTCTGCTGACAAAAAGCAGTGTTTGTTATGCATTACAAGAACATACCTAGCTTTAACATCACTACTGTTTTGAAGGAGATACTTCCATCCAATGGCAAATCCATAATAAAAAGAAACCTGAGAAACACAACAACAGAATTAAAACAATGTATTTACCTTAAACACAGTAAAACAGGTGTTTTATATATTTACCTAAACAGTTTCAATAGCTTACAAAAAAGTAAACATTACATTTAAAAGTGTAACTTCTAAAACTGTATATTATTTGTAAATAAGTAAATATACAGTACTGTGCAAAAGTTTTAGGCCACTAGTATTTTCACCAGCTAAAAAATGGTTTAAAGTAAGTTATTTCTATCTTTTGCTGTAGTGTGTCAGTAAAAAAATATCGGTTTACATTTCCAAACATTCTGTTTGCCATTAATTGTAATAATCTAGTGAGATTTTTGTTTGCACAAGGAGTCTGACAACAGCCAGTGCTCCACACTGATCTAATCTCATCATCATCCAGTCTTCCTGGAATGACATGAAGACACAGAACACACTGAAACAGAGTAAATCCAGAAGAACTGTGGCAACGTCTCCAAGATGCTTCAAGAGACCTACCTGAAAAATTTTGCGCAAGTGCACCTAGGGCAAAAGCTGCTGTAAACGCAAAGAATGGTCGCACCAAATAATTATGACAGCATCCTCATTTTACAGCATTTTTACACAAGTGCCTACAACTTTTAACAGTGCTGCAGCTTTGCAGGTAGGTTTCTTGAAGCATCCTGGAGACTTTGTCACAGTTCTTCTGGATTTAGTCTGTCTGAGTTTGTTCTGTTTCTTCATGTCATTCCAGACAAGACTGGATGATGATGACATTGGATCTCTGTGCAGAGCACTCGCTGTTGTCAGACTCCTTGTGCAAACAAAAATCTCACTGGATTATTACAATTAATGGCAAAATGAATGTTTGGAAATGTAATCTGATATTTCCTACTGACACACTACAGCAAAAGTCCGACTTTAACTGACTTCAAACCATTTTTTAGCTGATGAAAAAACTAGTGGCCTAAGACTTTTGCACAGTACTGTATATTTGTAAATACACATATATTTAAAATGATAGAGGAAACAAAGAAAATAGTAAAAAAAAAAAAAAAAAAAAAAAAAGATTTAAACTTAATCTACAATATTGTAATATATATTTTTTTTAATCATAATAAACGTTGCTTACATTTTTTTAAATGAACTAAAGCATCACAATGCTGTCATTCATGTCAAATGCGTTGTTCAGACTTGAGGCCCCAGAATTCAGTCATTGTAATAACACAACAGCAAAAACCTGACACTGCTTTTCCAGAAAGCTGCTCACATTATTCAAGCAGAATCATTATAAACTCTGAAAAGAAACCTGTGAAGAAATTTATTGCTAGTGTTGTTCTAATGGGAAGATAGATTGTCTGATTTTAATGAACTGCATTACGTCCATATCCCTTTACGAAAATTAACCATTGTTTTATTATAGTAAAATTGTAGTAACCATGTTTTTTGGGGGTATTAACTACCATTTGTATAACCAGTTTTACTACAAATACCATGGTTAAGCTATGGTTTGTGTAGCAAAACCATGGCTAATTGTAGGTACTATGGTTTAACTATAGTAAGCATAGTTTTTTGTTGTTTGTTTGTTTTATTTGTAGTAAAACCATGGTTAATTTTAGTAAGCGTCAGTCTATTTTACCTCTGCACCGAGTTTGGCTCCGTGTAGCAGCCCGTGATTCCTCCCCTCGATGGTTCCCTGTCGAGTTCCCTCCTCAAACCCTTCCTGATACCCTTCATCATGAAACCTAAAACAAGAGAGAATTGATTAGCTTAAATACAGAAACATTTACAGTGACAATCACTGAACTAACTTAAACATGCACTGAACTGCTGAGTGGGAAAAAACTCATGTGACGAAGAAGTTTGTGTATAAATGACGCGCTGATTTTACCTGTCATCGGCCATGATAATGGAGTCAAATAAATCATCACTGCCGGACACAAAAGCCATTTTTTACATAAAATGATTTGGCTTTCTATCCTGAAGTCTTTACTGATGGAGATGAATTTCCGGGATCGTTCTTCTTCGTTCCACTTGGCGTGATGTTTACAATGACGTGCCTGAACCACTGCGCCGTCTTCTGGAAGGGAAACTTAACTAACGTTTGTATCACTAAAAATGTTTATGCTTCATCAAAATAATGTGACATGTCCTATTTGTTACAGACTGAAAGAAAGACTTTATATTGAATTGTTCGACAGAACATGTGATTTAATCATATTTACAGATTCGTGGCTTCATTTGAACTTCATTTATATTAAGAGCTACACTGAGGACCAAAGCCCTCGTTTTCAGGTGACATAATCAAACAGGTAAGCTTTTCGTTTTCGTACTCCTCACTGATTGCAAATAAGTAGTTACTCTTGTTTGATAATACTAACTGTTCCTGATTTGACTTCCTCAGTAATGTTTTTTGGGACATGCTAGCATGCTAGGTGGCTCAGAAAACCAGGTGGTCATCCAAGGTGCTACCACAAGGTTGTAACACTGTTACAGTATGTGGTCCCATGTGTAACGGCACTTATTATAGGACAAAAATGTACCACCTGTGAAACTGATTAGAACATAAAGTCACAAAACTACAGAACTGCCATTAAAACATTTGACAACTTTTAAGGGTATAAATTGTGTCAGTAGCCTATATGTGACCATACAGGTCATACAGGTAAATTTTTCATTGCTTTCCATTGATGTATTGGTTGGTTAGGATATGACAATATTTGGCCGAGATAAAACTGTTTGAAAATCTGGAATCTGAGGTTGCAAAAAAAAAAAAAAAAAAAAAAAAAAAAACTGAGAAAATCTCCTTTAAAGTTGTCCAAATAAAGTTCTTAGAAATGCATATTTCTAATCAAAAAATAATTTTTCCTATATTTATGGTAGGATATCTTCATGGAACATGATCTTTACTTAATGAACTAGTGAATTTTGGCGTAAAAGAAAAAAAAATAATGTTGACCCATACAGTGTATTGTTAGCTATTGCTACAAATATACCTGTGCTACTTATGACTGGTTTATTGTTCCAGGGTCACATATTTTACTTAAATGTAAGCCTAATGTTTAATTTAGCGTGTAAAAATTAGTGATTTTAAAACTGTACATGGCATGCTTTTTCAAACATATTGAAAAATGCAATTATATATGTACGTTTTGATTGTTTTAATTTATTTTAACAGCAGTTTGTATACAGCATTACACAATTAAAAAAAAAAAAATCCATATCAGTGTTTTTTTATTTATTTATTTATTTATTTTTTCAAAAGTAAAAATAACAAAAACAAAACATTTTTTTCATAGCCTATTTCTAAAACTATTCAGGTCATTAGAACATGTGATTTGCTTGCAGAAGACACCACATCATTTATATGGGCCCCATGCATAATCTTCATTTTGACTTTGAATGGGACACTTTGGTTTAAATTTTAAGTTATCTCATGCAATTAGATTTCTACAACAGTAGAGGGAGCCACACTGTTACAAAAACGTTCCTATTCCTATCAATATTGTAGACCATGTTATTCAAGAGCATCCACTGAATTCATTCAGGTGTTTTTTTTCTGGAAACAGATCTTTACAATACATTAGTATTTTGTAGAAGTGCCATATAGTCAGCAATATCAAGGATAAAACATCTCCATTTTTAAGTAGAGTAGTTTTTATTCATTCTGAAAGATGAACACATGCTGCTGGTAATATTTTATTTAAGAATGAAACTCTTCTATTTGATAAGCTGATAAGGCATCTAAGAAAACCATTCAACCACATTTAGCATATAGTGATTGTATTTTAAAAGTATTTAACAATTGTAGAATGTCCTCTTTCAAAATAATAATAAAAAATACATATAAAATATATGCTTTTACAGTGCATTCTAGATTTGGCTAGTAAATACTGTATTAACTATAAAGTTTTAAACAATAATTACAAAGCAAGGTCATCACAAACACATTGAAAAATAAATAAAATAGGAGTGATATTGTTTTTTGTTTCCAGTCTATAACACTACTTTTGTCTAGTGACTGTGTCTAGCGTGCAGTTTGCTTTCACTGGACCTTCTAACATTTTCTGTTTCTGAAAATCTGGCCCTGTGCTCTGGTTCAAGGCGGGACTGATTTTATACAGTCTTCTGTTTCTCGACCTCTGGGTCGACTCCTTAGAACATCCACAGGTGATTGTTTAGTCCTCATCTTTTGTTGAAACTGGGACTCTGGATCACAATTTGAGAGATCTTTCCAAAAGGGTCCATGCTGTCTATTTCAAGGCCCAACTGTTGGTCCTTTTCAGGGTCAACCGGAGAGCTTTGCTGCCCTGAAAGGTGGTTGGTAGGTTCCTGAGAAAGTGTGTTGACCATGGGCAGAAACTGGGATGCAGCCGTCCCGTCATTACTGTGCAACTTGCTTTTTCCACCACCTAAATTCACAAGTGCTCCATGTTTGCTTGAGATGTAGATGTTGTAGCCATCTGGCAAGATGCGTTCCAAAAAAGAGCAGTCCTCCTTAGTGTAAGAGAGCTGCAAAACAAAAGAAACGGCATGAAAACACACAAATTTATGTAAAGAATCACAATATGGATGTCTCACTGACGTGCCTGCTCTGCATGTGTTTTAAGTTTTTCAATAGCTGTTTGCACCTCACATGGAGAGGCCAAGGTTGTTATTGCTGTTTCTTTTCAATGAGGTTTTAGCTATGCAAACATACCCCGCCATGGGCAAAGGTTGCTGCCGTGACACCACTCAAATCAGCGTATTTGGACATTTTTGTGGAAATCATTTTTCTATGTTGTTATGGTCAATCAAGTAAATTGAGTAGTCATGCACTCTCAAGTCATATTTGCACTGCTCATAATTTGTGATCGCTTGTTTTAATTGGCTTGGCAGCTATTCAATTTTAATTCAGTATGTTATAGGGAAGTACAGTTTACTCAAAGGACATTTACTCAAACTTTTATTAATTTTTAGAGTTATATGTATTATGGCTGTTGTTCATCCTGTGCTAAAATAATGTTCTTGGTTATAACGTCAGATGGGAGTAATGAACCCATGACCAGAACATAATGTCAATAAAGCTAGATGTCTGTGGCGAAATCGGCTTGTCTACACTTCCACAGTCATTAAGGACATTGTGAGGTGACCTTAGCAAAACAAGGTTATCTCTGACCTCTGTGTGTAGTTTTATTATGATTGGTGGCTGAGTGCCAAAGTTCCACTCTCTAAGAATAAAATTATTGTGATACGTATGTGGTTCTAAAAAGAGTTTTAGAAAATGTTGTAGTCTACAATAACCTTGTAGTCTTAGTTGACCTCTGTCAGTAGCCTAAGACAATATAGGGTACCTGAACTCTAGTGTTAATTTACATTATCCTGTGGTCAGGAATCTAAATCGTGCACTCTGGAGCATATCAGATCATATGAATCAGTATCTTTTAGGTTCCAAGAACGTTCTGAAAGCGCGTCTTCAAATAACCTTAAACCCTCAACACAAATGTTTCAGCAAATAGGGTTCGTATGGATGCTTCTCAGTAACTATGCAGAGTATTTGATAACAGTGCACATTTTATTACATCTACCTTCCTACCTACCTATTACATTTACCTGAAAATTGAGTGTTTACTGTTGCCTTTTGCATTGTTGATGTACTATTTCCTATTTAATACTGTAGAGCCGCCTTGTCACAATTCTGTATTGTTAAAGGCGGTATATAAATAAAGGTGATTTGATTTGATTTGATTTGACATCTGATTGTCAAACCTACCGATCCATACAGTTTTCCCATTCTATCCATGCAGAGAAATCGGGAGCTTGCAACCCCTTTGATAGCGACACAGCCCGTATCCACCGGTCGTATCTCAATCAGACCTTTAGAAAAAAAAAAAAAAAAAAAAAAAAAAAAAAAACATTTTTTATAGAATACAATAAAGATAAATTAAGAAAATGCTGATTTAAAAGCTCTAAAATATGCATTTGGTCGGAAAATGGCTCATAATATAATAGAAATAAAATAATATGAATCGAAGATGCTCGTCAGCTTCATTTAACTTACAGTCGCAATTTGCATCAAATTGCGGAGTACCGAAAATGCATAGTGCATGTTGCAGAATAACATAATGATGCATGACATCCAGCAATAATGTAGTGGGTCAAATAATAACAATAATAATAATAATAATAATAATAAGAATAGTAGTAGTAGTAGTAGTAGTAGTAGTAATGCAATTCATAGAAAAGAAATGATTTGACACCCTTTCTATGACTAAAACTTATTTCAAGTCAAACATGTCTAGGTGGTGTAACTGTGCAGATTGTAATAAAGAAAAAGAAGTCTAGTTGAAAAGCTTAAAATCAGTTTAAAAACATAGTTTTTATTAATCATGTTTTATTATATCTTTAAAAAATTCAACATTATTAATATTTTTTAAACGTAAAACATAAATCACAGTGGTTACACCACTTGACATTTTTGTGGTATGGCCTATGTTAAAAAAAAATGAAATCAACATAAATAAAAAATACACTTATAAGAAATCTACACGTGTGTTTTAAATTGTATTTTAAAAGATTTCCTCTCTTTATCATCTCGGACATCCTTATTTCTCATTGACCCATATACGCGAAGCGCTCGCTAATGTAAGCGTAGTAACTACACGACAGTGATTTGAGCTGCTGTCACTTACTGTCAGAACTTTGCATGTACGATCCACTTATTTTCCCGTCTGTGTGTATTTGCAGATGTAAACCGTGTCTGGCTGCATACAGATGTCGGAGCCGGACGGCTTCTCCCCAGTCATTTGCCAAATGTGGACCCGAGTCGGGCAACGGGAGGCTCTCTACGCCGATGCTACTTCCACAAACAGTGACAAACAGTAAGAAGAGCATTATTAAATTCTATCTGTAATAATTATAGGCTATGTTGTTCTGATATGAAACCTGCACACTCTAACGCCTTTGTATTGCTCTGTTTTGGCGCAAGCACTGCAACTGGCCTTTAAATTGTCCTCTTATCAGATCAATCGATAAGCATTTCCCTTCTTTGGCAATTCTGAGAACAGAGTAACACACCCCGCTGGACATCCAACAGACGACAGAATAAATGATCGAACTTTATTCTGTTATTATTTTATTATAACGCATATCTCATGCATATACTCGATTACACTCACCAGCTGTATATCAAAATAATCTTGCTTATATTTCAGACAGACATTATTTCAGACAGGAGCGTCAGTCGAAGTGCATTTCAAACTACGTTTGATGGAAAGAAAAAAATAATACTTTTATATTAGCGTGCTAAATTATTCCATGTTCATGTAAGAAAGTTCAGAACATTTGAGAAGTGTCAAAATACAATTTAATTTACTGTTATTTTAAAAGCGGTAAAAATTGATAATGAACTGGATCAAATATTAAAGGGTATATTGAAATAAAATTGATTCACTGCTTATTTTTAAGACAAGCCTGTTACAAAACAGCATGCCAAATTACTTATGCTAGCCAGCGTTTTTGTTTTTGTTTTTGTTTTGTTTTGTTTTTCACTCACCAGAATTCAATTTAATAATTTAGTAAGCGTTTTTTTATATATATATAATCATTGGACAATTGCAAAGCATTTTTGACATTAAGCCCGGGATGGGGAAAATTAATATTTTTTGCATTTTCAACTTATTCTTGAATAATTATAAATATAAAAAAAGACTTACTATAACACATTTGCTCTGTATTTTGTGAATGACTGAGCCCGCTGAATTTACAGAGAAGTTAAAGAGTAATTTTGAGTAAATATTCCCATTCATGAAAATGCTGAAAATGACCTGTGTGCTTTTTTTATTGTAGGCAAGCTGTTGATCTCGCAGAAAGTATGTGAATTAGTTATTTTTTTTTTTTTTTTTTATCAACGGTCTTAGCCTATGAGTCTTTAGAGATATGTTGTAATACCCCTCTAAAAGGTGTTATAAAATTCCCCAGACATCCGTGGCGGAGTTCTTGCAATTCCACTTCGTTGCAGTGATCGCTAGATGGCGCTGTGTAATCGCTTCACTTTGCCAATTTTGTTGCTCCATAAGATTTTTGGACTTGAATGACTCAGGAGAGTCAAATAATGGACATACTGAATGAATAGGCATTCTTAATAATAATTAAAAAAAATGTACTTTTAATTCAAACTTTTACTTCATTTTACTTCATAGCTTAGGAAATGACATGATGCATTTGTCCTGCTGAGTCACAAAGTTACCCTTGGAATTTCCGTCATTATCTCATAATTTGTGAGACATTTATGTATTCATTATCATAAGTATCCAGTGATGTCACATCATTCTGAAAGCTTGGCTTTGTGCTGTGTGTTAGAACTGTGCAGAGGAAGTGATGTAAGTCTGAATGCTGACCTATGCTGTCATTCCACTTGCTCCAGAAAATTCTGGTGTCTCTGCACCCCAAACAAAAACACCATAGTGATTACAGAAGAAATCTGTAATTCACACACCAGGTCATTCATTGGTCAGTCTTTATTGTCTAAAAATCACATTTATTCATGAAAGATGCCAGTTCGAACCAAACCCACTAGGCTGTGCAAGAAAATGATGTAGAATTGATTATGTAATGCAGACCCAGTTGATCAAAGGTCCTTGTCTGGATGTATTTTGTAATACTTCCACATTGCCTCTTAATCAACTCTATTCTGAACAAGCAAACAAGGGATGTTAAATCGTGACTGAAGTATTGTATAGAATATGATTACCCTTAAAGAGAGGCTGTGAATGTGTTATTTTTGTGCCGAGTTGTGCATTGGAGTATTTTGAGCTACGTGGGGAGATCCCCTGTTAAGTAAACAAGGATAATCACATGGAGTGTTTACTTTTGGGTCGATGCAGCTTTATGACGCACATAAGAGTAAAATACATATTGCCGGTGATTTGCACAGTTTGACCTCCTTTATTTCAGATGCTCTATTTATTGAAGTGAAGGCTCACCTAGAATGTGATAGTTTTAACAACTATGTCATAAACTCCCACAATATATACTGATTGTGTAATCTGGATTACATAAACAGAATCTTATTTCTTATTCGATTATATTAATACTCTTAATAATTTTAATTATATAATTACTTAATATTCACAAAATAGCTGTTAATTATTCATAATTAATTATTTTCTTGTTTGAGAAGTTCAGTTCAGATGCTATATTGAAAACTGAAGTCAAACTGCATAAACAAATAAAATATTAAATCTTGTTTTTTATTTTATTTTATTTTTATATTCAGATTTATTTATTCTTTCACAAACCCCAGCTTGATAAACCCTGCCGTAATGTAATGTTTAATGCACTTCATATTGTTTTTTTTTCTGTCTTTATATTTTTATATCATTATGGTTCAAGATTGCCTTAAATCAAAGTGATAAAAGAGTCAGTTCAAAAATAATCTAAAAGTAATCAAAAAATAGTCTGATAATGTTATAATGTAATTTGAATCAGTATTAAACTACAATTTGTAAGTAATCTAACACTGTAGTAACTAATGAATATACACTACAAGTCAAATGTTTTTAAACAGTAAGATTTTTAATGTTTTTTTGTTAAGTCTCTTGAAGTCTCTTTGATTTTGGATCAAATAAATGCAGGTTTGGTGAGTTTAAATGTCTTTAACACTACTACAATACAGACTATGTAGTTGTAAAATTGTGGTAAAGTGCTCTTAAACATAAATAAATGCAATATGTTTACTAACTTTGTACACAGGTTGACCTTGTCTAATACTTTTTTTTAAACTAGTGTGAAAAAAGGTATGTTATGTATGACTAGTATGTAACAGTTATAAAGGCAACATTGTGAGATCATCACTATTTATAATCATAATTTTTAATGATCATAGATTAAATTATTTTGTTTTACTTTATAGTATCATAGCAAGTTAAACTCCTTCTAATGATTACAATGTATACGTAAAATACACACAGTTTTACTTTTTTAAGTTGTTCATTTAAATACTTCAAATGTTATGGACTGATGTGATGAATACCCTTGTGTCTAGACAACACAAAAACATGAAGGATTGTGATCTGTCAGTTTTCAGCTCAATAGACTCAACAAATTTCTAAATACCAGGTAAAATTTAGTATCTGAAATGTATTGATATCTGTTAGTTGAACAGTGCATATTTGTTTCATGTACGTCCCATGACAGTCTCAATATTGTAAGAAGCAGCTGTATTTTTGAGGCCACACATTTTCTACTTATGTGTTGCCCTCTTGTGGAAACCGCAACGCTTTGCTTCAAGTACAACATTGCAGAACAGACTTACAAAGTCATATCAACAATACTGGTTCATGCAGCCTTTTATATGTCTATTCTCAGTTTCCTTAATAACCCAAAGGATGTTTAGCAATTAATTCCAGTGTTAGATTACACGCTTGAGCTCTTTATGGCCATAGGGTTGGTTGAGGTGGTTTTGTTTATGTTGGGGGAAACACAGGCTTGATTAAACCTTAGAAGTATTTGTATTTTGGTGCTGCATGCAGGTAGTCACTACTCTCTTTGAAGCCCTCAAAGTATGTTTTGACTAGGTGTCTCTTGTTCCATGTTGTGCCAACATGACCCACTTTGTTGGTGTTACTTTAATTAAAGCCATGTGGAATCCTCCGCTCTTGTTCTGTACAAAGGTCTGGGCCTTTAAAGCTATAAAGATCAGGGTGCTTTACTGTGTGTGTGTGTGTTTTTGTTTTGTTTTTTTTTCTTCAGTTCATCTTTGCTGCAAATAATTGTTCATACACTGCAAAAAAAGTCTTACTGGAGTATGCTTTATAAGAAAATACTATTTTAGTCTTTCTGCTTAATTTTCACATTTGATAATTCATCCAAAAATGAAAATTCTGTCATCATTTACTCTTCTGTAAGTTGTTTGAAACTTGTATTTCTTCTTCTGTAGAACATAAAGGAAGATATTTTGAAGAATGCTGGTAGCCAAACAGTTACTGATCCGCATTGACTTCCATAGTATGAAAAAAATACTATGGGAGTTAATGGGGACCAGAAACTGTTGGTATCTTTAAAATGTCTTCTTGTGTGCTCTACAGTGGAAATAAACTCGTACAGGTTTAGAACAACTTGAGGGTGTGTAAATAATGACAGAATTTTAATTTATGCATGAACTGTCCCTTTAATTCAATGTGTTATTTGCTATTTCTTTGTAATTACCTAGTAATTAACTAGCCGTTTCTGAGTGGCACGGTACATTTATAGCAATAGCCAACAATACATTGTCAAAATCAAAAATTGTACTTAATTTATTAGTATGCAAAAAAAAAAAAAAAAAAAACTATGGGAGTCAGTGGGGACCAGAAACTGTTTGGTTACCTACAATCTTAAAAATATTTTTGTGCTCTACAGAGGAAGTAAACTTGTACACTATAAAAAACAAAAAACACAATTTGTTGAGTCAGGTTAAAATAATTTGTTACCCTGCTGCCTTAAAATTTTACGTTCAGTCAACTCAAATAAGTCTACTCAACTTGAAATGTTAAGTTGTACTAAGTGACAACTTAGATATTTGTGTTTGTTAAACTTAAAAGCAAGATAAATAACCCAGCTGCCTTAAAATTTTAAGTTGAATCAACTCAAGTATCTAAGTTGTCACTTAGTACAACTTAACATTTTAAGCTGAATAAATGTTTTTTGAGCCAGGTAACAAATTATTTTAAGTTGACTCAACAAATTGTTTTTTAAAGTGTACAGGTTTAGAACAACTTTGAGGGAGAGTAAATGATGACAGAATTTTAATTTCTGCATGAACTGTCCCTTTAATTCAATGTGTTATTTGATATTTCTTTGTAATTACCTAGAAATTTTGCTAGCTGTTTCTGACAAAACATATCCAACAAATACTTGAAAAAAACCTACACTGTAAAAAACAATTTGTTGAGTCAACTTAATATAATTTGTTACCTGGCTGCCTTAAAATTTTAAGTTCAGTCAACTCAAATAAGTTTAGTCAACTTGAAATGTTAAGTTGTACTAAGTAACAGCTTAGATATTTGAGTTCATTCAACTTAAAAATTAAAGGCAGCTTGGTAGCAAGCCCAGCTTTTAAGTTTAACAAACCAAGTTTTCACTTAGTACAACTTATCATTTCAAGTTGATTGAACTTATTTGAGTTGACTGAACTTAAAATTTTAAGGCTGCAGGGTAACAAATTATTTTAAGTTGACTCAACAAATTGTGTAACGCACCTAAGGCTTCGATCCAATGAAGAACCTTAATTTCTGAGCTGTCATATGAAGCACTTGTATATTCTCAGACAGGAGCAACTTGTTTCAAGTTCAAGTTCCCTTGGGAAAGGTGAGAAACTTGAGGTTTCATGGAGTTTGAGGGCTTCCCCTCAGTGCTAGAAGATGCGGAATAGAAAGTGACTGGCAGGTTCCCTCCTCCCCCCTCGACATGCTGGCCAGCCGGCCCCATGATTACAGGGTAAGAGTCGGAGTCATTTCCCCTCTGCTAAAGCCCCAGCATACACCTCTAAACATGGTGGAAGTACAAGGGGGTTAGGATGTTGTTCGCAGCTGTTTGAAGTGCCTTGTCTTTATGGGCAAACATCTGGAGTATCCCAAACAGACAACTTACAGCTGGCCCTACAAAGAGGGCACAAGGCACAAACACCCTATCTAAATACAACTCTCAGGCAGACTGCCTCAGGCATCCGAGTCCCTGTACTCTCCCTCTGCAGCAACATGCAAAAACAAACCGCAAGTGCTGATATTTACATGTACAGAAAAATGCACCGATACCGATTACAAATTATTTCTGTTTATAATTAAAAATTGTCAATGGAAAGATATATTTTCTTTTATTAAGTGCTGTATCCCTGTGGGTTCTCTTTTGAAAAGCTTCTGTTTATGTATGTTTGATAGCAGGTGTGTGTTGGTATAACAGTGATTGTGGAGTCTACGGATTCACTGTCAGTGGAGGTTGGAGCAGATGCATTCATGTGGTTGCTTGTGGCTCAGACCAGGTGTGGGAATTTGAATTTGTCTTATTTGCTTCATGACTTATTTGCTTCTCCCAGCCCATCCTCCAGTTGCTTGTTTCACTGTAGCCGTTTTGTATGTGTTGTTTATGCATTTGGCAGATGACCTTATTGAAAGTGACTTTACAGTGCAATGAAATTCATCATTTATCTATCTACCTTTTTGAAGGAAATTAATGCTTTTGTTCAGCAAGAGCACATTAAATTATTAAAAGTGACTGTAAAGACATTTATAATATGTGACCCTGGACCACAAAACCAGTCATAAGTAGCACAGGTATATTTGTAGCAATAGCCAACAATACATTGTCAAAATCAAAATTCTGCATAATTAAAATAAAAGTAAATAAATCAAAATTTAAAAAAAATCAAAATTGTTGATTTTTTTATGCCAAAAATCAATAGGATATTAAGTGAAGATCATGTTCCATGAAGATATTTTGCACATTTCCTACCGTAAATATATCAAAACCTATTTTTTATTTTGTAATATGCATTGCTAAGGACTTCATATGGACAACTTTAAAAGCGATTTTCTCAAAATTTTGATTTTTGTGCACCCTCAGATTCCAGATTTTCCAAATATTGTCCAATCCTATCATTGATGTATGATTATACATCAATGGAAAGCTAATTTATTCAGCTTTCAGATGATCTATAAATCGCTATTTTAAAAAATTGACCTTTATGAGTGGTTTTGTGGTCCATGGTCATATATAACAAAAGATTTCTGTGAATGTTGTTATTTTGAAGTTGTGTTCATCAAATAATCCCAAGGAAATGTGTTGCTAGCAAAATAAGGTGGGAAAATAGAGAAAAATGTATTTGTTATTGATTATCTGCTGTCCGTCTGTTTGTCCATCTGTCCTTCTGTTCTGTCTGTCCATCTGTCCATACCATTCAAAAGTTGGAAGTCAAAGATTTTTTTAAAGAAACTTAATACTTTTTTTCAGCAAGGATCCATTAAATTTATAAAAAAGTAAACATAAGTAAATAAATAAATGGCATAAATAAACAAACAAACAAATATGTCAAACAAAATTAAAAAGACTTTCAGCATTAGGGAAATGTCAACATGTATCTGTCTATCTATCTATCTATCTATCTATCTATCTGTCTGTCTGTCTATCGGTCTGTCTGTGTCTGTCTGTCTGTCTGTCTATCTGATACTTTTAAAAGACACATTAAACTGATCAAAAGTGACAGTAAAGACTTTTATAATATTTCTATTCATCAAATAAGAATTATTATTATTCAGAAAAAGATGCCACAGTTTCCAATAAATATTAAGCAGCACAACTGTTTTCAACATTGATAATAATAAGAAATGTTTCTTGAGCACTAAATCAGTGTGTCAGAATGATAGAAGGATCATGTGAAGTAATGGCTGCTAAAAATGAGGAGTAAATTAGATAAACTGGAATAAACCGTTATTATAAAGTGTAATAATAATAATTCACAATATTACTCTTCTTACTAAATATTTAATCAGAAGCTAAGATCTTATGTTCAATGTATTTTTTTAAAAAGAAACTTCTAAAAAAAGAAAATCTTACCAACCCCAAATTTTGGAATGGGAGTGTATTTGTCTGTGATTGACTGTATTGTTTGACATGTATTGCCTGAGGTCATGTAATGTGTTATTTGTAACATAAGTGGTTTTGACTTGCCCTTGAAGAGCTGTACATGTGTCACAGCCTCTCTGTTCTTACACAAGGATGGGCCATATGCATGACCACAGACAATGGCAAAGTAGCCAAAGCGTCTCGTTCCACCTTCCTCCTCTGCTTCCTTCTCCTCCCTTCAGCTTAAAGCCACCACCTGGCTGCCAGAGCATCAGCAAGTGAATTACTCTCAATATACTTTCTGTTAGCGAACACATTGTTGTGAGCTGTTAGGCCGTTGGCCTGTCTTGTGAAGTCTTTGTGCTCTGGAGAACTTGAAAGGCCTGTTATGAAATAAAGACAGTTTTGGGCCAAACAGCTTAATGGAGAAGAAGCACTTGAGAGGTGGATGGATGTTTATTTGGTTGACAGACAATGAAACTGACGTAGATAGGCGGTGAAGAGAAACTATTTTTAGGAGGGCCTTTACAACCCTCATACATGGCAGACTAAGTTTATTGGAGCAAAAAGTTGTCATTCTTCTGGGCAATGATAGGGCTCCATTTAGCCCCAGCTCATGGCCAGGAATACATGTGTATTAAGTGACCACACCTGTCTCACTTCGCCTGTCCTGCTTTAAAGTGATAGGTTTATTTGAATAGACTGAGTGCAGACTGTGTATTGTAAAGTGAGGATCAATGGCATGACGTCACATTTATTCAAAAGTACATTACAGATGTAATTCATACATACAATGACTTGAATAAACTTCTATGAACTTGCTTTTAGTTAGATTCGTTTTGATTTCTTGGACGGGCGTAAAGTCAAAAAGATGAACTGTTCTTATATCATAATTACGACAAAAAAGCTTCATTAAATAATTGATAATTAATCATTTTGTCCACAAAATCAAAGTCATGTAATGTAGCCAACATTCAGGAAAACATAAGATTGCATTTTAGATAATCTAGCCTTTTTATGACAAGGGAAGTTGATTCAGTCACGTGTCATATGTATTCACATGTATTCAAGGTGTAAGTAAGGTGTGGTTATACCACATGACATTTTTTTATGTCATTTAGGGCTGTCAAACGATTAATCGTGATTAATCACATCCAAAATAAAAGTCTGTGTTTACATAATATATGTGTGAATACTGTGTATATTTATTATGTATATATAAATACACACACTTGCATGTGTACATATTTAAGAAAAATGCTATATTTATAGATAAAATATTGATATGTATATATCATTTAAATTAGACCTAAATATAAAAATATATATACATAAATATTTTTTATAATATATACACATGTATGTGTATGTGTTTATATATACATTATAAATATACACAGTATACAGACTTTTATTTTGGATGCGATTATTTGCGATTAATCGTTTGACAGCCCTAATCTAAACCTGTCTTAAACATGTTATGAATGTTTTTTCAAAACTATAAGAAACCAACAATATATCAAAGTTTATTGCTCAGAATAAAACAAAACTTACTGTTTAAATAAATAAATAGGATAGATCAAAGTTTATTGTTACAGATAAAGACAAGTGAGTGGATGTTGGGGTGGATGCGGATTGTCCTTTGTCATTCAAGTCTCGTTTTGCTATCCTACACTTATGCGCCAGTACAACATGGAAATGCAATAACTCTCTTTGCATAAAATGTCAGTTTGTGGATTGTAAAGAAAGACAATAGCATTGGCCGTTGATCTAGAGTTAAAGCCAATCGTGGCGTCACAAAGGCCAGTCTGACATATCTGCTCATTAGTCAGCACACAGAAAAAGGAAGGGCCAATACCACTTTAAACGGGGTCCCCTTTCATGGAATCGCATGCCTGGAAGGGCTGCGGTGGAGTCCTCCTCTGAACCTTTTGGAAACGTTTAGACAAGTGAAAGAGAGGTTTCCACTCCCAGGAGTGACCGCTTGGCTTTGTGGATGGCAAAACCACCCAATCTGTAAACTAGGCCTTGGCAAGTTAAATAACAGCAGTCGAGTGTCTTGGCAGTGCTGTCCTTGTAGAAATATCAGGCACAGCACTCCAGGCGGGCCCGCATAGTCTAGTGACACAAGTCTGTGAGCGTATTTTTAGCGTCGCCAGGGAAAGGCCCCTTTCTATAGTTATGCTGGGAGATATTCTAGTTTTACGTGTTTTGTGCCATTACAGCTGTCGGTTTCATCGAACCCTCGTGTGCTTTTGTAGGCAGAATTAAAAACACTCAGACCAGTATGATTTACATATTTATTAACTTCCATTTAAGTTAGGGTATCATCATGTGCACAGCACATACATCACAATATTTAACAAGACCTGTATAAAACTACAGACAATATTTGGTAAAACAGGATTCAGAGCGCACTACTACAGGACTCAGACGTCGGCCCATTTACTAGAGCTCTGCCATGGATGCAAACACAACTGGCGGTTCATGGATAAGCCGTATGGGAATTGACAGAGAAATAAGATATAGTTTATTTCAATACACCGCATGTATCCCTGTTCATAAACACATCAAAAAACATTGTATTGGAGTGACGGTTTGTGCGATGTTCAGTTCTCGCTAATCGCAGGCTACTAGGTCATGCCTGCTCATTATGGCATTTTTTTTGGTTAAACAAATCAAGACCAATGCTTTGTGTCAGTTCTACATTGCAATGACGGTCAAAGGAACAATTTGCCTTCAGTGGCCATTCGGTCTATTGTAAACAACATCCACACTGATGCAAATCATGTCCATTTGGAAAGAGGTTTGGCACAGCTGTGTAAAAGAGAAACACGGACAACCCCTCCCTCCTCCAGCATTAGCTCAGGTAGCTCAGAGTCATCGACTGAAACTAATTGATGTGCACATCCAGGCAGGGCTTTGTAAGAAAAAAAATAGAACGAATTTGGACACGTAACAGTTTGAAATACCACGGCTTTGAGATTACACTAAATAAAACAATGCGAATGTGTTCGTGCTTTTGAGGTCAATCGGTCAGTTTAGCTTCAAAATTGTCATTTTTAACCACGTTCTTAAAAGGACTATTCGTCCATTTTCAGTTAAGGTACATTTTTAGTTCCTTTCAGTTAAGTGTACCTGCAGGCCTGCAGCCGTAAGGAATGCTTTTTTAAAGATAATATCTCTCGAATATATGCTTTTGAAGGTCCAAGATGGAAAGCTTGTTTATCCCTGCATGAATGCATCATATCTTAATATTTATTTTACTAACATCATATACCAGGTTTAAAGCAGCTTCTCAGTTTTGCACCATATTACATTTACAAAATATATAAAGAAAAATATAGGGTTACTGCTTGAGCATATAGTATAGTCTAACAGCTGTCTGCAAATATTTCCAACATGATTATCCTTTCTAAAAGTAAATCACAGGGTAAAGATAGCTCAAACGTGACAAGGCGCAACTAGGACGCAATGGCCGCCAGAACTTCACAGAGTAGCAGTAGCCTCAGAAGACTCAGAAGAGCAACTTAGAACTAAACATTCTATGTCAGCTGATTTTCAAAGTAGGAAACTGTCAGTTGGAAACTGCATGAGGTAGAAAACGACAAAAAAAAGTGGGCAATATGCCTCCTCGTAACTCACTGTGGACGTTGTTTTTACATTAACTCTTCGTTCACTTACACACAACACTGTCATTTCTGTTTCTGATCATTTCTTCGAATACTTTAAAGATCTTTAACATGACTGATTTCCCCACAGACGCCCTGCAAAGACTGACTTGAACTTGGCATTGTACAGTATGTCTTTTTAAAGGGGCTCCGGGTACAGTATCTGCATTGCAATGCCTTTGAGTTTTTAAATTCATGTCTGTATGTTAAAGAAGCTATCTCTCCCCTATCCAGAGCCTTAGAGATGTGACAAAGATTGACTGCGGATAAGTTCAAAGTTCAACCCCCCCGGCAGAGCTAAAAACAGATTTGAAGGGGTAGAACTTCAGTAAGCTAGAGTAAGCCGATACTGCTTCAGTTAGATCCGAGCTCCGCACAAAGGAGCTCAGACATTGGACAATTGCTCCAGTGCTAATACTATGGGGGCTGATACACCTTAACGATTGGAGGCTTGATCTAAGACTTTCATATTCTTTCCAACGAAGGACAAATGAACCTTAGTCAGCGTAGACGCCATCTTTAATTTTTCGCGATGGAGAACGAGGCCGCGAGGGATAGGGTTTCCCAGTGTTGATCTTCAGCAGACGCAAAATTGAAATGTATCTTTCCACAAACCGACTGGAAAACATGTGTTTTGAAAATTAGAGACCTTGTTTTCATTCGCGAGAAAATATATATGGCGTCTACACTGACTACCTCTCCAAAACCGTTGCTTTAGAACAACACAAACAGTGCAAAAAAATGTACATTGTAGGAATTTCACTTGTATATGAACACGTGGTAGCAGCAATGAGGATAAATTAACAAATAACAAATAAATTAATTGTTGTCTTCCACCTCGGAAAGAGGACGTTGTGATGAATATAAAATCAACAGATATAAATAGACTAATATATACATACATGACACGATACACTTAACCTCACATGTAACTTCTTGTAGAAAGTGCATCGTCGTTCCTCCCCTTCAGATGAGCTCAAATTCTAGGCAAGAAATGTGTCACCGTCATGGAGGTCGATACTCGATTTCCTTTTTTTGTTTTGCCAGTCTTACTTAGTCCGATGTACATCCCGGGATGTGCCAGCGATTCGTACGCGTTGTAATTATTTGCAAGGAGCTTTTCTTTGAATTTGCATTCATCTGTGAACTGCACCTGCAATGAAAATGAAATAACAATTGTTATTTTCAATAACGTTTCAATAGGCCGTGTCATAACATATATCATCAGCGACGTTCTTTAACGGTGCAACACCTGGACAGGTATTTTATGGAACAAACAGGCCAAACTTTTTTTTTTTTTTTTTTTCATACTCTTCTTAGCCTTGGTCTGTCTTCTAAATGTTTTGAGAGGGACAACCGAGTTAATTTGTCCATGGCCCTGACTATGTTAAAATGACATCCACAGTCAAACGCGATTTCTGGGTCATAGAGAAGTTAAGGTGAGGTGTTTTTTGAGGGTCTTGATGATCTGTGCGTCAAGAAGAAATCGGAGAGGGTAGCAGTATGGTGTTTGGGTGGTCCTCTTTGGCCAGTTCATCTTTACTCTTGGAAGGACAGTAGGTGCATGTGTTGGCTGGCAATGCTAAGAATGGAATGCGTAGTCCGAATGATCTACTGCGCTACCGTTCCTGGGTTTGTCCGTCCTACAATGAAAACACCACTAGGCACTGGAAGCACGCCACAACCGAGTTCAACAATGTAACGCTGTCGGAGACTGTGGGACGGGGAGGGGGGAGGTCGGTGGTGAGGGGATACATCTCAAGTACAGGGTGATATGTCATCGAGCTCCGATAAGAACATTCACAGGCGGAAACCCGCTGTAAATCATTTCATACTCACAGATCCGAAAAGCTTCCCTTTGCTGTTCATGGCCACGAATAGCCCGCTCCGGACGCCAAACAGTGTCACAACTCCCCTCTCCACCGGAGATATCTCAAGAAGACCTGAAACACACAACAAAGAAAATAAATGACCTTGTTTGGCTTATATCTTTAGCCCTGTCTGGCAACTCCCAACCATGACTGCCTTTCTAAAAATTGTACGTGTTTACGTTTAAGTTGCCAGAGCATCCTTTTTGAAGGAAATGACACTTTCCGCCTCTTCAAACTTCCCAAATGTAGTATTGCGTCTATTCTTTCTCTGTAAAACCACAAAGATTTATCTGAAATGACTTCTGCTTTATTTTATGCCACGCCTTTCAAAATGATTCACCATAAATATTTTGTTTCACTGAAGCTTTGACCGACAAGTGTCAAAAAAATAAGATTTGTTTTATGATCAGATCATTGACCCCTTTATAAGGGTCTAAGGAAAGCTGAGTAATAAACTTTGTAATAATGCTTCTCATTTAACAGTTAAAGTAACCACCGTTTGTTTAGCCTGTGATGAATGTTGACAAACATAAGGAGTACTTCTTGAGTTTGTTTTTAGAAACATATAAAGTGCGTCAACACAGATGTTTAGAACGCCTGTCATATATTGCACTTGCCTTGTACAGACATTAGTTTGTAATTTGTTAAACCCTTTCTAAATTGCAAAAAATAAAAATAAAAAAATGTATATATGTATTGTATACATGTAGTTCTGTTGTAAAAAATGATAAATGATAACCTTTTAATCTCTAAAGAAGCATACAGCAACTCAAGAACCTATACAGCCAAAATGGTTCTTCGCGATAAGAAGAACCAAAGAATCACTGAAGAACCTTTATTTTTTTTTTAAAGAGTGAAGGGTTAATCTACCGTAAAGGATGAGTTTATCTCGCTCCTAACTTTAGGCTTGGGATTTTGGCCCAGTTCCTGTGCTGCTCTGGTTACAGAGACCTGTTGCGTGCGTAATGCAGGATGCCAGATGCTGGTGCACTACCACACCTGACTTGATTCGCGAAATGAAAGCAACAGGCTTTGTTGATGTTATCAAATATGGCATGATGTAGAATTCGTATAACTTAAAGTTTTATTATAACTATTATTATTATTATTGTTATTATTTATTATTATTTGTTACTAAATAACAGCCACTGCGCGTAGTTTGTGTTCATACAGGGTTTTTTTTAGTCTTTGTAATTCTGATTCTGTCATTCAGATGTTCATTTGGTTGACAATTTTAAAAATCAATCCAACAGCAGATCCAGCATGCATAAGTTCAAATAACAGATGAAACTTACTGTAACGGTTTTCGTTGTGCACGCCGGTAATTCTACCGTCCGGTAATACTTGGAGATGAAACCCAATGCCAACATTGCAGTAGAGACGTCTCAGTCTTTTAATGCCCGTGAGATAATCACTGTCCCGGCTGATATCTCTTTTTTCCCCGGGGATTCGGGCTAGAGAACGCGAGTAGAGGGTCTCCCAGCGTCGCTCCACGGGTCCGTTTTGCCCACCGGGCAGCGGAGTGCAGCGCACTGAGCTTGTCATAAGTCCTAAGACCAATATTGGTAATAGGGCCGAATGGACACTCATCCTTCTGAGCGGTACGTGAGCGTCTGAAAGAGTTGAAGACACCAAACTACTGTCTTTCTCTATTTTTGAGCCAAAAAGACGCACAAAACAGCTTACTCACGGACAGAGCTACGGTCAACCCTAATGAGCGGCATGAAGTCGCGCTCAGTGGGTTTCCTCTCAAGACACTACACTTCAGACTGGTGTTCAAGCTGTTTTGTTTTCACACAAAAAGTTGGAAAAATGTGGACCGTCAATTCCAGCCCCGCTCAGCCATGCTACTTTTCCCTTGTCGACGATATTTATATCTGCAGCGAAATTACATCACACACTACCTAGTGCATGACGGAGCAGCCTTCTGCGCCACTCCGAGCACACTGATTCCTTATAATGTGCGCACGTCCATGCCGTGGGCAGTGAGACTACAGCGCGCGTGTGTGCGCGCGTGCGGGTGAGAGAGGCAAACGTCATAACCGATCCCTTACAATAAAACAACATTCGTTAACTTTGACAGTGTACTGCCGTTGTCTGTGGGAATAATGTCTTTATCACTCTCAAATCTGTGTCCGAATTACTCTCAGGGCAAGTGATTTTTAAAGGCTTTATCTCTTACAATAAATAACTTAATATGTAAGTGTGTTATAAAGTGACAAATAATGGTTCTACATTTTGTGCAGAGGTACCCAGCGATACTGATCCGTTGCTATGGTTACCTTCGGCAACCATATTTCTTTTCGCAACAGTCTTTTTGGCGGCAGGTGGAAAGTGCGACAGCTTTTTGAAAATTAAACTTGTCATATAAAATGCGTGAAATTAAGGTTAGTGTATGCTATTCACTTTGCAAAACCCTTCAACAATTCGCTTTATATATAGTTGTTCTGTCTTTGTGTAGGCTTCCTTTATAATCAGACAGAAATAAAATAATTTATGTAGGGGAGGATGTATCGGAAATCACAACGTTAACACACTGCAGTGTCAGGCAGGAGACAGTTCTGTAACTGAACAATAACAGGAAAAAAACAAGTCGAATTCGAACGAATTGCAAATACGAATTCAAGAAAACGTAGCCCTGTTCTGCGAAAGAACAATGCTGTGCAAAAAGAAAATAGGGAAATTGTATGCGCAATGACACAGAAATTGTTACATGTGCAAACATAATTTAGTCTGTAAAGGAGCTTTTGCACATCCCTCTGACAGCGTAAAGACTGCTAGATAATTCAGCCTGACAATTCTGTAGCTGACCTCTTACGAGTGTCTAGTTGTGAATGTTGTGCGTCATAGCGTTGTGGGGGAGAAAGTGTAAACCGCTGGACACCTCACACTGTGAGTCAAGCTTTCTCCGCGGCCCCGGGTAATGCGCGCTCCCTGCTGCTAGTGTAGAGGATGCGACGTAAAACGGAAAGACCATGGGGGATGGTGAAAACACATCAACATAAAAGTAAGACACCTACTTAAAACCTCAAAAGATTGTAATTTACGTTGCTATTGATAGAGGCTTTCGTAAGGATAGTTCGTGAAAAAAATTATTCCGCCCAGAATGAACTCCTTTTTAACACACCGACTGGTCAGGCACAGTTTAACTGTTGAATGAATACTTGAGGGTGTATTTACTATATTGGAGCAAATTACGCCGAGGGTTTAATTACACATCCGTTTATAGGACAAGGACTCTTTATATTCTGTTGTTTACAAACAAACAAGTTCCTCTTCGAGGAAAGTTTGTCTGTTCACGAGACAGTGGCACACAGAAGTATTTGGACACCTTTACCACACTTGGTAAAAGTGAATGTCTTCGCTTTACATGAAATAGCAAACATTTCGTCCGAAGAAAACACAACCACACTTTTCGAACAAAACAAAAATAAGTTCACAATTCAAATAATGAAACAATAGATTTAATGTTCAAAATTAACACAGGTGTATGTTAATTTGATAAACTACATGTGGTTACTCTGTTAGGACTCCCGTGCATCCCTCAAAAATCCCATTTGAAGGAGCTGTTTCAGAGTATTTCCCCCGCTTTTTTCAATTAAAAATGAAAGTTAATCAGAGAGCAAAGTAAGCTCTAAAATCATTTATTTGCAGATGTTTTGTTAAAGTGTGTCAAAAAAAACTTCTTGATACATTTACTTAATACATTTTTACTTTTAGTTTATTAATTTTTTTTTTTTTTCATTTACATTTATTTCTGCATAACATTAACCATTTTAGGAAAACACCACAATAAAATAGAATTATTTTCATACAAAAAAAAGGATCATTTGTTACAGTGGAGTGGCAAAACGTCTAAAACTACATTAATTAAATAAGCATATTGATGTAAAAGTATTTAGGCTTATTTATAAACTTCTCTGGGACGGATTTGTTTATACAAATCATTATGCCAAACAAACAAAAAGTTCCCTTGCCATAACTCTTGCTTGCCCCGCCTTTGTTTCGCATGACAACGTTTTCTCCAGACAGAACACTCTCATCTCTTAACTTCAAAAAGGAGAGTTGAATACCTTCTAGACACAGAGCCTGTTACCCAAATTGCTTAACATGTAGCTAGGCGATCCCACCCATCCGCGTTCTGACGGTTCACTAAATGTTGCTTGCTCATGGGGGTCTTCTGCACACAGGAATGGGTCGTTTGTCAAGCGGTTCATTTGATCTAAGAATGTGCGGCTAGTTTTATATAGGCTACATGTTGGCGGCACAGACACTGATCAAACAGACTGTTGTTTTTTAACTCATTTGGATACTCAAATCGAAAAGGCGTGTAATGCTTTATAGCCACTGCTGAATTACCATGACAAAAACTCAAACGGTCTTTAAGTTATATTTAGACCCACACACCATGCTTGTCATAATTTAGCCTGCAGTTGACCCATAATGAAAGCTTTATATAAATGAAAGTCATTGTGTTACGTTTTAAACCGAGTGCTTGTTTTACATACTTTTGGAAGATCATAATGCCATGGATATAGAACTAGCTGCAACTAACACATGGTACACATGTTAACAAATCTAGTCTCTAAAAGCTGCATCAACTTTCTGAATACAAGCTGCAGAATGAAGTGAATTTAATAATAACAGGGCGCTCAGCCGCTCTCCATGGTGCTGCAGTCGCGCTCAACCGCCTCAGTTTCGCCTCTCAAATGTGTATGGAAATTAGACGATTTTGTTTAGTTAAACGCTTTGAAAGGTTTGGTGTTAAAACAGAGATCGTTTTTAGATATTTTGTTAAATAACAGTGGTGTGAATATGTAATGACAGGCGTGAGAAACTGACTTAATGCTGTTTGCAATATGTGAGGTGAATTAGTTGCTGTGCTAAAGGATTTGAAAACCAGACACGATTCTTTTAACTCTGAGTTCTCGTAGTAGTACAGTAAGATTATTAAAGTGTGTTGGATTAACTGAGCAAGTGTTTAAAGGGCCCGTAGCTCCTCTGATATCTCTTCACAAGTCAATCACTTATACTGCTCTTTAATTGTTTTAAACCTTTAAAAAAACGCAGTGGCAAGCCTATCAAAGATAGAGGTGACAACCCGCCCTTTTTGAAATTATAGATTTATTGCGAGGACAACACTATTAAACTTGTGATAAGATTCTGTGATTTCACAGCAACTGGACAAAAATCAGTGCTTCCCTCTATAGGACACTTTTGGAAATACAGTGAGAGAAGAATTTCCAAATTCTAACTGAGACTGCTGAGATGCTGGTGTGCATTAACCTTACTGGCATCGTGTTAGTGTGACGAATTCAAACAGGATATTTTTTTTTCCAGACAATGTAAAGTTTACTAATTGCTTTATTGAATAAAGACAGAAAGTTTACTGTGTGCTAGTGGAAATATTTTACTGCTTTTATAAAGCTTGTGCTTGTAAATCAATCATTGCTTTACTCAGAGCATTTTCTTCGTCTTATATGATTGCATTTGTAGCAATATCCCAGAAAATATGAAGCATTTTACAGCTTAACGCTCAGTCGAATCTGTCATTTTATCAGATAAGCTATCAGCATTAATAAATGTATCACTTAAAAAATAGTCAAGCTGGAAGCAATATGGTGTGATGTTAGTGCAGAGGTCAGCAACTCTACAAGGTCCACAAAGATGGCCAGTAGAAGGCCTGTCTGTACGAACAAAGACCCCTCAGGCTCCGCTGGGTCAATACTTGAGGAATTCCTGACGATACCAATTAGATGGGCACGAGGAGCAGCCCTTTGAGGCCCTCGGGCCGGAGAAGAATGAGACTGAATTGCAGTGATTTTAATTGGAGCGGTTTTCACCATAGTGCACGGCTTTAAGCAATTTCTGAGAAAGCACTCGTTGGGTAATTGAATTATCAATAGATTTAAAAACATTATAATTATTTTGGGAAATTTATTTATTTATTTATAAATTATATACGTGAGGTGTAATCTCAAGATGACCCCACAGCCTGATCTTATGGCCTTATGGTTTTTTTGGCAGCAGGGTTAATGAGCGCTTATATGCCCTCGACATGGCGGCAGACGCATCATTGTTGAAGGCAGGTCATCAGAAGTCGCTCGATCGGGACGCTGAACCTTAACCCCTGGGTCTCTGTTTACTTGTTATATATCACTGAACTAATAGGGGCGTCGTGTGCCTGAATAGGTAGTTAGAAGTAGGACCAAAGAGCGTAAAAAAACTTTGCACACGGGTTCAACGAATTTTTGTAATTTCAGTGGCTTCAAATATTTTTTTAAGATTAGAAACTGAAATAATAGAAACTGAAATTCCAAAAAAGAGTGTAGAACAGTGTAAAAAGTTATTAATGGAAAGTTGTTTTATATGACATCAGACTTTATGCAACGCAGCCTTTTTTTTTTTTCAGAAAAATATATTAGAAATCTTCTGTTGAATCATCTGTTGCCCATAATTTTGAGAGCAAAGTTCTTAACTGTATTATTTGTGATACGTATTATAATGCTGGTGGTATCATTTATTTTCATCTCTCAAGTAAGGAAAGAAAGCACTCTTCGGTTTCTGATTAATATTGCGATTATAGAATATAATATTTGACGTCGCGGGAAGCTTTGATCTCGCCTCCGATGTATTTATGTATATAAGAATGGGTATGTGAAAAATAAGCTATCAGGAGGGCAAGACAAAGGTTCATTCAAACAGTTCCATTTATCTAGAGTCCAGCATTCCTGTTAAGTAATATTAGAGTTGGGCATTCATAACAAACTATACAACGCGTTACACTTTCTAAGACATATTTTTTTCATCGGGGATTGCCTTGTTTCTCAGATCACAGGCTCTCGTCGTTTAGAAAAAGGAAGAAGAATGTCTCAAGCGACACGGCTTCCCAGGTTCCCCCAGAGATATGCCATTGTGACCGCCAGGAAGCTCTCGAACCTGCGAAGTATAGAATAACACGTCTTTTTTTCTCCTATAGATTTCAAAAGCACAGATCTCTGTTCTTGCAAGTAGCCGCTCTTCATGCAAAACGTCAACGCACGTTGTTAAAGCAAGTGCGTATTAAAACAATAAAACAAGATTCGTATTTTATATCAGGGTATCTCATAAAGTGGTCGTGTTTTGCTTTTTTCTCTTCCATTTTTTATTTTCTTTTCTTCTAGATGATGTCACTTGAGGCATTTAAGGAGAATGGGGGGATGGTCCCAAGAGGGAGTCTCTTTTTGCTGGACCGCTGAGAGACTTCAATACTTATGCGATCACTATCACAGTGGCGGTGCATATATCTACAGCTATTGCCATTAATTTAGCTGTCAAATTTATGATTAAGCTCCACATAGAAACAAAGAATAGGCTACATAAGGTGGGAGTGAAATAAAATATCCCTCACTTTAGTCTTTGTCCAAAATGCCACTGTATGATGCATGCTGAACAACACACCAAAAAACATATTTTCATATAATTTATTGGTGACATTCCTCCAGATGTTTAGCTTTCAGTGTCAAACAATGCCGTTTTAATGCATTACTCAGCTTACAGTGTTCAATACATATGACATTTATCAAAACTATGCTTCAGAGTTGATGTCATTACATATATTTAGACTCCAATTTGTATTAAGAAATAGAAAACTGAAGAGTCTACTCTTACGGGATTGTTCGATTGTTCAAAGATAACAGTGTTATTCTAACAGCGGTAACTATTAATCTCTTCTGAAGTAAATCTTTGATATTTGGAAGTGTAGAAACTATGTCATCAATAACTTAAAAACATATAAACAAAATAAATATGTATTACATTAGTAATATACAAAGTACTCCTGATTGCAGTTTAAGAACAGTAGCCTATCACATGTAAGTTAAAAAGCATCTGTTTTATGTGTATGGATCTTTGTTTGTCTACTTTATACTTCAATAAGGAAAAAGTGCTTGTCTGTACACCACCTATAAAGCCGTAGTCCAATACATAACACATTGTCGGCATTGTCAAGCACTTGTACAACATCCTAATTTATGATTACAAACATTTACTCTATGTTATCTTTCTCACATAAAAACGTAAATGACTGTACATCTATGTACAATAATTACATGTCTTTAGCAGGAAAGACTTTAGTGTGAACAACAACAAAAAAAAATGCAAAAGAAAACTTTCAGTAGTGTTAAATTTGGTCACATGAACCTATTTGGACTGTCTTCGTGTTTCAGATACTGGGCTTTAAATGGATGTTTTCTCTTCATTCTCTGCCCTTCTTGTCACATAATTCCCCAAAAGGTTTTTTTGAAAATCATCCTCTCCCGAGAAAATTGTTCCATGTGACTCCTTTGGTCTGTTGGACTCTCAGTGGATCTTTTCTCCATCTGTGTCAAGAGAGTGTTAAATGTCAGCCCTTCTGCTGTGGCCCTTGGAGCCCCTGTGTCGTCGTCTTCTGCGTTCTGCTCTACCAACTCTGTGAGAGCCCGCCTGGTGCCGCTGGCTCTCTCTGAGCTTGCGCACCATCTCATGGTCCTTGTTGCCCAGAACACGGGGCAGGAAGAGGGAAGCTTTGTCCGTGCTCCGTGTCTTAAAGCCCCTCCTGGGCCGGCCCTTCCCGTTGATGGACACGTACCACTGCCTTTTAGAACTGGCACGACGCTTGCCGCCCCCTGCCCCGGACCCTGTTGGTGGAGGCTGGGTTGTAGCATGGTGCCTTGATGCGTAGGTGTTGTAGCCTAGCTCATGAATGCGCTCCAGAAACTCACACTCTCGGTTGAAGACTTCCTGAAAGGGTCAAAAAAATGTTACGACTTTATTTTTTATCATTCTGGAACAAGGCGAACAGAAACTTTAGATATGTCTTTAACTAGAAGACTTGGTCCAAAATCTGCACATTTGAATTCTCAGCATCTCAAACACTAACTGTAACCTGGCTAAAGTTTGAACCTTGTATGTGGTCATCACTCTATGCTAAACAGAAATTTCAGTGACAAGGTCCCCAGTGAGGGAAACAAAACTCAGTAATCAAACTCTCAGTAATCTAGCAGCATGTGGGCATACTCGTTCCGCATGAAAAACACCACCATGTGGCGATAGCCTCAAATAGCCTTTCTTGTTATCTGATCCCACAGCTAGCCGAATTTCTGCTACTTGATTTTCCGACGTGACATAACACTTACTGAAGCATACAGACGTCCTTTCTCATTCATAGCCAGGTATCTTCCCGAAAACAGGCCCTTGATCGCCACGACACCGACATCCACAGCTGTGATCTCGAGTATACCTAGAAAAAAAGAGTGGAGCACTAGTTAGTGGGCATGCTAGAAATTGGGAAAGTCATTTACAATTGCTATGTAAATTGCATAAAACGTGTAGTATTCAGTACAAGGTCAGTTGAGTTCATGTCATGATTTAGCTAATGTTTGAAAGCGTGATTTTGATCACTTATATATTTACTTTAATCGATTAGTTGTATTATTAATTAATGATATAAAAAGGACATAACTGCTATACATTCAATAATTACGTTTATTTACAACAATATCGATTAATATAAAATTATTTTCTATAAACAAAATAATCGATTTAAACCAAACCAACTGACATATTAAACCCACGTTTAATATTAAATAATTTGGCATAGGAATATAGGTTTTTCACTAATATTAATTGTAAATATTGTAGCATTTGCTGTTTTAAATTTTATTTTATTTCTACGTAAGTTTTTCGTTGATTAGGTCCCAATGTACACAACATACGCTGTCAGGTTAGATATACAACACTAAACGCCTCTTAAAGAGGATGTTTATTCATCCCCTTTTTCCACTGATTAATGGCTCTCCTCATTCTTCTGTTTCGAATAATCATCCTTTTACGTTGGATAAACACATCCGTTGTCTAAGTCATTATGTTAAACTGTCTGTTGAATCCTGTTTTCTTATGGTAATTGTCCATGGGCACTCGGATTTGACTAATTGGAAAACTAAGACAGATAAACGAATGCTGTAATTTAAAGAACGATAATTTAAAACTGTAATGTAGGCTCTCTGACAGCGAACTGTCTTTACGATGTAAGTTATACAATAAAAGTAATTTGGAATGTCTCTTGTCACAATATAATGGAATACAGATTAATTTTTTTCCTACCTAATTTCTTCATTTTTAAGAACAAATTTTTAGCTTTTAGAAACAAGTTGTTCAGTCCACCAAAGTGCCTCCGTTGTTAGCGTAATCTTCATTTTATAAGAATGCTGATTAAAATGTTTTGTATTCGTCTATTTAATATATAACGGGAAGGATGAAATATTGTTCGATGCTAATTATTTAATGCGCAAGGCGCATTAAATAATGTCTCCCGACTATTGTCAGCGCACCATATTTTCCAGTGTACATTTGCACAGTTACGCAAGTCTTACAAGTTCTGATCATACTGCACAGAAATTGACATTCACAAATACGAAACGCGAGAACGGTTTACTCACTGAAAGGATTGTTTTCATCAAGAGATCCGTCTATTTTTCCGTTCGGGTGAATTTGCAAATGATATTTTGTGGCGCAGTAAAGTTTCCTGCGTCTTGGCGCTCCTCCGAGGTGCTCGTAAACCCCGCCGCGTCCACCAGCATCTCGCCGCTGCCTTGGGTCACACGCCTGGCCCCTGGCACAAGGCGCCCTTGGGGTCCTGGTCAGCCTCGGAGCCAGAGATTCCTGTAAACTCGGATCCAAGGAGCTCAGTAACAACAAGAGCAGAATTATAACCATTGTGGCATGGCGGGATGTCGGCAAAATCTCGCTGGAATAGAAAGAGCTGACACTCGGGGTCCCATCAAAGAAGTATCATTTGTCAGTGATCCAGTCAACTGAGCATTAAAAAAAACTTGCTGTATCCCTCTGTGCTCTCGTTAATATGTCGCGGTCATCTGTTAGAGCCGGCTCAGTGGCAACAACATGGGTTCGCCTCGTTGGTGCTCATGGGTTCCACTCTGCTCTTCAGGCAGACTGTATCTGACCGAGGAGGAGAAAACAGCCAGTCGGTTTCACAGGGAGCCTATCGTGAGATTTCGCTGATCGACAGTGTGCACAGAAATAAAAGAGCCCTCCTGCAACAATAGCCCGAACCCCGACCAATTGATACAAAGGAAAAGGGGAGGCAAGGTATCAGTCTTGTGTGAACCAAGAGGTTGCAGCGTGGATAAAATTACACAGCACTACACACGGTGGCTTACAGCGGAAAACCGCATCACAAAGAGAGAGACATCCAAGGGCAGAGTTTGCTTCTTTTGAAAGATCCGAAAATTATATTTAAGCATGAACACTGGCCTCTGGGAGAGCCGCTATTGATTCTATTTTCATGCCTGTTGGCACATTACGACAGTGATGTTAACATTCATAGACATACGCACGTGGCTTTCAGTGATCCACATTTATGTATGGAATGTTTCTGACTCATAAAACAGTGACTGACAACACAAAACAGTCTCGACAGTCGGCTAGATAAATCAGTAACTTTTTTGCAACGGAAAATGTTCCTGATAAAACATGGGCTATGCATTTATTAGAAAAATATATAGATTCTTACGCGGTTCATTTGCTTATTAGGTGCATGGTAATTAAAAGCGATTTTATGCTTTTAAATATGACCCAAATCATGATGCAGGCACGTCCATACCAGCTTTAATGCGATATTACATTGATGCTTAATGCTTCCTTTTGACACTCCTATTTCGTTCCGAAGTATAATTCAAGCTATTTTACAGGCTATAAAGCACATGTTGTGAGGATGCTCGGAGTAAACGGATCAAAACCTGTTTTCCAATTCATTGCAATCCATAGAAAACATGCAGCTACTTTTCCCTGTCATTTGAGAAGAAGAAATCCAGGTGCCGTCTCCCGAAATTCTTGATTTTAAAATTTAAAAAAAGAAAAAGAAGCATATTCCATTCCCTCTCAAACACATTTAACGGCCATTTCTTTTTCTCTTTATCAATCTATCAGGTCATGGAAACTAAAACTGCGGTAGTTGACATGCATCTTCTCTCAGGAACCAGACTGCAAGTGCGACTCTACAGCCCTACAGCAACTTACACTCAAGCTCCTGGTGTGTGCTGCTAGTGGGTGGAAGAGTAACACGCAAATGACTTCTGCCTAAATTGCTTCCATCTTGGTCGCATTATGGTTACCATTCTCGTAATTAGCACCATCATCTACAAATCTCCCTGCCCTTTGGCGTAACACCAGCGCATGCTATAGAAAACCTCGTGGGAAGGCACCCTTCATTCATCTTCTCTTTCCATACATCACTTGGCGTCCCCGACTGTTTGTCACACTGTTTTAAAACAGGTAGCCGCTCCTAATAACTTATTAGTCGCTGCAGACCCGGTGTGTGTCAAACTAGACGGAGAGTATATGAGCCTACTGATGTACATCACGAGCCGCTCTGGTGACCATCTCTGAGAGAGACGCTCTTGATGTGGTTTGATCCTGACAGAGGGTTGCATTTCTGATGTGGTCGGCTGTTTCTTTCTGGAAGTATTTTAATTACGGCCCACAGCCGCCCACAAAGCCCAGCAGTAATAATCAGTATGAGAGAGAGAGAGAGAGAGCGAGAGAGAGAGAGAAAGAGAGGAGGGGGAGTTCACTCAGGATGTTGCCGATTATTTTGAAGCTGAACGGTTAAATCGTACCATGTTAAAGTCGTTTTCTTTATCACGCCCTCATTTATCACTTTAACTTCTTCGCGACCCTTTGCTTTTTAAATTAAACTAAGGGAAATTGGGGACTGCTGGAAAATTGGATGAGATGTAGCGCCAACAGTTTAACCAATTAGAAACGAGCTACGGGGTGAATTTTGTGGGTATACAAGTAGATGTTAAATGACAAAACTGGCATCATCAGAATAAGTCGTTTCTCTTGTTTGATATGATAACATATAATATTTACACAATCATCTAAATGTTCAAAACACTTATATCTGGCTGAGCAGAAATACCCATAAAGACAGCAATTTAAGACAGTGTCAGTCTATCTTAAAATTATTGTCTGTTTTTTGTTTACCATTTTGAATTCAATTGTTTGAAATGAAATGAGGGTGTGTCATAATAATGGTTTTGAAAAAGTAAATTCTATTACCACAGTGAATTCATGCATAACGTCTGTGTTTTCTATTAGTGTTACAGCCCACCCTGGAAGTGTAGCCGGCACCCTTTGTACTCAACATTAATTTATTGTATAAGTACAATTTATGGCATAAATTTGCTGCAGACAGACATGGGAATATTACATAAACGTGCATGGCACACAACTACACAAGTCACTGCTAAATGGAAATGTATAAGACCCCAGTCTCCTGTATACAATAAAATATGAGAATATACACATTCTGGATATAAAAATCCTTCCCGCTTCAGATTTTTGAAGATGACACGGTAATATGTTGTAATAACTAACCTGTTTTATCTGCAAAAATACTCAGACAAGTGTCGATCTTGACTGTCAGTTGTTTAAATATTTAAAAAGACAAAGCACAGTTCAAATGGATGAAGCAAGTATTTATTCTTAACATTACTCTACTCTACTCTAAATCATATTAAAAATGACATGCAGTGATTTGAATTTGAAAAATAATAATTTGAATTTAATTTGCATGTTATAACTAAAGATTTTTGCAGTGACAAAAATGGCTTTTTTTAAAGAACATAACAGCTATTTGTTTAATCTTAAAAAAAGAACACACTACAGTTTAAAATGTTTTTTGAACAGTTGGCGCGCTGCACAGAATCAGTGAATAACTGATTTATTTTTAGGAGTGTATAAGCTCCCCACCCCCCAGACATTTAGCAAAGCTTAATAGTCACTAGTCTTTTTCTTTCTGGCTCCTTTGCAGAAAAGGAGGTACCACAATCCAAACCAAATCGAGCTGACCTCTGAACCTTTTCTGCTGTACTTTTTCTCATGGCATGCTTTTTTTTTGCGCTAGTGATCTGAGGGCCTGGCTAGAGCCAGACGGGAATGCCTCTCGTCCCCTGACAAATCACTGTTGAGCCCCTTTTGTCCGGGTTTACTTTGATCTCACCTGCTTGTCAGGGGCTCAGAAAGAACTCCCGTACAGTCCCAACGCACTGCAAACAAATTGGCAACCACTTTATTCTCATACCTCATTACCTCAGGTTGGTTTGGAAAAAATGTTAACCCCTTTAAATACCCTATTAATACAAAGCATTTTCACGAGTACGTTAACCGTTTCTGCTCGCCAATGTGAATTTGTCTTCTTCTCTTGCCAGAGATCCCTTAACAGAACCCCACATCACATCCTCGGCCATCGGCTTTTCAGCAGATCGTTGGAAGGGGAGATTTACGAGATGATTTTATAAATGCCGGCCGTACTGCCTCATTGCAGCTTTTCCATTTCATAGCCTGCGAGTTGTCAGATGTGCTGGATTGATTTCTGTGGTCAAGACACGCCCAATTTATCTGTCAGGGTTGAACATGCCAAAGGACACTTTTATTTGCTTTGAACTGATTTTAATGCAACACCCTTAATACTGATTCCAGTTCCCAAGGGACAGATCATCTACCTCGTGACACACACTTTTCATAAATCTCAATGACGGCTCAAAGTGATTTGCCAGCAGCACTTCTCTCTCCTGCTCTCCCTCTCCCTCTCCCTCCGTTTTAATTTCTCTCTCACACTCTCTCTCTCCCACACTTCGTCTTGAAACCAGATAGGTCTTCCTTATACCTCTGCAGCCCTTTGATTCTTAGCTGCAGGTCTCAAATACCTTTTGGGAGGACAGTGGATTTCTCTGCACCTTCCAACAGTAAAATGATTGTGGTGGCCTGTAACTGTATAAGGCATCAATGGTTGTCACACTGAGTGCTCAGGGTGCGAGGGGGAGAGCGCGTTGAGCGATGAAAACAATCGACACATTTTACATTCGCCAAACACATGCGAAGCAAATTTTGTGGTTTACGGCAAAACCGATCGATTTCGTGCACCGCTATTGTCTGAATCCTCTCCGGTACAGTACCGTCCCTTCCTGCTCTTTCTGTTCCGCTCTCCAGTGGAGCAGGAAAACAATGTCACGCCACCGCTGAACAGCACACTGCTCAGACCGACAGTGACGAAGCAGCTGTCGATGACTCATTTGAAACTCAATGTCACCTAATTTCCCTTAAATATAAGGCCATTGACAGAGGGGATGGGGTCCCCAGCAGGGGCCAGTGCATGTGAAAGGGCCATGTTGATTGTGTAAAAGATGGATGGCAGAGGAGTGTTTGCTGCAAACTGCATTGTTCCTATTTCTCCTTTTCAAAACTTCATAGCAACATTTATATGGACCCTCTCTGAGCTTTTACTTTCACACACCTTTTGTTCCTCTCTATACCTCCTTAAATATACTTGCGCGCGCACACACACATACAACTGTTATCACAATATATGTTAAAGGCATAGCTCAACCAAACATGAACATTCGGTCAGCATTTACTCAAACCTGTTCCAAACCTGTATGGCTTTCTTTTTTCTGTGGAACACAAAAAAAGATAGTTTGGAAAATCCATGTGTGGGTTTTTTTGTTCATACAATAGGCGTGTTTACATGCACTCATTTTTGTCTGAATCTCAATGAATCCAGTTTGATTTAAGATTCTGAAATGTTCTGTTTATATGAACTCTCAAATTGGCAATGCAATTCACATTTTTGTTTATATGTGTATTTATGTATTACAAACAAATCGTCAGAACTGAGCAAGGAAAGCTGACAAATATTTTAGAATAGGATTTTGGTAGCAAATATTTAGGTAAAAATTAAGTCTCTTACCAGTTCATAAGACTTAAAGAAATACAGTTGAAGTCAAAAGTTTGCATACAACTTGCAGAGGTGATCTACAAAATATTAATTATTTTACCAAAAAAAGAGGGATCATACAAAATGCATGTTTTTTTTTGTTTTTTTTTTATTTAGTACTGACCTGAATGAGATATTTCACATAAAATATGTTTACATATAATCCACAAGAGAAAACAATAGTTGAATTATTATTATTTTTTTAAATGATCCTGTTTTTTTTGTTTGTTTGTTTGTTTTTTTGTCTAGTGATAGTTGTTCATGAGTTCTTTGTTTGTCCTGAACAGTTAAACTGCCCGTTGTTCTTCAAAAAAATCCTTCAGGTCCCATAAATTCTTTGTTTTTTTTAAGCATTTTTGTGTATTTGAACTCTTTTCAACAATTACTGTATGATTTTGAGGTTCGTCTTTTCACACTAAGGACTGAGGGACTCATATGCAACTATTACAGAAGGTTCAAACACTCACTGATGCTTCAGAAGGAAAAATGATGCATTAAGATAAAAATTTTTTTTTTTTTTTTTTTGCCTATGTATAATAATTTTTTTCATTTAGTACTGCCCTTCAGAATCTACAGAAGATACTTACAAGTTTCCCAAAAGACAAACTTTTTATTTTAAATTTAAAATAAGTTAAACCCCCGACTCTTAATGCGTCATGTTTCCTTTTGAAGCAACAGTAAACGTTTGAACCTTTTGTAATAGTTGCATATGAGTCCCTCACTTGTACTCAGTGTGAAAAGATGGATATCAAAATCATACGATCATTGTTGGAAAGGGTTCAAATACAAAAAAACACAGCTGTGGATCATTCAGGCAACAACACAGTATTAATCAAGTGTATGTAAACTTTTGAACCGGGTCATTTTTATAAATTCAACTTTTATTTTCTATTATGGATGAAATATAAACGTCTTTTATGTGAAATATCTTATTCAGGTCAGTACTAAATAAAAAATAACATGCATTTTGTATGATTCTGTTTATTTTGTCATGTGAAACCCTGATGTGATGAGACCAAAATAAATGAATGTGCTCCAGTCCCTAGACTTACAATTCTACATAAGTGAGCAGTCTCACAAGAGTGATGACGGAACCCACGGTGACCCAAAGAGGGCCACGTGCAGCCACCACACGCCTGTCACCCCCAGGATCAACCCATGTTTTCATAATGGTTGCCAGTCCCATTAGATCATCTAGGGAGTAACAGCCACTAAGTATATTAAATGGATTTCTCTTTACTTAATCTAATTTCTTGTGGTTTTCCAGCTTAATCAGAAAGCTTGAGCGTGCTCCCTGTGCGAAATTGGAGTGCTGACAAAATCCTGTCTTGAAAGCACTTAACACCATGGTATTGTTTGCTGATGTCTTTCAGTGGTCTGAAAGACACCAAGACCCCGTAATGTTTATGCTCCTTGTTAGTTGTGGCTTAACATGCACAACACTTCACAGAGCATTTTTGGCATGCCTGACATTAACGTTCAGTGACACACAGACATGGTAAGATGTTGTTATGGAATCAGAGAACCTCCCCTCAGTGAAGCCCAATCACAAGTGGTCACAGGAGACGCATTTAAGATTCTTGTTAATACCAGGTGTAAATGACAGTCTGTCTTGGCTGACCACTTGTAATTGGATTACCCGAAACAGATGTTAATCTGCTTTTCCCACAGTTATAAATTAAAATGTTCTACTTGAACATACAGATGTATTATTTAATACACGAAAGGGCCAATGATATAACAGTGATGAAGATTTTTTTGTGCCACATTCTTAGAAACATATCATGTTATATGGCTTTCAAAAACTTTTATACCACTTTTCAGAAAGATTTCAATATAATGTAACTCTACATTATGTCATGTGGTGTAACCATATGTCACAAGTAAAAAGTAAAACCACATGTTCCTTACATCTTGTAAGCACATTTTTATCATTATTTTAAAATATATTTAGGTTTGATATAAATTGTTACAACTCATTTTTAGGAGTTGCACCACATGACATTTTATTTACTGACCTTGGAACATTAGATAAATTAAAAAACAAAAAAATCTAAAATAATTTCAAGTTTTCAGGGATTTTTATATGGTGTAATTTCCTTTTTTTCCCCCCATGCATGTCGGTTGCCCTACATGACTTTTGTTTAGCAGAAAGTTTTTTTTGTTGTTGTTGTTTTGTTTTTTTTAAATATTAATGAGCAGTGAAGCCTTTTTTGAAGAAAGTTAGAAGTAATAATAAACTATTATACCACACTACTTAATAAAGTTTACTTTTTTATTTGTTTATGATATCAGGCAGTTCACCCTGACATTTTTTAATTTCTGTCAATTTAATTCAAAAAATAAATACATGTTCTTCACTGAATAGATGTATGCAAGTATAAATGGCTATTTTAAATTAATTAATAATTAATTTATATCAAAAATAAGTGTCAAATCAAGGATCAGTGTCTATGTTTACTTGAAGAGTCACATATTTTTGTAACCTGATGCTATTGTGTTCTGAATTTCCATAGAAAGGTGCTTATGCAATGTAAAGCTGAATACTATATGCCTACAGTGTGTGATGATGTTAAAGGCAAACTTTGGTTCACTCAGAGGGCAAAGTGAATCTGGGCCACTGTAACATGTTGTCAAGGGTCAAATTCAGATGAATGTGTTTGTTGGGGATTGAGGTGGTAAGAATGATTGACTGGTGGTTGAATTTTTCACATCTGTTTCCAGGATCTGTCCACACATGAGTGACAAATCACGGTTTTACACAACCTCTAAACCTCAACAAGAAATGAGACTGTTCACTCTTCCTCCATCCATTGTGGCATCATGAAACACTGCAGTGCAAACCAGACTGAATGTGGCTCTCAGTAATGACCATGAAACTGGATATACTGCTTTACGTTCAGCAGATGTGGGGGGTGTAAACTCTCTCCCCGCCTCTTACTCAATGTACTCCTATTTGCAAATAATAATAATAATATTAAAATCTTTAATTGTGAGTAGTTGTAGAATGTTGTATATTTCAACTCACAGTAAGCTATCTGAGTTAGTTAATTAAAGCTACCTTGTTCTCTAATCATATAGTGTCATTACATGTCTTGACTGGAAGAGTCTGGCAGGTCTGACTGTAGTGGAGCAATGACTTGTGACCTTGCACTGGCCCATTCCTTGGCCTCTTCCGGGCACAGCATTCAAACTCCAGTGTGTGACACTGGTAAATAGTTGTAGCAGCCTTTGATCCATAAGGCCTAAATGCATTTCACAAATAGACTGTGGGAAGCATTGCCAAATCACATGCGACCCAAACATGGGTCTTTTCAGATAAGGTTATGAAGAAATTGTGGATAAACAGTGCTTAATGCAAAACCATGATCATATATAACTAGAGAAGCCAAATAAATAGACTTAGCATGCTAAATAGACCTGCCTCTATGGTATTTTGGCACCCATTCATTCATCAGCATTAGTGTTTCGCATTAGGCCCTCATCCTTGGAAACCAATAACAACCCAGGCTACATTAAATATAGTTTAAGTTTTGGTGCTGTTTGTTTCCAACTTGGCATCCAATGTAGGATTTGGATCCTGAAGAACACCCACTGAGTTAAATAAATACACATTTATTCAAAACTCTTAAAGGTTCCAAAAGAGGGGTTTTGCTGTGATGCCATAAAAGAACCATTTTGAGTTCCCAACTTAAAAAAAAAAAAAAAAATTGAAAAACATTTTTAAGATTTAAAGAACAGTTTTCCATTATAAAGGTCCTTTTGTGTTATGAAAAGATTCCATAGATGATAAAGGTTCTTTAAGGAGCTATAGATGCCAGTATTTCAAGAGTTGGTGTATTTTTCCTAGACAATATCCACTGTGTGCTTAATTAGACAGTACATATTTATATAACTATTGAATTTGATTTGTGAGTTTTTGTTGCATCAGCTATTAAAGGGCACGTATTAGGGCACCCCTTTTTACAACATGTAATATAAGTCTCAGGTGTCCCCAGAATGTGTCTGTGGAGTTTCAGCTCAAAATACCCCACAGATCATTAATTATATAATTGTGAAAATGCCTATTTTGAGTAGAAGCAGAAACTGTTTTTGTGCTTAAATGCAAATTAGCTGCTGCTCCCCGCCCCCTTTTCCAGAACAGGGCTGTGCCTTTACAGCATGTAGCTCAGATACTCTGCCAAAAAAACATCTGTTTGGTTTTAATTATCATGTCTATCATGCTGAAATCATGCATTTTAAGCCATATCAGTTTAAACTTTTGATATACGCTTTTCTGAGCACATGTGTTGGAAGCATGAGCACAGAGAGCGGCTGTCACATGGCATGTAAGTACTAAACTAAGTTCTCTTTCATGTCTTATTGCGCTTAAACTGTCAAATACACACAAGTTTATGTTAAAAACACACAAGTTACAAACACAGTTGATTATGTCTGTGAAGGTAAACAGCTAGGAAAGAAATCACAAAAACAAAATGGCGGCCATGTGGGTGGAGACGTGCAGGTTATAAGATCCCCCTCCTACACTGTAAAAAATAAAAAAACACAATTTGTTGAGTCAGCTTAAAATAATTTGTTACCCTGCTGCCTTAAAATGTGAAGTTTAGTCAACTAAAATAAGTTTAGCCAACTTGAAATGTTAAATTGTACTAAGTAACAACTTAGATATTTGTGTTTGCTAAACTTAACAGATGGGTAAGTAACCCAGCTGCCTTAAAATTTTAAGTTGATTCAACTCAAATATCTAAGTTGTCACTTAGTATAACTGAACATTTCAAGTTGAATAAACTTCTTTTGAGTTGACTGAACTTAAAAATTTAAGGCAGCCAGGTTACAAATTATTTTATGTTGACTCAACAAATAGTTTTTTTACATTGTAGTCACTAGGGAAGCGAAATCTGCAAATTTTTTCACATGTTTGCAGAGAAAGCCAAAACAAAGCTACTAGGTTGTCCTTTTTCACATTGGTAGTTTCTGGTAGATGCACCGGGCACCCCAGAAAAAGTCCGATTTTTATGATATGTCTCCCTTAAAGGAGAACTCCACTTCCAGAACAACAATTCACAAATAATTTACTCACCCCCTGGTCATCCAAGATGTTCATGTCTTTCTGTCTTCAGTCGTGAAGAAATTATGGTTTTTGAGGAAAGCGTTTCAGGAATTTTCTCCATATAATGGATTTCACTGATGCCCCGATTTTGACGCAGTTTACAAACAAAAAGGTACAAGGATGTCCTCCTCTCAAGTTGTAGGAGAAAATAAGATGGAGTTTTCCGCCATGCTCAGTACACAGACGATGAACTTGCACGTGATTCGTAGTAGTGATGGGAAGTTCGGATCATTTTACCAACTCAGACCTTTGAGTCTCGTTCAGCAAACTGAACAAATCTTTTTTCGAGTCATTTCGTTCATTTTAGCAAAATGTAATTAAAATGTTACGTGTTACTTCCCTAACACATCTACTGCTTACACAAATGTTGATCACACTACAAACAAGACAAAACTATAATGCTATAAGAAACAGAAAAGATTAATTCATTGTTTACCTGGGTCTTTAGTCTATGATTAGTTCACCTCACCTCTAATCTTACAAGTTTTCGGGTTTGAATCGTTTGTTCATCATGTGACAGCCCCATAAGATGAACGAACGACTCGAAAAACCCGAAGAGTCGAAACAGGTGAACTAATTCCAGTACAGAACCTAATAGAATGTTGCGTATGCGCGACTGAACGAATTGAAAAATCCTGAAATGCTTTCCACAAAAACCATAATATCTTTACGACTGCAGACAGAAAGACATAAACATCTTGGATAACAAGGGGGTGAGTTAATTATTTGTAAATTGTTGTTCTGGAAGTGGACTTCTCCTGAATCTTAAAGTACAGTATAAGAAAGCGATTTTTACTTCAACTTTCTGCATACATGAATGCATTTTATATAAAACCCCCTAGTCCCTGTGAACCATTAATCACTTGTTGCAATGCTAAATACACTCTGTGCAGACACATAGCAAGGGGCAAGAGGAGAGCAGAGGTTTTGTCTCCGTACGGGCCTGAATGCTGGCTTTGAAGAGGGGGATTAGGATTAACATTGAATTCACTTTTTAACAAAGACTTGACCTAGAACTCTTGTAGGAGACATAGCCACTTGTCAAAACTATAAGAATGGCTAATGCTGCTGCGATCCCTCGCTAATTTATTGGCAAAATAGTATCCTGTGCTTAATTACAGAAAAGAAGTTACTGTATAATGTGATAGTGGCATAATAGTGAAGAAACTATTCAGGTAGGAGGCAGGGACAACCTATGATGTACCCCTTACCCCTCCTGCCCAATCACCATTATGGCCTTGGACACGGCACTTAACCCCTGGTTGCTCCAGGGCATTGTCGTTTCAATAAGTTATTTCAGAAAAAGTGTCTCCTGAAATAGTCTACAGTTTATAAATATTTTTTTTATTTATAGACTACCAGAGTTCCAGTGATCTTGTATGACAGTGTTTTAGTGCCACGTTAAAAAATCTAAAATTGCAAGATTAAAATCTGAATATTTTGAGTATAAAGTCGTAATATTTTGAGAATAAAGTCAAAAAAGTCTAAATAAAGTCAAACTGTTTCTAGAATAAAGTCAGAAATTACAAGAATTAAATTGTAGCAATTAAAGTTATAATATTTTGAGTGTCAAGCCTGTGCATGCAAATGGCTCGGATTGGGAGCACTGCGAGAAGTTGCCAGGCCACCGGAATTTATTTGAATATATGTGTGATTATTAGCAGAAATCATACCGTGTGTTATACTCGGAGGGACAGTATGCTTGGAAATAATATTTCATGTCTTCGATTGCATTTATTAGGCCTAATTATAGTTCGCCAGACACCCAATAATAGCAATATGCTTTGTGCTTTTGGTACTTTTAATATAAACAAAGTCTAAGCTTTCAAAATGTGTCAGTTTTAAAGTGATATACAAACAATGTGTCCTGCAATAATGTGCTTTTCACACTCTTTAATGTGGACAGATCACTGTATTCATGGGAATCAATCGTCTTTTCGATTACAATGAGACATTCGTTTCATTCAGTTATACTGTATTCTTTGTGAAAATTCCACCACCTACTCAACAACAATGCTTGTTAACTGTCTTTTCTGAGGTATATAACTGACTGTTCACAAGCTGTTTTATTCACGGTATAATACAGTAAATGATTGGACATAACATTTAACGTATTCCATTCATTATTTGTAGCGTGCCAGCCACCGTGTAATCACAATAATTTTGCTTTGTTGCTTTTAATATAACACAGCTCAGCTTTCAAATTCTGTCAGTTTTATCACAAAATACAAATTATAAATGTGTTTTTCCTCTTTATTTCAAGTTTATAGCATGATATAAACGTGAAAGAACATCAAAAGAAATAAAAAAAATAATAGTATAACCTAATTTAATGAAACGAATGTCTCATTGTAATCGGAAAGATTAATGATTCACATGCCGCTTACACTGAGGCAAATTTCGCTATAAAACTGACAGATTTTGAAAGCTAAGACTTTGGAATTTCTCCCGGTGCTCCCAATCTGGGGCATTCGCACGAGCAATTGGCTAAAATAGCTTTCAAAATATTATAATTCTCTAAACATTTCGACCTTATTCTCATAATTTTGACTTTATTGATTAAATATTTAGAGTTTATTCTCATAATTTCTTCTGTATTCTCAAAATATGTAGACTTTATTCTCATAATTTTGACTGTATTCTCGAAATATTTTGACTTTATTCTCATAATTTTGACTTTACTGACAAAATATTCTGCTTTATTCTCGGAATTTTGACTTTATTCTCCAAATATTTCAACTTTATTCTCTGAATTTTTCGACTTTATGCCCGTAATTTCAACTGTATTCTCTAAATATTTCAATTTTATTCTCAAAATGTCAACTTTATACTCAAAACATTTAGACTTTATTCTCATAATTTTGATTCTATTGACAAAATATTTCATCTTTATTTTCAGAATTTCAACATTATTCTTGAAATATTATGGCTTTAATCTCATAATCTTAGAATTTTTTTACAAAATTTAACGTGGCACTAAAATGCCATCGTAAATCTTGAGTGAAAGGGTTGAGAAAAATAATATATCTGGCTGACTTTTGATTACACTACATAATTATAAATTGGCAAAATGTGAATGCACAAATGTATCTAAATGTGTGAACCTAAATGTAATTTGTTATAAGTACCTGATACTATTTAGATTCAATATTCTACAACTCTTGCAAAACTACACACGTTAGAGCCAACTAAATAAACAAACAGAGCTGGTAAACTCAGCCGGTTTCACCTCGCTGTGGCCTAAATGGTGCTGAGGGCATGGGAGCTGGCTGTGGCGGGGATGCAGTCAAGCTGTCTTTTTGGGCAGTGAATAATGACACAATTGTTTGTCAGTTGGACTAAGAACAGGTGTTATGGAGCTGCAGACTGTAAAGCTAGAGGCCAGTGGCCTTGCTCTCTGGTTTCGAGGCAAGGAGGGGGGGCTTAAAATCCTCTGATACCTTTGACATGCTGGGTGGTAACCCTAGAGTATGTGTTTGTGTGTGCTAACGTACAATCCACCCATTTGGAATTAGGCTGCAAAAGCTAGTTGTTCTTGAGCTACTTTTATGATTGCAGTTAAATCAGGTTTAAATGACATCATTTAAAATCTCACACGAAGGGCCAAAAACGGCACGCAAAGAGTTAAAGTGATCAGCATTTACGATGGCTTTGGAAATGGTATTGAACTCTGTGCAGTGCTAGCCACAGGAATGCTAATGTTTTCCAACACCAGATCTCATTAATTATTTGTCACCAAACGCTGGGTAATTCCCCCATATGCCTCGTGGAGTGGTGTCTGGATGTTTGAGTAATTAAATGTGACAGTGCAGCCATGGCAGAGTTTGACACAAGAGAGAGAGACATAGAGCCGGACATGTTGGAGGAGGCGTTACTTATTGCTCTTTTCCGCTTTGCGTGACACTAAGACTGAGAGGAGGCAGGGAACCGTTGTCGACATCAGCAAAGGTGAAGGGTTAAGTGTTGTTGGTTCACCCCAAAAATAGAGTCTGGGACGCAGCCTTTGTATGGTATGAGACTGCCTCTTACTTTCAGCACAATGCTCTATTTTTCTTTCTTTGCCACAACCACAACAACTTGTTAGCCTTGTAGCTTATCCTGCTAGCCCTACACAAATGTGTGCTTTTGTATATTCTTCTGGGTATTGCTTTCGGGTACATCTTTGAGTGTGTCCTTTATACAAACAGTGTCAGTTTTCCTCAACCTTAGACATCAAAAGACTCGTCTGTGCCATATTTGTTGAAATGTTTTCACATTCTTTGTCCTCTGTGAGAAAAAAAACACTTGTTTTCCACAAGACATTTTGCATTACAATGGTGTTAGTGTTTAAAGTGCCCCAAAGAAAATCTTGTATTGTATGTAATATTCCCATACATCAACGATGAGACCTTCTGGGCGTCAAAATCACACATTTGCTTTTTGGAAAAAGAATGAATATATAAACTAAAACCAGATTTCCCTCCTATGACTCGACCCCCACCTCACCAAAACAGACCCTCTCTCACACACACACACACACACACATATGTGGAATGCTTTTTTTTTTTTTCACAGACAGAAATGAGTTGAGTTGCTGGGTTGGATGATGCTGGGTGGTGGGGTTAGCTAATGAAAAGCAGAGCTCTTGTTCAATGAGCCATATGCTACTAATCCCTTTTTCAAACTCCCAGTGAGGAAGTGTGATGCTGTAATGCTTAGCATACCCCAATAAAGTCCAGGACATCCTGTTTGAAGACTCTATTCCCATATCAAACTGAGCTTGGAGCAGCGTCTACACCTCCATGAAGGGGTGCATGCCGGCAGGAGCCATCATCTATGTTTGTCTTGTGTTGATTAGTGTCTCTGGGAACTGGTGGCATTTAGCTAGTAACTATTATAATGAGGTTACAATGAGATCAGTAGGAGCTGCAGAAAATCCAGACATAGCCCTTGAAGGTCCAACGTGGCGCACTACGTTTGGTGCAAGAAACAAAATGCCAACTTTGCTAAACAGAGCAGCATAGTAGAATCCAGTGTATGTTTCAGCTAGTATGTCAGTATCCCATAACTACCTCAATCAACCAGCACCTTCTTGAAGACCATGCGGGTCAACCAGCTACCTGTGCACTCCACAAATAAAGTGGTATGGACCAATATGTCATTCTTCAGTGATAATGTTTCATAAACTGTTGGCCATTGGACAAGCTTCCATGTTTATCATATGTGATTTACTGTATGCATGTTTATATGTGAATAAAAGCCTAAATCAACCTCTAGATTCATATGGTTTTGTTTTATGACACATTTATAACCAATTGGATATTTAAGTTTTGGTTTCCTGGACTTGAGGAACAGAAACCTGTCAGGCTTCAGTAAATAATATCTTAATTTGTGTTTAGAAGATTAACCAAAGTCTTATGGGTTTGAAACAACATGAAGACAGAATTATCATTTTGGGGTGAACTACTTAAAGGAGAACTCCACTTCCAGAACAGCAATTTACAAATAATTTACTCACCCCCTTGTCATTCGAGATGTTCATGTCTTTCTGTCTTCAGTCATAAAGAAATTATGCTTTTCTGAGGAAAGCATTTCAGGACTTTTCTCCATATAATGGACTAAATTGGTGCCCCGATTTTGAACTTCCAAAATGCAGTTTAAATGCAGCTTCAAAGGGCTCTAAACAATCCCGGCCGAGGAAGAAGGGTCTTATCTAGCGAAACGATCTGTCATTTTTTTTTTTTTTGAAAAATAAAAATTTGTATACTTTTTAAGCACAAAAGCTTGTGTAGCACCCGCTCTGGGATGCACGTCCACGATGCTACGAATTAGTAATGGGTTGTTCTTGAACGATTCGTTCATTTTGAACAAATCTTTAATATGACTCAGAAACAACAAGTCGTCTTGGGGAGTGATTCGTTCAGTCGCGCATGTGCAACATTCTATTAGGTTCTGTACTGGAATTAGTTCACCTGTTTTAAGTCTTCGGGTTTTTCGAGTTGTTCGTTCATCTTATGGGGCTGTCACGTGTTGAACAAACGACTCAAACCTGAAAACTTGTCGGATAAGAGGTGAGGTGAACTAATAATGGACTAAAGACCCAGGTAAACAATGAATTAACCTTTTCTGTTTCTTATAGCATTATGGTTTTGTCTTGTTTGTAGTGTGATCAACATTTGTGTAAGCAGTAGATGTGTTAGGGAAGAAACACGTGACATTTTAATTATATTTTGCTAAAATGAACAAAATGACTCAAAAAGAATCGTTCATTTTGGTGAACGAGACTCAAAGATCCGAGTCGGTAAAATGATCCGAGCTTCCCATCACTACTACAAATCACGTGTAAGTTCATCGTCTGTGTACTGAGTATGGCGGAAAAACTCCATCTTATTTTCTCCTCCAACTTGAGAGGAGGACATCCTTGTACCTTTTTGTTTGTAAACAGCGTTTACAAACTTACTTGCACTTTCTTAGTCTTTGCGTGTTCACTTTGTAAACACTGGGTCTGTAGTTCTGCCTACGTTCCACGTGACCTTTCGACGTGATTCAGTAGTACATAGCACCGTGCACACGCATCCTAGAGCCTGTGCTACACAAGCTTTTGTGCTTAAAAAGTATAAAGAAATTTATTTCACGGAAAAAATGACTGATCGTTTAGATAAGACCCTTCTTCCTCAGTTGGGATCATTTAGAGCCCTTTGAAGCTGCATTTAAACTACATTTTGGAAGTTCAAAATCGGGGCACCAATGAAGTCCATTATATGGAGAAAAATCCTGAAATGTTTTCCTCAAAAACCATAATTCCTTCACGACTGAAGACAGAAAGACATGAACATCTTGGATGACAAGGGGGTTTTAACAAACTCCAAAACCCTAAAGGTATTTAAAGGGAATATTTCACCAAAAAATGAAAATTCTGTCATTAATTACCCTCGTGTTTTTCCAAACCCACAAGACCTTTGTTCATCTTCAGAACACAAATAAAGATATTTTTGATGAAATCCAAGAACTTTCTGACCCTGCATAGACAGCAACGCAACTACCACATTCAAGACCAAGAAAGGTAGTAAGGACATTGTTAAAATATTCCATGTGACATCAGTGGTTCAACCTTAATTTTTAAGAAGCTACACAACGCACATTCACAAGAGTACCACGACACATGCGTATGGTGCTGCTGTCGCAGGAGCCGACGTTCTGACGTAGAATGTCCGTCTCTCTAAGTTCAAATCATATTTTTTTGCTCACATGTAGCTCAGATTTGTTTTTCTCATGACAAGCAAAACATAAGGGCGCATATCATAAATGTTTTAAAACTCTGCACTCTTCTATCACATTCTTGTCTTTATTTTTTATTGCCTGTGCATAATTTCGCTGCCTTCTGTGGCAGATCACATAATGAATGAACTCATAATCACTTGTAAACCACTTATGTCCTCCGTGTTTACTTCTGTATGACAACACGCTGTGTAAGTTTTACCAAGTCCACAGTTTTTCTGTGGAATTGGGATACTTCTTCATTGTTGAAGCAACCCCACTAACATGATATTTACCCCCTGGAATGACTAGTTTTGAGAAGCAATTGGATGAATTTTGTTGTGAAAACCTGGCAACCCTTTTCATATTGTTCTTTTGCACATACAGGTCAGTTAAGAACCATGATCTGTTCACACTAGAAATCTGATATTGGCCACATTTCAAACAAAAATGTGAACAGCTATACAAAAAATCAGATCTGAGCAAAAATTGGAACTGAGCAGTAAGCCTCGCAGTGTGAACGTAGCCATTGACTATTTTAACAGTGTCCTTAATAGGGCTGCCCCCTAACAGTCATTGTCAAATATGGCTTATCATCTAAAATATGTAAGTAGTAGCAACTTTACATGGTCACTCAATCTAATGTTACCCAAAAAATGTGCACTATTCAAGTGTCTGTGCGTGCTTACTGCATGACAGATGGAGGCGCCAGTGCAGTCACTTGCTCTTAAAATACAGTACATTGGGAAGTACATCAAAACTCTCACCTATCATTCATCGCCCTCAGATATGGCTTTTCGTCTGAAAGATGTTATGTAGTAGCAACTTTACATGGGCGCTCAATCTAATGTTAACCTTGAAAAATGTGCACTATTGAAGTGCTTTTTGTGCAGTGTGGAAGCTAAACAGTAGCACGCTTACCACATGACAGATGGAAATGCTGTTGCGCTCACTTGCTCTTAAAATACTCTGTCATTTTTGCTCATACTGATAAGAGTAATACGTCTTTTGAATCTGTAAAGACTCTACGTCTGTTTGTGTGTACTTACAATAACAACAAAACATTGTGCTTTTGTAAAATAATAAAAGCAAACAGGATGGGCTTTCTGCCATCTTGGTCTCTGTGAACTTGAATGTGAAACTCTGTGTATACTTGCCTTACAGACATGAAAAATATATAGAGAGAGAGCGAAATGTCTACTTTTAAATGAAACCAATTCAAATGAAAAACAAATATTTTCAGACTATGTAATCCGTATGAAACATGCATACAGGCGCATCACTACTGCGGAGATGACAGGTCAGTGTCGCCGACATCATCTCTTAAGCTAAAAACAAAAAAAGCACTAGTTTATCAATAATTTATTATTAGGTTAATTCAACCTCCTTACACATTCATAATCATTGCTTCTGCCAGTGTGCTCTGAAAAGCTTTATGTGCGCGCTTGCGCTTATTAGGATATGTAGGCAATTAAAGGCTCATTATTATGATTTAAATGGTTTATTAATAAACATGCAGGTAGTCAACTAATGCTTAAAATGAATGACTACTAATCGACCAGAAAAATCTTTATTTGAGGGCAGCCCTAGTCCTTACTACCTTTCTAGGGTAATGTGGTAGTTGCATTGCTGTCTATGGGTCAGAAAGCTCTCGGATTTCATCAAAAATATCTTAATTTGTGTTCTGAAGATGAACGAAGGTCTTACGGGTTTGGAACGACATGAAGGTGAGTTATTAATGACATAATTTTCATTTTTGGGTGAACTATCTCTTTAGATTTGGCATGGCAGACAATAAAATGGACAAACAGCAACACCCTTTCAACCACCCAAAATACTTTTATACTTAATGGAGACTTTTAGATGGAGAAAAATCTACAGCTTGTTAAAAAGTTGACCAAAGTTTGTTTGCTTTACATAACTCTGGCAAAATCCAGTTATATCTCCTGAGATATCAGTAATCTCCACTTAGTACAGAATGTAATTTGATAACCTGAATTAAATCAAACCTGTTCCTACAACTGAATACATAAGGGGCACATTTCAAATAAAAGACTGTCATCACTGGAGAGACAACCCATATCGAGAGTATGTCAGGCTCAGAAAAGTACAACACAGTCTGTATTGGTGTAATTCGTTGTCTTGTGGTCCTACGGTAAACGGACCAGAATGTCCAAATGATTGTCATGCAGAGGGCAGTGGCAGAGAGCAGCCAGGCAGGTGGGTCCGCCCCTCGGAAACCGAATAGGACTCGTGGGACAGGGCTTTCCTTTTGGGCCAGCTCTGCTCCAGAGGGCCAGGGCCATTAGCTGCCTTAATATTCTGCATTACCTTTCCAGCCATTTGTTGCCCCTTTGTTGTGATACCTACTTAAAATATCAAAGCCTGTGAGAGCCTCAATGAGACATTTGAAAACTGAGAAATGCGGGTTTTATGTGTCAGCGCTGTGTCCCCTCCCTCTGTCCCTTCTCTTTACACAGCTCCATGCAGGTAGTGCTGGATGAAAAAGGAATCAAAAGGGGAAAGAGAAAAAAAAGTTTGGGTGGGACATCAATGGCTGACATGGTTGAAACAGAACAAAAACTGAAAGCTATGCAGGAGAGAACAGAATGAGACAGAGAAAGAATCAAAGCACACTAACCGAATGGGAGAAGTGAGAATTTGAAAACTCATAACCAAAATGTAAACCATTCTTGGGTGTTCAGCCCAACAACAGCTCCTGTGGTGCCTAAATTGCTTGCAGTTGGTTGACCGGTTGAGGAAAGTGGGTGAGTTTAGCAACCAGTAAATACCTAGTAAATGGCCGTTGGCTAGTTACAATGCCAGCCTGACTCCAGTTTCAAAGTGTGAGTGTTCAGCTAAACGAATTTCCCTCCCCAAAGGCAAGCAGAACTCCTCCAGAAACCACAAGGAGATCCCAGTGTCATCTGCTTCAGTTAATTACTGCATGTGACCATCAGAATATTACACACTGGAGCTCACAGAGTCCAGATAACTCAACAGGTCCAGCACATCAGCATTTGAAGGTGTGTTGTCTAACAGTCCTTTGTAGTGGTGACATGCCGAAATGTGTTGTACATCTGGTCTCACGTCATTTAGTGACAAAGGAGCTGAGTGGTTTCCATAGTATCGCATTCCTGGGAGACTTATGAACTTTGTGTGAGCCGCAAGAGTTTGTCCTATAATCGCTAGTATCTGATCTGCCGCCGGCCTTAATTTTTGTTAGCATTTGACCCACTTCCAATTCAGGAAGAGGTCGAAGTATCTCACCTGCTTTTCCTTCTCAAAATTCTGGATTTTTTTTAACCAGGAAAAATGTTTCAATACCATTTTACCTGGAATCATCTGAAAGATGCATTAACCTTTTTCCCCCCTTTGACATGTGGCTCAAGCTTTTGATTGTTATGTAAAGTGTCTCACCTGTGTCTCTCCGTTTGAGTCTGTAGCGGTTAATCAGCCTCTTGTTGTTTGATGATGTCTGCCTCCATTGTGCGTCTGTTGACTGTTGAAATGAGCTGCGCTTGATGTGGTCAAAACACGGCCGTAGCACGCGTTCCTTATGTCTACAGAACAGAAAACATCATAACGCACCGGCAAGTGCAAGGCTATGACTTCTATCTTTGATTTTGAACATCGACATCTAAGAATGTCTCCATCAAAACATTTTTTGTCACTGCTTTGAGTGAGGCTGCTGTGGCTTTGTGGCTTTCATTGGACAGATCTGTGTGTGTATGTGTGTCTGTGTATCCAAGTGAATAGGTCCCTTTGTTAGCTGTAGCCAGTGAAGGGACATAGCAGAGGGGACAAGGACACTGAAGGCTAAATATACCTCTTGGTATGGTATGGCAGGTAGCTGGCCCTTAACCCCGTGCCCACATGGTTACCTCTATAGTAATCCCATTTACATACTGCAGCTCATATGGAACGCAGAGCGTTCATTGTCAGTCGTTTTTTTTTGTATTTATCAAAAAAATAATGTGACATTTCTAAATGCAGACATACCCAAATTAAAACTTATATGTACTTAAATCATTTAGCAGCTTCATCTGGGTGTCCATGCTCTTAAAAAAGGAAAAATGTACCTAAAACACAAGCATCATAATGTTACGCCATTTTTTTGTCCTAAGTGATAATATTTAAAGGAACGGTTCACTCAAAAATTAAAATTGGGGTTGAAATATTTCATTTTTCTTAGGGCTACCCCCTAATAGTCGACTAACTGTTAGTCAATGAGAAGAGGCTTGGTTGACCAAAATTTTATTAGTCACTTAGTTGAAGAAAAAAAAATTCCACAGGAAGTGGCAAAGTCACACAGTTCATTAACGGCTGGTCTATGTGGTAATATAGTTCATTGGGCAGGACATCAAAACTCTCTCCTATCATTCATCGCCCTCAGATATGGCTTTTCATCTGAAAGATGTATGTAGTAGCAACTTTACATGGCCGCTCAATCTAATGTTAACCTTGAAAAATGTGCACTACTGAAGTGTCTTGTGCGGAGTGTGGAAGCTAAACAGTAGCGCGCTTACCGCATGACAGATGGAGACGCTGGTGTGCTCACTTGCTCTTAAAATACTTAAAATACTTTTTGGCCATACAGATAAGAATAATATATCTCTCGAATCTCTAAAGATTCTATGTTTATTTGTGTGCACTCATAATAACAACAAAACGTTGCACTTTTGTAAAATAATGAAAGCAAACAGGATGTGTTTTCTGTCTACTCAGTCTTTGTGAATTTGAAAGTGAAACTTTAAAACTATGTTTAAATTACCTTACAGACATGAAAAATATATCTATAGAGAGTAAAATGTCTATTTTTAAGTGAACCAACTGACGTAAAACAAATATTCTCAAATTATGTAATCCATATGAAACATACAGGTGCATGACTTCTGCGGAGATGACGAGTCAATGTCGTCGACTTCATCTCTTCAGACGAAAACAAAGAAAGCACTAGTTTATGAATAAATTAATATAACGTTAATGCAGTCTTCTTGCTGTTTTTTATTAGGCTATGTAGGCAGGTCTCATTATTATGATTTATAGGCCTATAGTTTATTAATAAACAAGCGAGTAATAGTGCTCTAATGCTTAAAATGATCGACTACTAGTCGACCTGAAAAACCTTTAGTTATAACTTTTTTTTTTTTTGAAAAACAAAATTAATTTATTTTTCAGACATTATTTTTCTTCTTTATCACTTACTTTTATAAATAGACTGTGTTTTTAATGATTCAGGGTTTAAATTCAAATCTGTTCCTCAAACAAAGATATCATACTATTTTAACCAGACATTAAATATAGTGCACGTTCACTTCTATGATACTTCCATGACATCCCTAGTCCACATTCAGTGTCATTAAATGAAAACAATAGCCAGGATGTTCTTCAAATATTCCATGTTTTCCATGGAATAAAGAAAGTTATACAGGGTCTGTGCAACATGAAAAAATTAAAATAAATCCACATCTTCACTTATGCTTATTCTGCTTGGGTTTATTTGGGTTAACTGAGTTCATCAGTGACCATAAATGTCATTCAGGTGTCCTAATGAGGCCAGTAATCAGACTATTGGAGCCTGTAAATTAATATATTAATTTGGCATTGATATTTGCTGAAATACACTTGTAATCTAAAGAGAGCAGCACCAACATATTCATAAACAGATGTGAAAGTGATCATTGTATCACATTAGCACATTACAAAGAAGAATTTTACATCAGTGAGTCCAATTGAATGCATTTAATAAACACCAATAAATACTATTTCATTAGCAGTGTCATCTTCAGGTTAAATAAGGCTTTGGGGTTCAGTGATAACCTGTCTTTACTTGTAACAGCGCTACATATATAGGCATCAAAAACAGTGTTTTTTTAAGCCGGGTGTGGCGGCATGAGCAGAAACCAGCCGACTGTTTGAAGTCCTGAACTTTTTTCCGGCAGCGTTGTTTCGTCTCTGTGCAGCGGGAGTGGAGAGACAGCCACTGCAAACAGCAGGTGTGGCTTTTGAACGAAGCCATGACATGGCAGGCTCTTTAGTCTCCATTGCATGATTCTTGTTTTCATCAAAAGAAGAAAGGCCCTCCTTGCTGTTGTCTTTCATCTCCAGGAGACGGCCTCTCCTTCATTTTGTCCCTTTTGTTTGTGTGTTGTCCCTGGGCTGCAGCTTTGTGGCTTTCAGCAGGTGTTACTATTTAGAAGTATGGCTGAACAGAAGAGGTGGTTCAGGACTGCCACACGGCTGGGATGAAGCACTTAATATTAAGTACTGAGACCAGGAGTGTTAAAGACATTGATCTCCCTGAGTTCATACTCATGTAGCACCATGGGAAGGGGGCGTTAGAGATGGGCAGACATGGCTATAAAGATATTGCCTATAGGAGACATTAGAGCTCTTTATCCCCTATTGTAAGAGTCTTTTGGAAACCCTAAAGAAGACCAGTTGGCCCTCTAGAGGAAGATTCGGAGATGAAAGAGTATCTGTCATGTTTTAAAGACTGCAAGCAGATTTTATAAATGCTTTACCCAGCAGTGCATCTTAGAGGAGGGCTTTACACAAAACGTTCTCTGGAGCGACAACATGCATGCCTCTGTCGTGACAATACCAGTTCTACCAGTGGTCCTAATACTATGCAAACAAGCTGTTGCGAGAGCTACTGACAGATCTATATGCCTAAACATCAGCTGTACATAGCTTTTGCACGCTTATATTGGTTCCAAATAAAGCAGTTGCAAATGGAAACCAAAACTACGTCAGTTGCATAGTTTTGGTTTCCATATAGCAACCCTATTTGATGCAAACATTTTCATATCCTCTTCTTGATCACAAGAAAGGTATAAAGGATGAAGCCAGCTTCATGAGAAGGCTCTCAACACAATGTTTGCAATCTGTTTAGATACCGTAAGCCTTAGGTCAAGGGTTCAAACATACTGTGCCACCTAGCTTCAGTTCGGTAGACTACTCATAGGTTTTTAGGGGCCAGACTTTGTTCAGTAGCTCAATCAACAAGTCCCCTTTAAGCTTTCTTGCTTAAACAGTTCAGCACAAAAACTTCTCCCGACCACACTCAATAGAAACATTTACCAGTGCTATTTATGCCAAATGGGTGCTTTTACAAGGAAACCACAGTTCACAACAACCCTTTCCAAAACAGAGATACTCTTCAATGTTTGCCTTCATGATGCCGTGGATTCCACAGATGGTTCACACCAGGCACAACTACACGACATGTAGAAAGCTAAAGCAGCGATGCTGCGTGTATTTCCAGTGTGTCAGCAAGACATTCATTTGGGTGACTCTTTATTTTAGTGTCCTTGTTTTAATTTGGTTGTTTTACTGCAGCTTAAACAAGCTATTACTCCAAAGGGCACCCACCGAGAATAAAAGGTGTGTAGAAGCCCTGAATAGCTCAGACATGTAAATGGATGGATACGTCATAGTCTCGCTGGGAATCTTGTGAGTCACTGGCAAAGAGCCTCAATAGATCTGGACCTGCATCTGGATCTCAATGTCCAGTTGTAGATGATAAGTGGTTACCTGTATTTTGGTTACATTATACTTTCCCGACATCTACAACTGGCTTTCCTTTGTGAGCTTTCAGTAGATGAGGTGGGGCTGCCCTGCCTTGCATAGAGGGCTTGTCCTCGATATGTCTCATACCATGTCTAACAACTCTGTAATACAGAAGAAATCAACCCACATCTTCAGACTTGGCCAGCCTATAAGGCTGTTTCTCAGACATTTAAATCACATCCTATTTCCATCCCCCTGCTGGGACTCCAAGTGAGGTAGCTGGGTGGGGATTCCATCGGTTGCACTGTTTGATTCCAGAGACAGTCAACACACTACGGCCCACATTTCTCGAAGGCCCCAGCAGCAATACATTCCTGTCTGGTACCCTCCATCCCACCCACTCTCAGAATCCCATCAGTGTGGTTAGGGTATGCTGTTTACTGTCTGCATACTGTTTCCCTGCTTCTGTGCCATTATTTTCATTCCTCTCAGTTGAAGTAGTGACACAGACATGAGCTGCCTCAGGGGCAAAGGCGTCATGCACCTTTTTTGGTTTGCTAAGGTAAGATAAGACATGACCAAAGAAAAAATAAACACTTTTAGCTACTTAGCAGTTCTCTATACATGTGTAAGATTGGATACACTTTTTGGATTAACATGAAATGGGATTAGGCTTCAAATCCTGACCTTAGAGCATTTTTAATAAACTAAGCAATTACTGAACTTAACAGCCAGTAGGAGGGTTTTTATCCAAAGTTGTGAATTTAACTTGGAATATTACATAAAACATTTGACAATAAGTACCGTTTCCATCCAACAGGTCAACAAGAACAAAATCGTCACTTCCTGACAAATTGGCACTAAATATCACCCAGAAGCCACTGAAGAAGCCACTGAATATAATAATTTTCATATGTAATAAATGACTTGTGCCTCAGAGAGAGCAGACGAAAACACAATAAAAGCAGTCATTGCTTTCGGAGGCGGATGCCAGCTGTTTGGGAATGCAATCATGTAAGACAGTTCTGGAAGGCAATTATACGGAAATATTTTATATTGACTTTGCTCAGGCATTTCAGGCATTTCAGATGCTGTGCAATGAGATCGTTCCACTGTTCTGTGTTCCGGGGGGATAAAATACACGTTTTTTTTTTGTTGTATTTCATGGGCTAAACGTGACGTTACTGGGGTCGCGCAACAGTGTTAAAGTAGCTCAATTCCACAGGAAAACACTTTAGTAGCCCTAATGAAGATTATATTGAAAAGGAGACCATGTTTCTTTACGAGAAGTGGTTTCATTTACTTTTAATATGAAGGCATGTTGCGTGTCACAGCAGTTAAATTAGTGTCTATCATGATAAAACCTTAATATCAAACCTACCCAATGAGTTTGGTAAAACTGAGAAATGCTTAATAAATGCATTATACTATAACTAAACCCATTAGATTTTAGCCGACTAAATCTACTGTAGATTTAGTCGACTAAAATCTTATGATATTTAGTCAACCAAAACTAGACTAAAACAATTCAGATGACTACAGTATGACTAACACTTTTAGTCATTAGAATTTTAGTCAAAAGACTATGACTAAGACCAAATCAAAATTTGCTGTCAAAAGTAACACTGCACCTCAAGTGAGCGTAAAAACTTTTTTAAAAAATTTTTTTGCCGTTTCCATCACTCGTTTCTGATGCGAGGGTGATGATGGAAACATAGCTAGTGATTGCCATGCATTTCTTTTACATGGAAAAGAGTAGCTTTTACATGCTGTTACATGGGTAAAACATCATGTGGGTGGGTAGATGATGACAGACGTTTTAGTTGAAAGTCAGTGATCTATGAAAAGCTCAATTCACTTGGACTAATCAAATTTAGATTTGTGATCTTTTTAACTTTACATCAGTGTTCCCCAATGACTCCCCTTACCAAAAATAAGTATTCTTTAAGTTTATTTTATTAAGTATACTTAAGCAAAGTTTAAGTATACTTTATGTAGTAAGTATACAAATATCAGCGTACTAGTAGTATACTTTTAAGTGTACTATTTTAATACTCCTTGGGACTAAATTGGCCCACTTTCTCGTACATAAAAGTATACTTTTAAGTATACTCTAAGTATAACAGTAGTAAACTTTGAGTACACAACTAGTTTACATCTATGTTTTCAGTTTGTACTGCAAGTATACTAAAAGTGAACTTATAGGTATACTGATTTTACTAAGTATACTAAGTTTACTAATTAAATACTTTTTAAATGCATTTTTAGTACACTTTGAAGTATAGTCTCAGTAAACTACTAGTTTAGTAGTTTTTTTTTTTTTTTTTTTTAAGTGAACTTTAAATCATACTTTAAGTATACTACTGTGTCCCTTTTTAGGTATTAATTTGTATATATTTTGTTATATGAATATCTGAACATACAAAACATTATGAATAATTTAGTCTAATATGTAGACAACGGTGTCTTTGTTTGTAAAGCATTTTACAAGATTAAGATATCCGGGGAATAGATATAAGTGATCGAAAGTATCTAGGCCTCAAAAGTAGATACACAACCCCCAAGAACAGTGACAATCAGCAAATATTAAAAAGATGAGATCTTTACGTTACAGTACAACAAATAACTAACAATAATGACTAAACAACAACAAAAAAGTTTAAATGAAATCAGCAAACAGCAAAACAATAATCTTATAACAGTAACTGGATAATTTATTCCTGGGAACTTACAAAGCCTTACAATTTCAACAGTATGAAATTCTTTGTTCAGACAACTGTGTTTGACTAGTTAGGACAACATTTGCAGTAATTTTGTTGGTCTGACAAGGGTTTTATATAGTTTCAAGAAAATAGCATTTTTTAGTATTTGAGACTCAAAATGTTTCGTAAAATGGAAAATATGTATTTGCATTTTTTTAAGTGTGGAAGCATCTGAAGATGTGTAATAGCATCTCTCATGTATAACAGTGAAAACAGATTCTCAGAGCACAAGTACAGCTCAAATATATTTAGACATTTTCTAAGTATAAGTCAAATATACTTAAATGTCATTTTAAGGATATTTCTGATAAGTATATAAACCACATTTCTGAGAAGTACATAAAAAGTAGACTGAAAGTATACTTTCCTATTTTTAGTTTAAAAGAAGTATACTAATAGCACACTTGAATTAACTTCTTTTTCGTAAGGGTCACTATCCGACCATTGCATAAAAGTTACACTTATTTATTCAATCTTGAGTTAAAATGGTTTTGTTTTGTTTTTTAGAAAATAAACAGAAAATGTCGTGTCGCTGTCAAAATGATATGCTTATAGTTCGTGACCTTTCAGAAAGCTGAGTCACATTTAGCCAAAGTTGGATGTGGGATTATCCCATTTCATATTTTCACCCATCAAACATTCTGTTTTTCAATTCTCAGAAGGTTTTGGATCAAGAAACCAAATTGTTAGCAGCTGTTTTGCAGCTGTGTGATTATCAAATGTGAACATTATTCACCATGTTTCACACACTTGTGTCTGCAAACATTTGCTAAACAGGTTTTACTGTTGGATTCACTGATTCATTTTATTTGCTCAGAAGTAAATGTAAATCAATAACTGTATTGATCAATCTTGGTGCTGGCATTTCCATAGATATACCAGTATTCCAAGTAAGAAGCTGGACATTCCCACTCTCTGAGTTGAACGGATGTTTTCTCTAACTGGACATCACACGTCAAGACGACACAAGGGCATTGTGGGGATGTGTTAGACCATAAAAACAATCTTTCTTGAAACCATTTTGCCTCGGTCGGAAACTCCTCTGAAGGTGCACTTATTTGTTTACCCTGCTAAAATAAAAGACTCACGGGTCTTTAAAAGCTCAGGGGAAGCGGGGGAGGGATCAAGGATCTTTAGAGCATCTATGGATAAATGTCTCAAGATAAGTGGACACAAAGACACAAAAGGACAAAAGCAGCCGAGGTCGGGAACGTTCCATCACCGAGAGGCAGCGTTATCTTAGCCGGTAGAAAGAGGAGAAAGACACCTCTGCGTGTCACGCTCTTAACCCCTCTGTCACTGCTCGCCCCCCTTCTCTTTATTTAGGTGAGGATAAGACCGCCGACAGAAGCCTCTAGATAAGACAGCCATTCCGTCCCTAGTGGAAAGTGTGGCCTGTTAGCAGGTATTCAGATCACTTGACCTCAGTCCACAAGGCTACGGGATCTTTCAGTGGGATAATTCAGACATAAGCCCTTAATAATGTTGTGATTTGTTGAACACATTGTTAATCAGGGTGAAAGAGTTTGGTTTACGGTGTCAGATCTGGGGGCTGCACATCACTCGCTTGATTCAAGGTCTAAGAAATGACATGAGGAGACAAGACAAGCCTCTTGTGTTCTCTAGGGCCCCAGTGGATTGAATGATCCTTTGGTATCCTCTTTCATTCCGTTTTCTTTAAGCTTGAGGTCTGTATTCATAGGTCTTAATGGGTCCCGTCTCTTCACAAGTCTGTAGTTAAACATAGCAGGGCGGCACTGAGCGACACACATGTACAAGACTGGTCACTGGGAAACATGAAGGAAAAAATTACAAACAAATAGCTTTGAAGTCTCTGTTGTTACTCCTAATGAGATGAAATGGAGAGCAAAACTAGGCAGGCAATTACTAAAGTCTCCTTCTTTCCCTCTTCTTCTTCAGGAATTTTAGGAGAAACAAAGTTGGTCAGTTGCTGATAACTCCCTTCAAGTCTCTTGCACTGTACAAGTGTAAAAAGCTTTGAGGAACACATTTTCAGTCTGGGCAACGCAGATTTGTAAAGTATTTTCTGGGCTTATTTCATTCCTTGTCTTGTCATTTTTTGCATTTTCTGTCTCAGAGCTCCGAAAACAATGTATTATGTTGCCAGAGGCAAGTGGATTTAGTGCTGGCTTCTTAGATCTGCGCTACGCCACATTTGAGCTGGGACTCTGCCAAAACCAGAGAAACTACTCGACAATTTGAAAACAGCCAAGTTCTTTTGGCCACTCACCGCAATCTAGAAATGTGCCTGGCAACTTCACATGCAATTAAATCAAGGGGGAAAAGTCCCAAATATAACAGGCGCTTAATGGGAGGACAGTTGCAAGGTTCTCTTACTTGGAGTGCAATTATTGCTTAGTCATTTTTCCCATGTATGCAATGTGTGTTTCTGCAGGCCATAGGTTCACATTCTTGTTGTCAATATGTTCCATCGGAGGGTGTAATTTTGCAGGGAGCTCGACCCATGGTTATCTACAGAAATGCTGCTGGAAATGTTGCACGCAAACAAGTCTGATGGCTAAACCATTGACATCTGTTAGACCAGTGGGCTGGGCTTTGTTTTGGAAAACATGTTTTCTCACAACAGCAGCCAGATAGACTCTCTCACTGCCATGCAAACAGTAAAAAAAGAGACAAATATCATGTTGGGAATAGCATGACCTTACTACTCATACGGGTTTTGGAGTATCTGTGCACAATATGCACATTTTCTGAATTTTATTTTTCAAATAAATACTAGTTTTGCCCAAATTATGTAATATACCAGAGGTCTCCAATGAGGTTCACAGACCTGCATAGTTTAGCTCCAAAATTAATTAAGTACGCGCTCAAGGCCTTCCGGAATACTTGAATTCCAGGCAGGTATGCTGCAGTAGGTTGGAGCCAAATTATTAAGGTCTATGAACCTCCAGGAAAATGGATAAGAGATCCCAGTACTATACACTGTGCACAGAGGCCACATTTACATTACATGGTTCAAGTGACTCAATTCTGATTTTTTCCTCTCATGTGGCAGAGACTGGATATGACCCACAAACGTGTAAGCAGGAAAAAGCATATGGATTTCAGTATTCTCAGATCAGTTTCAGGCTTTATTCATATGTGGAAATAAATCAGATTTGAATCGTATACTTGCATTTGAACCTATCATGTAAGCAGGCAGACTGGATATTCCTCTGTCAGTGCAAGTCGTACAACATTGGAAAAAACAACAGTGTCGACTGACGTTGACTCGGGTGAATGCTTTTCCAGGCAGTGTTGCCAAGTCCACGTTTTTTAATGGAACTGAGCTATTATTACGATATCAATAGATTTTCGTCATAGTTTTTGTCATTTAAAACAAGTGTTTTTTTCGTTATTGTTTAGTTTTCAGCAATGAAAAAATGTTTTTGACGAAAATTATTTGTAAACAAAATTAACATTGTTGAGGTGGTTTTTTGACTGGCGCAAAAAAGGGTGAATGCAAATAATGGGAGATGGAAACGCATTTTGTGAATAAAATCCTCCACGCACACCTAATATCACACTCCCGCAGGTTGTTTTTAGTGCGCAGGTTAAAGCGAAAGAAAGCGCTAATGGGCTAGCTTTGGGCTAGTTTTGTTTTGCAGATCTGGCAACCCTGTTTCCAGCTAAGTACGTCTACCTTGGGTTGTTTCACCCAGTGTAGTGTAAATGCAGATATCGGATATGGATACTTGGTAAAGAAGATGTAAACTGGTCATAAAAAAAATTGGATATATTCAACAAATCGGAATATGGCATCAAGACCAAGAGTGTAAATATGGCTTTATACAATACCTCAGGGGTTCTCAAGGGTTCCTAGAGATGTGCCCAAATAGTACATCTGTATTCGGAAAGGCAAGTAAAACGAATAACACGTTCTACGGAGCCACTAGTCTCAGCCTCAGACATCACGCCGATGGAATGTTAGCCAAACGTCTGATACATAACACTGGAAACACTTCAGGAGTTTTGAAGTCGTCATCGGATTGGTTAGATTATACAGGATTTCTGGAAGACGCGTGTGTCATGTTCTTTAACGTTCCGCCTGGAAATTAAAATGCTGTGGCGCCAAGCCCCATCACGAAAGAACAAAACCATCGTGTTTACAACTGCGACAACGAGCACCTATTAGGATCAACTAAATTCTGGATTTTCAAAAGTATGTGAAAATTTTAAAGTTCGCGGCCTAGAATCTTTAAAATATGTACGAGAGTTTTACACACCGGTCTGTTATTGTGGCAACATTTCCACGCCCCTAAACATGATGCGGCACAAAATGAAACGTGATTGGCTGCTTTACCTGTCAGTCATATATCCTCTTGGGCGGGCCAAATCTGAAGGTCTGGCTACACGAGACAAACGGAGTCACTAAAGGGACATAGTTAGCCGCTTCCTAGCAATAGCCTGTTACATTACAGTGCATAAAATTTAACTTACCACATAACAGAGTAAGAAAAGATGACTGACAGGAAGATGGTGAATGATTTGCAGATCCTGAGCACTGACAGTCAAAATGCAAGCACGCATTCAAAAACAATTTTAGTGCCCCGCAAATCAATAGCGGCTCCCTCATGTCCACAATTTATATACAGTATAATTGCGGGAGGAAACTTTGAAATATTTTTTTTTCCCTTTTATCTTGTATTTATTCTTTTTAGGCATTGTTTATGTCATTTCCTTTCCGAACATGGTATTTGGATTCAGTCACATCCCAACCCTAATTAAACAAACCTGAACAAGCTATTCAAGGTCTTCAAGATTGCTATGTCATTACTAGCTAAATAATGCCACCTTCTGAGGATGCATTCTAAGGTAGGAAGGCATCAAGGCATGTTTAAATCCAATGTTAGCTTCACTTCCTGTCTCCTGAGATGCATCTGAGATGCCTACATTTTTGAAGGCAGCATAGATGTATGCTCTATCTAATCTAGTGTAGATCAGTGGTTCCCAACCACATTCCCAGAGGCCCCCCAACACTGCATGTTTTCCATGTCTCCTTAATCATACACACCTGATTCAGATCATCAGCTCATTAGTACAGACTCCAAGACCTGAAATGGGTGTGTCAGACAAAGGAAAGATACAAAATATGCAATGTTGGGGGGGGGGTTCCAGGATCGTGTTTGGGAACCACTGGTGTAGATAATTAAACCATTGCCTCAGAAAGCTGTCCAAAATCAGCATTGTGACGTACCTTTGTGTACAAACACTGCCTGCAAAGTCACTGCTTGATAAAGCACCTCTTTTTTCAATGTAAACACATTTTTCACATAATTTACCTTTATTCTACACCACTCTGTCACTTCTCTGATAAACCATCTGATGATTTCCAGGTTTTATGAAGCCTCTCCCTCTCCCCCATATGTAATGGGCTCAGATTGGTTAGATGGCCCAGTGTGTTACCACCTATAGCGCGCGTGCAGAAACGCCCCTCACCTCGCTCCAGTGTTGTATTGTAAACAATGGTGTCGTCAGTATTGCTTATCAGTTTGAGCCCGAATGAGACCCAGAGAATATTAGTGAAGAGGATCTAGCAGAACCTGTGCACGGTTCTTACAGGACGTTTCAAAACGGTATGTTTCTTTGATTGTTGTTGTCTCATACTTTTAGACACACTGTTATTTGTAAATGCTACTGCTTATGTTATCTTCTAATATATGTTTTATCCTGATTAAAGCTTTAATATAGGGACATTAAATAGGGCTGTGCAAATAATGGGATGCGATTATCATGCGCATCTCGTCAGTAATGCTGGTTCTGTGATTAGTCGTAAGTCTCCATCACGTGCTGTCAGATGGAGCAGCATTTACTACACAGAGCCCTACTACACTGACAAGCTACACAATATCGTGTTCATCATTGGGTATGTATTGCCTCTGATACTGAATGTGATATTGCATAGCTTATCAGTGAACTACAGCTCTGTGTAGTAAATGCCGCTCCATCTGACAGCGTGTGATGGAGATTTACGACTAATCACAGGTCCAGCATTACTGACGAGATGTGCATGATAATCCCAGCCGATTATTTGCACAACCCTACACTGAACTTTCAGCAATGTAACTTTGCAGACATTGTTTATGCTGAAACAGCAACATTACACACTAAGTTAAAAAAGTGAAATCACAATCAACCACCCCTTTAATACCTCCTTCTTGACTCTTTATCTGACTGAATTTACAAAATGTTTTTTTAAAATGTTGAAAAAAAAAGTTTAAAAATATAACCATATATGTTTCTGTATACCTTGTACACTTTCTGGGTTAAACATGCAACATAAAGTCATGAGAGACCAATGTAGCACAGTATAAGTTTGAAATGCTTACTGTTGCATACTGTTTAACATCTTGTTTAAATAAATAAGAGGCATTACAGTGCGCAGACATGGGATTGGGTCTGCAGCTCTTCTCTCTGCAGCAGCGGGAGGCCATTTGCAGGGCTGCTGCACTATATCGTGTTGCAGCTTGTGTTCGATGTCACACAGTTACAGTTTTAGCCATGAGTGAGTACAAAGCAATGCTAACCAGCTAAACTTAAAACGAAAACTGTGTTCAGAATGGAATAATAGCTTACTACTTGCTTATACTGTACATACTTTTTTAAATAGTGAGTCAAACAGCAGGCTGTATGTAACAAAAAAACATTAGTAGCTGTGCTACATTGTTGTTAAATGACCTCATCATGATTGTTTTGCATTTTCAATGTAATTTTCTTAACCTGTTGCAGCCTGATCGTGTGTTATGTTTAAAATTGTGGCTGTGAATAGGCTACTTGTCGTTCATTCATCACACTGGAAATGGAAAAGTAAGTTTGAGTGCATTGCATTGTGGGATATGGTAGAAGTGCAGAATGATATTGCACCTTTTGTCAAACAAATTACCTGGTCATAGATACATAAAATGAGCGTACTTTGCACACTGTATGTAGTACACACTATATATATACTGGGATATTAGTAAGAGTAGTATGATATTCTAAAAATAGTCTAAATCTGAAGAGAACTCCTAAGTTTAAAAAACCCCAGACATAAAACGAGAGTGGAAAATATGACCCTGTTTCTCTTGATTAAAGCATTTGAAGTTAATATCTGATCACATTAAGAGCAGATGGCATGAGCTCTGCTCCACAGGCTTTAGGAATAATACAGGGAAAGTCATCAGCTTTCCCAGACTCCCTAAAACGCTGGTGGTCTTTTAACTTTATTTAGGTCATCTCATACCTGAATATTGCACACATTCTCTTCCAACCCAGCGGACTTACAATGCCACCAATATCTCTTGCATTCCACTGCGTACAATGCGAGCAACAGCCGCTGCCCCCTCGAGCAGTAATTGCCCATTTTCTTCTGAGTCAAGCTTTATAAAGCAGGAAACCTGCTCTGGTAATTGAGTCCAGCTTTAGATCTGGTGTTCATGATTTGAGAGGGTTGACCTCATGTGGGTGAGGTGTGTGTGCGCATCAGTGTATCTGTGCGAGAGAGAAAGAGAGTGGGTGGCTGGCTGAATGGCCTTTGCCAGCGGAGCCAGTGTGTTCCTCCTCTTGTTCCACTAATCGATCAGCAGATCGCATTAACAAGGGCTCTGAAGTGAATGGACACGGTGCTGCCCCACCTCCCAACCCCTCACCCCTGCCGCCCCTCCCTGTGTCATCAGTCTTGTCCTACAAGATGCCTCACACCCGGCAATGGCATGGGAGAGTGACTGTGTCAGCCCGTGGAAAGAAAGCCCTCGCTCCCTCTCTCATTCCGCCAATGGAAGAGAGAGGAAGACAACAAAGTGGGGGATTCTTCACATAGCTTCCCATTTTCATGCACTGCTGCCAGTGGAGAATCAAGTGTGTCCCCCTCCTCTGGCACCTTGCCAGATATCTCTTGGCTCCCCCAACCTTTTATCTGCATTCAAAGGTAGCCCTATACCTTCCATTCATCAAAGGAGTTCAAATGTGACCACCTTGCAACCCAATGCCATTTTTTTCAACTTTCTCATTGGCTGGGGGCAAAAAGAAAAGACCAACGTGCCCTTTGGAGAGCCGTCAGTCCCAGACGCTCTTTGAAGCGGTGAAAAGGTCTAAAAGCTGCTGAAACAATTGCATATTAAATGAAATTTCGGAAGTTATCTATGCTGAACGCGATTGTGCATGTAAACGTTTGTTCCCAAAATAAAGATCTGTGGATATGAGGCTACATTAAACATGCAAGATTTTACTGAAACTATAAAAATACGAACTTTACTTAATATATAGTAGATTTCCAATGACACTGCATCTTAAGTTTGGATACAAATACCAGTTAGAACACAGATTCATTCTGAGACTAAATTTATTAAGGGTTTATACATTTATTTATTAAGTTATAAAGCCCTGTCAGGGTTTCAAATGGGTTACAACTGATATTTTGAAAGGAGTTTGCTGTCTTCAATATGCACTTTAACAAGACCAAACTGTGACCCTGGACCACAATAGCCAAAAATACATTGTATTGGTCAAAATGATCGATTTTTCTTTTATGCCAAAAATCATTAGGATATTAGGTAATGATCATGTTCCATGAAGATATTTTGTAAATTTCCTACCATTAATTTATCAAAAAGTTAATTTTTAATTAGTGATGTGCATTACTAAGAACTTCATTTGGACAGCTTTAAAGGGGATTTTCTCAATATTTTTATTTTATTTTATTTTTTTTTTGTGCACCCTCAGATTCCAGATTTTGAAATAGTTGTATCTCGGCCAAATATTGTCCTATCATAACAAACCATAAATCAATGGAAAGCTTATTTATGCAGCTTTCAGATGGTGTATAAATCTGAATTCAAAAAACTGACCCTTATGATTGGTTTTGTTGTCCAGGGTCACTATTGTGAAATTGTTCCCAATAGGCTTTTATTCATTGTTGTGAGCACAGATGCTTTACCGACTGTACTGAATGAGTAAAGCATGCCAATATTGTCACCATGGTGGTCCACCAAATTTTATAGTTCAGCTGGTTCATATGTAACCTTAATGTTCTTCTGAGACTGGCTTTACTTTCTGCTTGGGTTTCAGAGACCCCAAGGCTGTATGTGTTAAAATAAAATCAGTTATTAGCTATAATTTTACCACCTTTCTTCTGTTCTAATCAAAACCCAATGGATAAATATTATTTAGGCTTCAACACTCCATTTAGCCTGTTTAAAATAATGTACTTCAACAGTGTGTAGAGTATACCAATCAGAACTTAACAACTACCCTACTAACTGTTAATAAGCAGCAAATTAGGAGTTTATTGAGGCAAAAGCCATAGTTATTGGTTTGTTAATAGAAAGAGCTGGATCCAAAATGTTTTATTTCTAGGTGTTATATATAATGCACATTTGTTTAGAATCAACCTGCTTCTTCCATGTTAAGTATTTCTTTTGAGCTACAAAAAATAGTTTAGGGTCAGACCCCAAAGACAACATGAGGGTTAAGAGGAGTAATGAAGCAAAAGAAAGCGATGGAGGAAGAGAGGAAGAATGAGCGAGTGATGTAGCAGCTGATCAGACAGCTGATAATGTATATTGTGTGCTCTTTGATGGCAGTGGCCACCAGTTCACCCGCTGCACGTGTGAAGTGGGCCGTTTCATTCTGAGTGCACTTGTTCCTCACGGGTGCATCAGTATATTGTTTTAGGAAGTTGACACATAGATCTTTGGTGGTACCCGTTGGATTGAGAGCTTCTTGTTTCCGGAAACTCTTTGAGGGTGCTTTACACACACAATAAGGGGTAATTAATAAAAACCTGATGTTTTCACAACAATTGCATGCTGGTGGTTTGTTCTCCACTCACCCTTTAACCACAGTGATATCAGTGGAGTCTTCTTCCTGTCCTACATGTTAAAGCAGCTAACAAAGAGCAGCTTGACTGATGTGGATGCGTTCATAATTACTACACTCTTTACTAATTACAATAATTACGATGCTGGATTATGCATTATGAGGATTTGACAATTCAAAATTGAAACTTCAAAGCAAAATTCTATTATAAACATGCTAAAAAATAGTAAATCGACAATGAATCAGCAAGGTGTAGTAATTGAAGATTTCGTAGGACAACCTCAATTCCAGAAAAGTTGGGACGTTTCGTGAAATGCCATAAAACCAAGAATATGTTATCTGTTCATTCTCTTTAACCTTTAATTAGCTGACTAAAGTAGAAAGAAGAAAATTCCAATGTTTTCACCAGCCAAATTTTGATTTTCATGGCTGCAATATACTCCAAAAAAGTTGGGACAGAGACATGTTTAACACTGTGCCACATCAACTTTCCTTTTAATTACAATGTTTAATTGTTTGAAAATTGAGTTCAGTCTGCGTCTACGAAACCACACTGTTGTAGCACATGTAGAATGAGACCTGGCATTGTCTTGATCTAATAATCATGGACTTGCCATGAAAGATGTCATCTTGATGGCAGTATAGTATCTGTACAATCCCAATACATGCCTCCATTTCAGTGGTACCTTCGCACATATTCCAGTCACCAATGCTGTTTGCTCTGCTGCAACCCCAGTACAATGACAGTTGTTTGCATCTGTCTCTGATGAAAGTGTAGATGGTCCTTTTGGTCTTTGGTACTGAGAACTCGACGTCCATTTTTCCTAGAAACAAGCTGAAAAGTGGACTCATCTGACCACAACACACATTTCCATCGTCTTTTTGACTATCTGAGATGAGCTCTGGCCCAGAGAACCCCATGGCATCACTGCATAAAATTCATGTATAACTTTATGCTAGAGTAACAGAAATTCAAGTTGCATTTATAAATGCAGCTGCAGAATGTGTTAAGTGACAGTGTTTTTTCTGAAGTACTCCTGAGGCCATGTGGCTGTATTTAACATTGCAGCATGACGGTTTCTTACACAATGCCATCTGAGTGATCAAAGGTCATCCACATTTACCTGAGGTGCCTTGCTTTGCCCTACACAGACATTTCTCTGGATTCCCTGAATCTTTTCGCAATATTATGTGAGGTAGTTGGTGAAAGACAAATTTGTTGTGATTTTCCATTGAGAAATGTGATTTTTGATTTGTTTGACACTTTTGTCATGAAGTTTGCCACAAAGTAATGAGACATCATCCAGCTTCGCTTGCAAAGACTGAAATGCTCCTTTTATACCCAAACATGATATCCTCACCTATTTCCATTTCACCTGCTTACCGTGAGCTGTTTCAAAAGAGTTTCATTTGGATATTCTATAACCTATTCACTTTTACTTTGCCTCTGTCCTAACCTTTTTGGAGTGAGTAGCCATCAAAATCAAAATTTGTTTATATTTACAAAATAAAAAAAAGTTGGCCAGTGAAAACACTGGATTTTTTTCTTTGTACTTTAGTCAATTAAATAAAGATTAAAGAGAATGAACAGATAACATATTCTTGATTTTATGGCATTTAATGAAACATCACAACTTTTCTGGAATTGGTGTTGTAAATCAGTGTGTATGTGGGACAGGTTTTAGCATCTTTTTAGGAACATCCACAAAAGGACAGTAAAACCTGAAATATCCTACACTGGGTGATATCCCACTGGCCCCCAAAATGAAAACATCATTAAACATGTGTGTGTGTTCTTGTTTATGCTACATTGTGGGGACCAAATATCCCCACAAGGATAGTAAAACCTGAAATATTTTGATATTGTGGGGCCCAGTCTGTGGTTCCCATGAGGGAAAAATGATGAAACGTACAAAATGATCTTTATCTGAAGGTGTAGCAATGCAAACAGGTTTTTTTGTAAGGGGTAGGTTTAGGGTTAGGGAATAGAAACTATTGTTTGGTCAGTATAAAAACAATAGAAGTCTATGGAAAGTCCCCACAATTCACAGAAGCCTAACATGTGTGTGTGTGTGTGTGTGTGTGTGTGTGTGTGTGTGTGTGCGCGCAGCTGTGAGGAGTCATACTGTAGTAAATAAGAGCTCCAAGGTGGCACATCAGATGGCCTTTAAAACACCTGCTCTTCAAAGTGAACTTATCTTCTTCACCTCCTTTTAATCTGAACTTGACTGTTGCTGCCAAGTACAAAAGACAGCCACTTGAAATAGTATACACTGTTATGTGCTAGCATATGAATGTATCAGGATGTAAGGATTTGATTTGGTGTGACAAGAAAGAGATCATGTTTGGAGAACAGTCTGTTTGAGAGTTTAAAATATTTTCTTGTATTAAATACTATCTGTATCTTGGCTTATGCATAATTATGCATAGAGTGCATGATTTATGCTTCTTGTAATCTTTGGGGGAAAAAACAGTCACTGTACAATATATGCTTTGGGTTCCAAACTGGTTCATTTTTACAATATACTGCACACTAATTGTACGGGTCATTTTTAAGAAATGCTTCGCTTTGTGCTAGGACTTGGCACAAATGGCACCATCAGGCCCAAAGGACTAGAGTTATAACCACCATAGACATTAAAGTACACTTCACCTAAAATGAATATTTTGTGATCATTTACTTACCCTCACATTGTTCCAAAATATTTAGAAGAATATCGGGTAACCAAACAGTTAATGTAAACTATTGACCATAGTATTTTTTTCCATACTATGGAAGTCAGTGAGACCACAGTCCATGCTTTTTCAATGGCTGATTCTTAACCTGTCTCCATTCTAAATATATGTTTAGAACCTTGCAATTGACCAGTAGTTATATATCATTACTAGCCCTAACACTAAAATTCAAAATAACTTAACCCAATTACAGAACATTTAAATTTTTTTGGGCTCCTATAATTTGAATAGACAACTGAGTAAAGTTTCTTTCAGTGTGTCTTATAATAAAGCACGCTTTATGTTATCAGTAGTAAGCACAGTGCTATAACAAACAAATTGCACAAATTGTACTGTAACTTCTTGTGCTGTAGGCCAAGCTATGGAGCAGCATTTGCCTTAAACTTTCTCATGTCAGTCAAGAGCAGCTTTAAATGTATTTACTGCAGAAACAGCAGGAATAAGCCTGGGTCTTTTGTCATGCACGCTGCGCATCTCCCCCTGCCAGTCACCCAAATGGAGAGACAGAAAGACAGAAAGAGAGAAGATGAGGCAGGCCTGCGGTGCCAGACAGTATACAGGTCCAGCGGTGGCAATGTGGATCCAGCTGGTAATGAGGTGGTAAATTGCTGCGTTAAACCCTGACGAGAGAGAGAGAGACCCTGAAGACTGAAGACTTCAGTCAAGTCAATCAAAGAAAGGAGAAGCCCCTGAGGGCCTGACCTGGGAAGGTTCCCAATACTTCCCCTTCTGTCCAGAGTGGGCAACAATGCTGAACACTTTTTATTGATCACCCTGGAAGACTTTTCACTGACTTGTCATTTCCTTGCAGCATTTGAAGAATTGTTGCCGTCTCTTTATGGGACAGATGTGTGGACAACACGGTCAACTCTACAGAGTAAGCACTAAATTCCTCACCTTGTCTCTACAAAGAGGATTTGAGGTTATTAAATCATTCGCACCCTATTAAAAAGCTGTTGATCTTTTTTATATACTAATATCGAAATGTATTAACTTTCTTGATTAGATAGAGTTGTACATAAAATAGGCTGCACTTTGCTACTTTGCCGTGGACTCAGTTAGAGGAATCCTTCCATTTAAAACAAATTCATTAAAATGTTTTAATATATGTGACCCTGGACCTCGACCAGTCTTAAGGAGCACGGGTATATTTGTAGCACTAGCCAAAAATACATTGTATGGGTCAGAATGATTGATTTTTCTTTTATGCTAAGGATGCATTAGAATATATTAAATAAAGATCATGTTCCATGAAGATATTTTGTAAATTTTTCTACCGTAAATATATCAAAACTTCATTTTTTAATTAGTAATATGCATTGCTAAGAACTCAATCTGGACAACTTTCAAGAAGATTTTCGCAATATTTGGATTTTTTGCACCCTTAGATTCCAAACTTGGCCAAATATTATGATATCCTAACAAACCATACATCAATGGAAAGCTTATTTATTCAGATGATGTATAAATCTCAATATCAAACAATTGGCCCTTATGACTGGTTTTGTGGTCCTGGGTCACACATAAAGAATAGCAATGGGAATAAAGCCAAACATTAGATTTAAGCCGACACAACCTGGCAAACTACTATAAAGTGATGCCTAAGGCATGTAAGAGACCATTCTCAGCCAGCAATTATTTTAGAAGCGTTAACATTTGAATGAAAGCCACAGACGTTTGAGCTAGATCCCGCTTAATCATAAAAATGCTTTATGATGCCCAAACCGTATTATTATCGCATTACTCTCGCCACCCCTCAAATGCTCAATCAACGGCAATTGCATTGTGCATGCACAATAAACAAGTCAGCCTTGCAATTAGCGCAACACAGCGTGGTTAAGGAATACACACATTTAACAGCTAAAACAAAGCCAGAGCTATGTGTTTTGTGTATTGTGAGCTCACCAAAGGCACTTGAATCTTTCATTATGTGATTAAGGGGCCTGCCTTGATCCCTCTCCAATTGAGTTGTCTCTTTCATTCTGGAGGCCTAATTGGAGTCAGAGTGATTTAAGCAGGTTTAACAAGGTCACAATTTAACGTTGTAGATTTGTGTTCATATATATAAGAACATAAGGGCGCAAGCTGTGCTTGTATGAATTTCTGGTAAAGCATTTGCCTCTATATGAGACAAAATAACCCCTCCCCCCCCAATCATTAATCTGGTTTCTTGTAAATGAAATAATGTTGCTTTAACTGCATTTTCCTAATTGTAAGCAGACATTTTATGAGAGCAGTGTCAGACGCAGTGACATGAGTTGCTTTTCAACTATGTGTGTTGCATTGTTGCAGGGAGAACGATGGCGAATCATAATTACGGTTAGAGTACAGTCATCACCACGACAGTGAAATATTTATGGGAACGACTTTGAAACAGAAAGAAACTTTTTACAGTTGCAAAATGGTGTGAAAAATACTTTTTAGTTTCAACACGCTGGAATAAACAAACCCTTAATAGAGGCTTTGCAGACTAATCTAATCCCAGTCGCCCCCTTTATTTGGGGCGAGAGTGACAAATCTGTGTGGGCGTCTGTGGGCTGGAGCAGAGGTGGCCAACTCCTGCCTCTTCTGATTAAAAAATGTTGTCATTAAGAATAAACAGGCCATCTCAGAAAGGACTCTCTAATTGTTATTATCTTTCAATGGGGCCATTAAAGCAGGAGCAATCAAAGGGGTCAGGCGCCAACGGAATGCAAGGTGCTTACATCAATGGGAGCGCGCTCAGCGCCTGTAGAGGTGGGTGCAAAAGGGGCACCCTATGATGTCACTCAGCCCCCAGCGAGCTTTCTCATGGGAAAAGTAACACTTCGCTCGGCTCGCCATAAAAGAGGAGAACGAGCCATAACAGTAACAAGTGCAACCGGTGTGGCCGTTTGATGTGAACATGTTATCTGTCCCCTTGGCTTTTTTGTTTTCTATTCAGAGCATAAACCTGATCATTGAAGTGGTCTGCTCCATCTTCTCCAGGCACAAAAGTCTTTCACTAATTGCTGCCACATCAAATAAGTAGGAACAAGAACGAATGGGAGCCTCGCAACTGGCGGAAAGAAAAAAAAAAGCGGAGTGTTCCTTAAAGCTGGTTGGACTTTTTTGTGTGATCTGCCATCAAAGATTGCGCTGCTGGTTCGAGGAGGTGGTGGAGGGCAGCCGAAGGGTAGGGGGTGGTTATCACACAGGAAAGACCTCTTCACAGATTAGTTCTGCATCGGCAGCCATTTGCTATTCGATTCGGGAGCGACCAATCCAGTGGCTGCCCTCTCATTGTCTTCTTGCGACGAGCAGGAACAGTGGCCTGCGAGCCGGGGAACAAAAGCTAGGACCAATGGAACCCCGTGTGTTTTCAAAGTGTAACTCCTCTCCTTGCCGTCACGGCCCAGTGATATGAGTGTCTTGGGGCCCTGGCCCGCACCACACAGAGCAAGAAAAAGCTGTCAATTCAGGGGCCCTTTCAAAGGCGCATCACTTTTGTGCAAACAGGCCCTGAAAGTCACAGTCCATATACTTCCCAAAGCATGCTCCCAGTTAAAGAGCCATTGACTATCTTTGGATCAAATGTGATTTGTCTCGACCCCCCCTCCCCACCCTCCACCTCCTTCTCCTTCTCTTTTTGACCCTCGGCATTCTTGTTTCCCAATTGTGTCGTCTTTGTTGAGGTTCTGTTGGAAGTGGAGATTGATGGGGGAAGGGTCGCGATCGTCACTCTGGATCTCTCATTGGATCTTGTCATGCGCTGGCGGCCGCCGAGCGAACGGTGCCACCTTTATCCGTGCCGGCGGGTCAGGGAGCCTGTCGCTTTGAAAGCGGGAAGATAACTGTATCTGATGAACGCAATCCAATCCTTCACCACAGCTCAAATTATATCAGAGTGCTGTGCATTGTTGTCACTCACAGATAAGTAAGCTGTTGGGTTGCAGGCACAGAGTTGCATGTGCGTGGAAGGGTGTGCGGAAGTGTGCTCAAATCGTAAATTACTTCTTGGGAACTTTACCCCGTCCGCTTCAGCGCTCAAAACAAGTCACTACTGATAAAAATGGTCTCAAATGTCCACATCAGATCAGCACATGTTCTTAGAAAGATGGAAAGTGCACGTCCACTGGTTGTTACAATGATCAGAGGGCCACCGGCAGCCACTCAGACACGATGATACACTGTTAGCTTGAGCAAGAGCCGGCTGTGCTTTTTTCCCCCTATTGAACTTCAGTCTCTAAATATAAACACTGTGAATATTCCACTGATGTGGCCCAGCGTTGAAATATCTGACTGCTGTAACGACCAACATTTCAATGAGCAAAGGAATATCATATTAGAGCCTGAGTGCTTGTGAAATTCCCTGTGATTTTTTATGCTTCTGATTATTGAACCTTTTACGGTTGGCGGCTTCTACTGTTTCACCTCATCTAGAGACTGTGAAACTTATGCTTGTGTCACTACAGCCTATGTAGCGTCTAGATGGCATATCTGCTGCTTTAAGATTCATCTTAATCTTGCAAATCCATCTGCTGTGCATGAGACCGATCATGAGCATGCAGACAGGCCCCTTACTGCTAAAAATATTTGTCGGAGGCCTCGTAGGTCCTGTCAGAAGGCTGTGGTGTTTGTGCATCGATGATGGCAGGTCTAAAAATACTTATTATACCCCTGGGGATCTTATCCTTAGCTTGCAGTGGCAAGTTCGAAAGGCTGGACTCTTAAGAGGAAATGATCCAGGTGTATACCAAGAAATGTCACTTAACTCTGCTTCTGGCTAGGGCATTGCTACATGGTTGAACCCTGGAGTACACATGCACACTATGACTGATTTGTGATCAGATTTGTGATCACCTGACCTGCTGCTGTTTCCACATTTGTTTCATTTAATTTTCTATCTGCTCCCTAAGTTCTTAGAAGCAGCGGCCCAACTGTACTTTACCACGTAGTGCAAGGGTGTCTAATCCAGCTCCTGGAGGGCCACTGCCCTGGGATGCATTTCCCGTACAACGACATAACTCGCAGATTAACCTGCATAGTACAATGCACTGTTGTGGAAAGAACTAGCTAGTCAGGACTGTTTCCCGAACATGGTTGCATCTCCATTGTTTGAACCACAGTAGTTCAAAATTAGAGGACCATTTTGTTAATGACATCACACGCATGTGGTGGAGTAATAACTATTTAACTGATTAGAGATCTCTAAGATCCTGCTGTATTGAACATGGCACTAATTTATTGAACATGATGACTAATTTACTATTTTTTGTTCCCTGTCATTTTGCTTTATTTGATGTTTGATTCATCCTCTTACATCATATTCCTGGGGTTCCCTTTTCAAAAACAGCGCTTATAGAGGACGTGCAAAAATGTATAGATTAAAATGCATTTATATTTAGATAGAATGGAAGATATAGATTGTACTGCATGTTAGCTTGCTTACTGAGCCCAAGAGCATAATTTATTGAACTCATGTCTTACTAACAAGAAACTATGCTTCTAACCACAGGTCGAGAGCTGTAGTGCCAACCTCGTAAGTTTGCGATGCCATTTGGTTTCGGGAAACACTGAATCATTGAACTAAGCAGTTGGTAACAACAGAACTATGCTTTTGGGAAACGCACCTGCCTGGAAGTTTCTAGTATGCCTAGTAAGACCATGATTAGCTGGTTCAGTCATGATTAATTGGGGTTGGAGCTAAACTCTGGAGGACAGTGACCCTCCAGGAGCAGGATTGGACACCCTGACATAGTGCAAAGGCAAGGGTGTCCAAACTCAGTCCTGGAGGGACAGTGTCCTGCAAAGTTTAGTTCCAGCTAGTACAGGGGTTGGACAATGAAACTGAAACACTGGCCAATATAGTGTTGGAGGTTTCATGGCTATATTTATGCAGCCTGGTGGCCAGTCTTTACTGATCGCACATTCCACCAATAAGAGCAGAGTGTGAAGGTTGACTTTGTGCACCCAATAGCTCAAACATTGTACCCTGAAGGTGGTGCTGTGTATTAGGATGATAATGCACCAATACACACAGCAAGACTGGTGACAAGAGTGATTTGATGAACATGAAAGTAAAGTTAAACATCTCCCATGGCCTGCACAGTCACCAGATCTGAATATTATTGAGCCACTTTGGGGTGTTTTGGAGGAGCGAGTCAGGAAATGTTTTCATACACCAACATCACATAGTGACCTGGCCACTGTTCTGCGAAAGGAATGGCTCAAAATTCTACTGTGCAGGACTTGTATTTGTCATTCCCAAGATGAAATAATGCTGTATTGGCTACAAAAGGAGGCCAAACGGCATACTAATTGTGGTCTAAACCCAGGTGTTTCAGTTTCACTGTCCAACCCCTGTATGCCTAGTAAGACCTTGATTAGCTGGTTCAAGTGTGTCTAATTGGGGTTGGATCTAAACTCTGTAGAACACCAGCCCTCCAGGATTTAGTTTGGGCACCGCTGTGCAAAGGTGTCCAGTCTTGCTCCTGGAGGGCCACTGTCCTGTATAGTTTAGCTGCAACCCCAATTAAACACATCTGAATGAATTAAGGTCTTCAAGATTACTAGAAAATTCCAGGCCGGTGTGTTGGGTTAAGTTGGAGCTAAAATCAGCAGGATGTTGGCCCTCTAATAGCAGGATTGGACATCCCTGACCTAGTGGATTATTTACTATATAGTGCAGTCAATTCCAAATGCATACCCAAACGGAAATTTGGCTATGCACACAGTTTGTGCGTACTCTGCTGAGGACAAAATTGACATACCATGTATTATGCATGAGACAAAGCTACAAACAGACATAAATTTGAACTTTCTACTGATATTCCGGTCACTAGACACGACTCGGGTCCGTACTTCAATGTAAATCTACAGGATTTTTTCCAGTTATGTTGCCTGCCAGGTGAATATAGTAAGTATAATCACCTTTAAAAGTAACAGCACTCAAGTGTGGGCTCAAGTGTGAGTATGAGCAACAGTGATGCTTGCCTTAGAAAAAATAATAACTAATGACTAGATCACAGCTAATATCTTATTTCTGGCTTATTTTATGCTAAAATGAATAAAATGAAACAAGCCAACACCTTCTGGAAACCTCATAATCACCCACCAGAGATTTTAATCTGGACTAGCTGCTTTTGGACCAATTCCTTTAAATTGTCTACTGATCCCCTAAAATCTGTCATTCTTTTGTAGCTCATGAGAACATGGACATGGGCTTCTTTACTGTGTCATGGCCTCAACGAGGCATGGTCTATGTCTGCCGGGTCTGCAGTCGGGATTAGGTGTGTGATAATCTCTTTGTTTAGAACAGGCTTTGTCATTTGATTTGGGATTTTCTGGGACAAAAAGCAACAAGGACGAGGGGATGAGGTGAGTGGCCTTTTGTCAAAATAATGGGAAAATCCAGATTTGCTTAGTGTTGTAAAAATGTTTACTCAGCGGAATTAAGAGTATATCCCTGTGTTTGCGCTTGTCAAGTGAAAAGCATACAGAGATTGTCATTAGAAGGTTGAGACGACAACAAATAGCCTCCAGCTGTGAATTATGAACGGAATCATTATTATTAGTTATTCGCCAGGGTTTACCAGTCTATTTAAGTCTGCCTGTTTGAAGATCTTATTCTTCCCATCTGAAAATATAAGAAACATTGTAGTTCCCCTACAGAGCATAAGCATTGCTTCTATTTGAGAAAGAGGGCCTGAACTCAATTTAAGGACCTTTTGTTGGTATTACCTGAGAAAGCAGTGGAGGGTCTGTTGGGCAAGACCACCATGCAGCATATCGCCTCCCAGCAGTCGGCTGGGGGACTATTGGTGGGAGGCAGGGGGTCATATTCTCTTTTAGTCTGGGAGTTAGCGCTCTGCCACCAGGAGGGAGGCCTGGCCACAGTGGGGAAAAAATATCCCAAATCCCCGAACACTAACTTGCACAGCTGGGTAGAGGCAGAGAGACAGTGGCTGAAAAGCAGATTCAGTCAGCCTACAGCAACTCCCCCAATCACTCAGCCCACCTCCCAAGGCCCATTCAGAGCAGGGAGAGAGAGAGAGAGAGACAGGCAGACAGACATGGAGAGCACAGGATAACGGGTCACACAAGATCATTCACTTTGAATCTAACCACACCAAACATTATCAAACAAAGCATGCACCACATCATTAATGCTGCTGCTATATAATACTCCAAAGCGGAGTTGTCTGTACCTGTTTGCGCTCCAAAATATATGTATAATCTGGTCGGACGTCCCATTGTGGCTGTTTATTGAGGGTGGGACGGGGTGGCGGTGTAGACTCACAAAGGGTTAAAAGTTCCCCTTCAGAGGACATCTGAGTTGAAGGGTTTCTCAGTGTCGATAATTTGTCTAGAATAACTGCTGTGAACCGCTTGCCTTTAAAAAGAGAAAAAGAAAGCAAAAGAAAACCTTTTGCCCAAACCCACATTGCTGTAGGTCTATGCTGAATGAGCACTTCAGAGTTCTTAAAGAGCTCTTGCTGTCAGAATGGAATTTGGAGTGACCACAGAACAGTCGTCCACCCCATGAATGTCTCTCTCATATTCTGTTTCATCTGTTTATACACTTTTTCAGAGAAATTCAAACAGTTGTCAATTAAAATCACATGAATAACTACATGTTAAAAGGCTCCACGGTAATAACGATTTTCAGTTGCTGTAAATACTTATTTATAGAGTTGACCACATGTCAACTCACTTATAAACAGTACATTTACACTTAAATTTTACAATGGTTTAATATAATAATATTTATCTGAAGTAAGTGTATTTTAATTCTTGTCTACTTAGCGTGTGTCACTGACAATGTCCAAGTATGCATCATTAACTGTCAATGAGCCTTGATGTAGACAATAAGCACGCTTTGATGTTAAGATGTATTCTCTATTGGACAGAGGTCCACTATTTTTGGAATAAGTTCTGACATATTGGTGATTAAAGTGTTTGTCCTTAGTAAGTTGTTAAGATGAGTTCATAATGTAATGAATGGTGTAAAACCTCACTCTATGCTTGCACTATGCTATATTTTATGTTTAACTCTTGGTCTGATCTTTAGGAAAGTATTTGATCTCTGAACCTGTGTTTCATCTATAACAGGTTGTCCAGTAATCATTGTGCTGTGAATTTGGCAGATAGTGACATCTAGTGGTTCAAGGCTTTCATTTGGAAGAAATGTGAGTGAACCATTTGATGTAAAGCTTTCTTTTTTTGTACTGATGTGTTGTGTATTGTTTACTTCTTCAAATAAAATAAAATAAAATAAAAAAACTAAATCTAAACAAATGTACACTGCCCTCCAAAAGTTTGGAAACACCCCTGGCAAAGTGTGGTTTTGGACGATATCAGCATAAATCCTTATCATTTTTTGGTGCAAATCCATTAAAGTAACTTGACATTATCATTGAAGACCAGCAATAATAATTTTCATTTTGATTGCATAATAATAGCAATATATACATGTCAAAGTCAGACATGCCCATTTGCCAGCTGTGATGCCTGGTTACTGGTTTAAACTTGGCCCAGGTTTTCAAAAGATTTTTGGGTCAGCACACCTAGAATACAATGAATTTAGGCCCAGATTATGCAGAGCTGTAATAGCTGCTAATGGTGGATATTTTGATGAATCGAAAATTTACGTTTTTTCTATGTATAAACTGTATTTCTGTGCATAAAATATCACAGCCTGAACAGATGTGACAGTTAATTTCAGTTGAGAAATGAAATTGTTTGGAAATGTATTTGTTATTTTTTGATTGGGGACAATATTTTATTGATAGAGCTTATACATTTTTAAAATAGTATGGAAATTTTGATAGATTCAATTCATGATACCAGTCTACCAGCAGTGTAATACCTGGGAGTAGTGGGATTGTTCTAAGAAACCCAGCTCCAGTAAATATAGAAAGTTTTGATTCTATTTTAATTAAATTTTCAGCATCTCTAAATATTAAAAATGAAAGATAGATGGGGTTTTAAAGGCTGCTGATAAAGTTAGACAGATTGTCAGTAAAATATGTGGCCAACAACAGCTAAAAAGTCTTCGGTGAGGCACGAGAAGTTGGATACAATCCATTTTTTAGCTGAAAATGAACTATCAGCAGCATAACATTTTAAACTGTTAAATAGCAACATGTTGTTGTCTTTGTTAAATTGTTTACAATTAAATCTGAATGTGGACTCAGTTTTTCACTTTCAAATTAGTCTACTCTAACTAATTTTACAGTCATTGCTTTAAATCATTTCAGCCTTTTGTATAAACTGATAATAATGTGATTCCAACAAAGCATGTTCATCCAGAAGTATGTGCTACTTGGGTAAATCGCATTATGCTGGCGTAAATCCTACAATAGGCATCTGTCTGCTGTATTGTGGCAAAATGTATCTGGAGGGGTTTTCAGCAGCGCTCGGCTGTCAGCAGTGACGTCACTCCAATTGTTTAAGTGCGTCATGGCTCCTTTAGCGCAACGTATGAACTCAAGTGAATTAAATATAAGAGTCTTATATAAGAGAACGTTTCCCTTTGCCACCCTGTGTGACATTAGATGTTGTTGCCAAAGGGTCGATTCAGTTTTTTTCCTGTTTGTTTTCAGACCGCATGCTGGTTTTTCAGGTCATTCTGATGTCATAAAAACTACAGCGCCCCTTCACTGAAGTTCACACATGACCCTGTGCTGAGGTCAGCACTCGAGGTTTGTACATTGGCCTCTGCCCTGCACTATCTACACCTGTGTGGCTGCAGATCCACATGTGGATGATTCAAAAGTTATGATACGACTTCATATATAATTGCCACAAATATATATTTATGGAGAAAAGCATTTATAGTCATCTTTAAAACACATTTTAAAACCCTAAAGAAATTAATAGTATTTCGACAAATGTTTAAAATGATGTAGACTCACATGAGATGAAGATTCCAGTCATTCTACTCATTTTATCTCAGTAATCTTTCTTTATGCAGGATTGTATTTGGTTGTAACCAAAAAGCATGATGCTGCTTTCAGGCCAATAGGTGTCAGTGTAAAGTCCAAGGCCACTGTTATATCCACCAGTGAAATATACACAAAAAGTTATTATAAAGTCAGTAAAAGTTGTCATAAAACACTTTGAAGTTGCTCTACTCACTAGCACTGACTAATTTGTTTATTGCTGGTTTTGAAATAATCCACAATAGCAGTAAGGTTAACTTAAGCAAAGCTGACCTGTTGCTAAATAAGTGTAAAAGATGATGCACTGCACAGCATGCCATCCGTAGCACTACAAATGAGGTCGGCCCGGCCCCCAACGGCAATGTGTACCTGCGCAGCTCTGTGTGGGTGGCGAGAAAGTCGCACACCGTTCCATTTCCAACAACCGGAGACAAAAGAACCTGCTACGTCCAAGCCATGTTGTTTGTCTAGATGGGTTCCCTGCACTGCGGAGATCCACAGCTGGGGTTCCACACTCTCCCCTTTGCTTTTCTCAGTGGGCTCTCCTTTGCGTCAGAGATGGTGGCATGCTGGTCCATGGGGGTCCAGCTCCATAAGGACAGTGACAACTACAGAGGTCGCTCTCAACGGGGGCCTTACACTGAGTCATTGCTAAGTATAACCTTTGACCAACGACTAGAGTTTCACCCAAACAATAGAAAGGTTACTGCACAAAGTAGTTGCCTCCACTGAGACCTGACCATAACAAATCATGACAGTTTCCTCAAGGAAATAACTCCATTATTAACTCAAATGACTCCAACCCTTAGACTAATGATTATGCTTGAATGTCAAGAGACGCAGGGTCTTATGGTGGCTTATTTATTTCTGATATATAATAAATCTGGCTACAACAATGTTTGTAAAAAGTCGCTCCATAAATGTAAATGTAAATATGAACGTTGATAAGGGATGTACATATATTTGACTCTGACACTGATTCTGTTCAAATACGAGTTTTTACCAAATGGTAGGCTATATGATTTTTGTTTGGTTTCATTATTTTCATATCAATTATTTTGTGTTTATGTCACGTCTGAATTACTATAATTAGAAAATGACAGAGCTCTCAAAGCAAATAAAATGAAAAAAAAAAAAAAACATAGTTTAACCGTGTAGTAAGACTATGGTTATACAAATGGTAATTAATGTGCCAATAAAACATGGTTACTACACTTTTACTATAATAAAATCATAGTTAGTTTTAGTAACCCTGTTGAAAAAACAGCATATTGGGAAGGGGATGACGCAGAGCTCTCAGATTTATTAGGTAGGCTACGAATTTGTGAATGAGAAGGTGAATGCTTTTTACAAGTTAAAAACGTATAATTATGTTAAGTCTATGCAGTGACAATAAGCAGGAAGCAATGTTTGCCGCATGGATGACGGAATGGACAAAAAGTTCTTAGAGTTTACAAGTACCACTTACCATTATTCAATACATTTTCATGGGAATATGACCAAAGGAAATCTACATGGTTTAAAAGTGACTGCGCTATGAGTTTTGCTGGCGCTATTCTTCAACGCGGAAATAAGCCAAGGGGCGAGACTTCCGTTCATTAGTCGCTATAGGAAAATAACTAGAAATATAATCACTGCAAACAGCGATTACCAGGGTTCAAGTGCTTTAAGGCATTTAAGCACATATGAAAAAAGACATTAATTAGCAAGCCTGTAACCACTACAATCAATTATTTAAAAAAGCATTTTTGGCAAATCAAGGTCATTTAGAAATAATGGCTCTTATAACAGCAACTGTTGTCCGATTTCCAAAAAAAAACTTGCATGCTTGTTTAGAATCACCTTTCAGCAGGTTTCGTGAAGTTTTGAGTTTTCCTTTAGGCTTTGTAGGATAAATGGGTTTGGGTAAATTTGGACAGGTCCATTTCCTAAACAACCCCGTTATAGCTTCCCAAATGGTAGATTTCAACATTTTTTTGATAATTATTGACCTAGAGAGTCCTGAGAATTGTACTGCATTGCGAAAAACCCAGGACTAGTTCGCAAAAGTGGGGTTTTGACATCTTCTCAATCATTTAACAAACAATTTGATTGACAGCAGTGGTTCTAGAGGCAAAGTTGTCCGGAATTTTTTGTTCAGAACAACCGAGTTTTGTTCCGATCGGCCTCCATTAACCTTGTCTAATGGGTGCTCAAAATTCATCTGCCAATGGTGGCCATGTTTTTTTATTAAGATATGCAAATGTCCTTATAGACACTTGTGGCACTTTGGACCAAGACTGTGCATGGTGATTTTCATGTTGATAGGACAAATATTGCGTAGGTATAGCCATTTTTATGTTTTCTCCCTCTTATTGCAGCAATAAGTGACGGTGTAGGTGTCATGAACAATTTCGTACTTTTGACCACTGTAGCACCCCCGTCAGGCCAATTGGGGCGGGACTTGGTGACGTGGTTGGCAGTACGAGTACTACCATCCCTCCAAGTTTCAAGTCTCTACAACTTACTGTTTGGTCTGCATGATCAGTTTTACGTGGAGATTTTACGTGATTCTTGGCCATTCTAATAGGGTTTCAGTGCTACATACCTGAACCCCTAAAAATAACAGTGCAGTAAATGGTAAAATCGTTTGCACTACAAACCAGTGTGTTCATAATTAAGATAATACATTAAAATAATATGGTAAAACACACCAATTTGCAATAACAAGCAGCAAAACTAGCTATTTTGTAAAGCTAAAAATAGCTGGACTTGGATGAGACCAGAAGCCAGACCCGTAAATTTTACAAATGGTAGTGCCCACTCTTAAGGGAAAAATAAGGTGGATTGACAATAGACTAGGCTATTGATGAATGATTAAAGACATTAACAGCCATCCTGATTTAAAGATAATTTGCATTTAAAGCAGCAGATTATATAACTGCAGCATGTGGTTAATATAATTACCATTATATTTATCTGTGTATTTATAGTTATTAATATTAACGAGTAGACCAAGTACAGAGATTAGAATATCATAAGGGAGGGACAAGGAGTAAACAACCACCTAGCAACCACACAGTACCATAGATATATATATAGGTAGATGCCACATTGGACCACATGGTGCATCCATCATCATGGAACAGTCTATATGTTGTCACTCACAATTAAATAAATGATTTTGAAGATGGAGCAACATTGTGCAACATCTGGTTGTACAAACAATCTAAATTGAAATTCCTAAACATACTGGATAAACTCTATATGCTTTAACTCAATATTACAGATTTTTAAACTAAAGTACATGCACTGTGTTAGTTCAGAAAAAGCATCTGCTGAAGTCTACTGCAGATATATATTTATGCATGCAACTACAGTTGCAGACACACACTTGCTCTCGAGTGTTCACGGACTGGCTTTGACTATTCCAATATGGCGGCCGGCTTACGTATGGTTTATCAAAAATCACATCTACATAAAGTAATTCTCATAAAGGTCATGATAAACCGGATACGTTCAAGAGGGACACTTTCAGCACGTGCGCTGACACCGGACAAGTAAACCCACACAAGTACATTGCATAATTGGATACACAATATTTCCAGATGTGTGTTGATGCATGATAGGAGCCACCTGTTCATTTATCTGAAGCAAGAGCTCAGGTGCAAGTTTCATTTGTACAGCTGTGTGTGCTGGAGATAGGCCAGTGATCTGAAGCCACATCAATACACACATCGCACGTGAGTCTTACGCTGACCTCTATGGCAGATTATTCAATCGTGACCTGTTATGTCAGCACAGAGATGACACAATATAACATTTTAAATCAGATTTTCTTCAATGATAATTGTAAAAATAACAATGTGTTTTGATTAAACTACAAACTACTTTTCCCCATAAATAATATAATCCTATAATCATTTTAACCTTGAAGTAGGGAAGCTGTTTTTGGTTTATTGTGAGTTTAATAGAAGAAATAAAACCAATTTTAGGTGTAAAGTCACATTTATGAGAAATAAATATCCAGTGTGTTGCAGACATTTCTGTTAACCCTAAAATGCAACAAAAATTTGTTTATATTAATACAGTACATTGTGCCTTTTTTTTTTTTTTTTTTTTTTTTTTTTTTTGTTTACTTTGTTCTAAATAAATGAACATTTAAAAATAAGTAAATAATTAAGTAAATAAGTGCACACTCATGTAAGTAGCATAATAAAAGCTGATGTATTTGATTTGGACCCTAATGGAGTAACCATGCTGTGTTATATCCTGAATTAATAACATCTAATGAAATCTACAGCCAGAATGTGGTCTAATGACATTCCATCAAATTAAAACTATAGTCTATTTACCCAGCGCCACCAAGCTGTTTACTGCGTCTAGCTTCTGAAGCACTCCAGCTGATCATACATGGTTTATAGTAGGCAAAGGTTCATAACGACATGTGAAATCTGAGTTCTGAAAACTTTGGTCATTGTCCTGCTGGAGATCCAGTCTGTAGTCTTCAAACAGCTGAGCTAACACAGACACAGGCCGGCTGCTGCTAGCGCCCTTGAAATGCCTATATAGCGTCAGTGGGTTCAAAGCCACTATAGTGGATTCTAGGAAGTATTGACGTAAATCCTAAAAAGCTATAGGAACATATACTGTATTAGCATGATAATGAGCAATAAGCAGCCAAATAAACAGTATAATAAAGAAAATGATTCTGTATACATATATATTCTGGCACAACTGCCACTATAACATTGACATCAAAGCATAAAGATGAGTTTTGATGATTTTGACTGATGGATTTCCATGAAATGGCACAAAAAATTGGCAATACAGTACTAAATAAAAAGGGATGAAAATAAAAATAAATTTTATGTCAAAACATTTTTTTGTCAAGCATTTTGTTAATGATGATAAATTAGTTATTAAAACTTGAGGACATTTTCTTTTTAACTTTCTGCTTAAAGAGGTTATTATTATTAGGAAAAATAATCATCAAATTAATTATTAATCTGAAAAATTATACATATATATATTATAATTATTATTAAATTAAACTAACAGCAATATAGCCATATTAAAAAAAAATGCAAAAACAACAATAAAATTAAAAATCGAATTCAAAATTATTAACAAAAACTATAATAGTACATCAATAATACTCAAATAGCAGTACTTTAATATAATTCATCCATGTGGCTGTGCAGTGAACAAAATACTGGTTTAACAGTGAGTTTAACATGACATCTTGTGGTAACACATCTAATTTCATCCTTTTAGCATTAAACATAAAAGCTATGATTTAGATGTGTTGAGCAAATATTTCACAAAATACGAGAATCTGAAATGTGCATAATTTGTTTGCAGATGCCACTTGATTTAATATTTTATTTATGCAATGAAATCCACACATTAGTCAGTGTGGTTCAAGTGTCTTTTTTTGGTGGCAGGGAGGGGACGTTGTATATTTACAATATTATTTATGTCACCCGTCAGCATCCCATATGCTTTAGGTTATGAGTAAAACAGCTCTGGTTGGAGGAGAACTAGAGTCTGGAGGAAACCGTAAACTGCTTCCCTCAGTCTGACACATGGATCCGCTTTCTAGTGGTTTGAAAGACAACGGACCTGTGGATCCCATTGCAGAGATGTTTCAGAATGAATATGAATGCTTTCAATTACAATAGGAAGTAATGAAACAATAAGGGCCCTCTACCCATCACCGACTGTTACTCATTCATACACTCTCTTGTTTAGTGAGCTGTCATGTTGAGAACATTGTGACCGGGTCAAGCAAGACATAAAGACCACTGCAAAACTTAAGTGGTCAAGTAAAAATACGGTGGCAGAACTATGATTCAGTATCATGAATCTTGGTACTTGGTATGTTCTTAAAAATAAACATTCAGGAACATACAAATCAAAATATACAACTTATGAATAGAAAGAATATACACAGACATCTCTCAGCAATTCCTTGTCATATTTATTTCAAGGTGTGCAAGAATTATTGTCCACATTCACTATTTCACCAATAACATGCTGACCCTTTCAGTCATTTACACCACTTTAACTGCATTTTAAACTTTTGTTGAGGTTTAACTTTGCTTTAAAAAAAAGGTTTAATATATGTATTTTTATTTTACCTCTTTTCAGCCCTGTCCCTGTGTTCCTAATGTAATAATTTAAAAAACATTTGGTAAACAGTCTGAAAAATTCTGCTGATTCGAGGTAGGGCTGGTGTTATGTGGCACATTAAAAAATGGATACCTGAGCCAGAAAAAAAAAAAAACAGAATAAAAGGCACTGGTGGAGAAAAAGTGCAGCGTCTTAAAATCTTTGAGTATAGCAGTACATCCCTAAAATAAATAAACCAAGGCAAAGATGTTCTTAACTGAAATAGAAACAATGGACAGAAAAACAGCCAAAAGGAAATGTTAAAAAAAATAAACACATTAAAATAAAAGGCTACAGTGTTTTTGGAGTGGCTGTTTCCATTTAAGTCTTTAACCAAAGCAAGGCATGAAGCATGATTGGTCTGTATGACTCATGATTGGTCCACTTGATTGCACCACTTATACACAGTATTGCTTTTGATACAAGTTTCCACATTTTTGAGAATTATGAATCTGGCGTGTCCTTCACTTTTATCTTAACGTGTTCTTCTCCAGTAAACAACAGCTACAATGAATGCCATCGCAGCGATGACAGACACAGTACGCCATCTTGACACGCTGCGGAAAATGCCCTCCTGCAACACAAGGAAGAGAAAGTATTAGATACACTCTGCACATAAACATATTTTTAAGATTTTAAATGACATCCATCCAATAATTTATAATCAATAATCATAATCTGTACGACTTTCTTCTATGGTACTCTCGTGAATGCGCGGCACAAACTGACGCAGAGCAGAAGAAATTGTTGAATAAAGTCTTTTTTTTTGTTTTCTTTGTGCACAAAAAGTATTCTCGCAGCTTCATAACATTACCGTTGAACCAATGACTATTTTATCAATGTCCTTGCTACCTTTCTAGGCCTATGCAGGGTCGGAAAGCTCTCGGATTTCATCAAAAATATGTTAGTTTGTGTTCTGAAGACGAACGAGGGTCTTGCGGGTTTGGAACGACATGAGAGTGAGTAATTAATGACATAATTTTTATTTTTGGGTGAACTATCCCTTTAATATTTGTGCATCAATGCCACAGGTAAATCATGCATATACGGTGCCTTTGCGAAAGTATTCATACCCCTTCACTTTTTTTTAACATTTTATGTTGCTGCCTTATGTTAAACTGTTTTAAATTACTATTTTTTCCCACATCAATTTACACTCCATGCACCATAATAACAAAGCAAAAACAGAACTGTCACAACTTAATCAATTTAAAATATAAAAACTGAAATAAGTACATTGCATAAGTATTCATACCCTTAACTCAGTACTTAGTTGAAGCACTTTTACAGCCTCAAGTCTTTTTGGGTATGATGCGACATGCTTTGCACATCTGCATTTGGCAATTATCTGCCATTCTTCACCTCACCTCTTCACCTCTCAAGCTCTGTCAGCTTTGATGGGGGCTGGCAGACATTTTCAGGTTTCTCCAGAAATATTTGACTGCGTCAAGCCCAAGCTGTGGCTGGGCCACTCAAGAACATTGACAGAGTTGTCTATAAGCCACTGTCCTGATGAGAGTTGAACTTTCTGCCCAGTCTGAGGTTCTGAATGCTCTGGACTAGGTTTTCATTAAGGCTTAGTTAACTGTGTTGAGCTTTCCTTCTACTCTGGCGAGTCCCTCAGTCCCTGCCACTGACAAACAGCCCCACAGCATGAGGCTGCTACCAGCGGAAGGTTCACAGAAGCATGTAGCCTACATTATCCATAATGGAAGATGCTTGGAACAACCAGGACTCTTCCTAGAGCTGGCCACCTGGCCAAACTGAGCAAATGATAGAGAAGAGCCTTGGCTAGACTTGTGACCAAAAGTTGGTGGTCTCTCTAGTTGAGCTCTACCAGCGCACTTTACTGTTTGGATAGTACTCTGCAGGTGATGAGCAGTGATGAACATGATGCTTGAAATTGAGGTTCATCAGAACAGAGAATCTTGTTTCTCACAGTCTGAGGGTCAAATTCCAAGTGGGTATCATGTGTCATCACTGAGGAGAGGATTGAGTTTGGCCACAGTGTTGCAGTGATGTTTGTCAATCTGTAAGTTTCTTCCATCTGCATATTTGATCATGGAGCTCAACTAGAGAGACCACCAACTTTTGGTCACAAGTCTAGCCAAGGCTCTTCTCCATCATTTGCTCAGTTTGGCCAGGTGGCCAGCTCTAGGAAGAGTCCTAGTTGTTCCAAGCATCTACCATTATGGATAATGGAGGCTACATGCTTCTGTGAACCTTCAATGCAGCAGAATTTTTTTCTGAACTCTTTCACCGGATCTGTGCCTTGACACAAGCCTGTTTCTAAGTAACAGGCAGTTATTTTGACCTCAGGGCTTGTTTTTTGCTCTGGTATGCATTTTCAGCTGTTAGACATTTTATTGAGAGCTGTGTGCCTTTCCAAATCATAATCATTCAAATGAATTTACCTCCACTCGAAGTGTAGTAACATCTACAAGTAAAATGAATAATCCTGAGCTTAATTTCAGGTGTCCCAGAACAGGGTATGAATACTTGTGCAATGGAATCATTTCAATTTTTCTTTTTTTTTCTAATAACTTTGCAAAGTTGTTACAAACCTGTTTTGTGCTTTGTCATTATGGTCTATGGAGTGTAGACTGATGTGGAAAAAGAGTAATTGAAAGCAATTTATCATAAGATTGCAACATAAAACTTGAATTGAAAACCTGAATACTTTTGCAAGACACTGTATTTGTTAATATGCATCAATGCCACAGGTAAATCATGCATATAGTTGACAGAGTCACAGCATAAAAATCTAAATAAAATGTCAATAATTAAGTAAATATGGTACTACACTGATTGAACCATAAGAGTGAGACTCAAACCCACGAACTTCGGTCACAAGTCTGACTCTCTAACTATTAGGCCACAACTGCCTAATGGTTATACATGACTGGTGGCACATCCCCTGCAGTACAATACTGTAAACAGCAGGTGCCTGATCTTCCTCAAATCCCCAAAAACACGGGTCACGCATACAAGCGTCCCTTCTCCTCCCTGGATGGGTTTACATTCTTTAGGCTTATCCTGCTTAGCACACTGTAAATATTGTCACATGTTCACTTTATTCCAGTTCTCAGGGCCACAGTATGCTCCATGACGCCTGAGTGTTTGAAGTCTAAACCCAGCACCCCACATTCTGCTTCCTTTATGATCATATGTGTGCTATTAAACTTGAGTGGCCCCAGGAATTGCAGCCAGCCCGGTGGAGGCTCTGCCGCACACATGCAAACCGCATCTTACTGAAGTATGACAACATCAACTCTTACATGAGATGTGAAAAGCATAAATTGGCATTCTTGATAATGCAATTTAAAAAGACAGATCAGATAACTGGTATCAAGCTGCATGCCTTGCTGGGTCAGTGGGTTTGTGTGTCTGGATATTCCTAGACGGGATGTGTCTGGCTTTGTGCTTATGTACTTCCTGGCTCGAGTGGGTGCGTCTCTCTGTGTGTGGTGGCCCGTGTCTGGCTCGACCTGTGTGGCTCCACATGGGTGGCCAGACAGCATACACAAAAACAGCAACTTACCCATCCTCCTTGCTGTCTGATCCAGGCAGAAATGTTTTCCCTGATAAACTGTAAAACCCAGCTAATGATCCTCTTGATAACTTCAAAGTGGTTCTGAGTCAGAGCCTAAAGGAACGAAAGGTAATCATGTTTTAATACATCTACATTATTCATAAGAATTAGCATTGCTTAATAAATTTGATCCTATCAAAATTCAGGAAGACTTTGCATGGATGGAGCTTTTAATTTCATGCAGTACCACGACACTTTGACTGAAGAACAAGTGGTGAGGCAATATGTTCACACTGAATAATGAATACTACAATTCTGTTTTTAATATCAAAATTAGAGTTTCACCTGGTAAATGAGCCTATACGCGAGATGGAACAGAGCCACCACACGTCCCCAGTTAATGCCATCCTCAAAGATGCTCCTGGCCACAGTCATAAAGACATCCTGAGCGCAGTTTGCTTGCACAGTGCTGATGAGACTGTGAGGGAAAAAAAATTGTCTGTTATGGGCTTCCCAAACTCTTTAACCATATAATTTTAAACAAAACACCACCCATATGGACCACTACCTGTTTTTCAATGCACTGCAAATGATCAATTGACAATCATTTGGTTGTGACAAAGGCTGGTTACAGTTTAAGTCAGAAGTTTACATACACCTTGCAGAATCTGCAAAATGTTAATTATTTTACCAAAATAAGAGGGATCATACAAAATGCATGTTGTTTTTATTTAGTACTATATCCATTTACATATAGTCCACAAGAGAAAATAATAGTTGAATTTATAAAAATGACCACGTTCAAAAGTTTACATACACTTGATTCTTAATACTGTGTTGTTAACTGAATGATCCACAGCTGTTTTTTTTGTTTTTTTTGTGATAGTTGTTTAATGATACCCTTGTTTGTCCTGAACAGTTAAACTGACCGCTGTTCTTCAGAAAAATCCTTCAGGTCCCACAAATTTGGTGGTTTTTCAGCATTTTTGTGAATTTGAACCCTTTCCAGTAATGACTGTATGATTTTGAGATCCATCTTTTCACACTGAGGACAACTGAGGGACTCATATGCAACTATTGCAGAAGGTTCAAACGTTCACTGATGTTTCAGAAGGAAACACAATGCACTGAGAGCCAGGGGTGTAAACTTTTGAACAGAATGGCGATGTGTACATTTTTCTTATTTTGCCTGAATAACATATTTTTTTCATTTAGTACTGCCCTTCAAAAGCTACAGAAGATATTTCCCAGAGGACAAAATAAATGAAATTTACCCTGATCTTCAAATTCAAAAGGTTTTCACCCCCTGGTTTTTAATGCATTGTGTTTCCTTCTGGAGCATCAGTGAGCATTTGAAACTTGCATATGAGTCCCTCAGTTGTCCTCACTGTGAAAAGACAGATCTCTAAATAATACAGTCATTGTTGAAAAGGGTTTAAATACACAAAAATGCTGAAAAACTGTTTTCTCTTGTGGATATGTAAATACCTTGTATGTGAAATAATTTATTTAGGTCAGTACTAAATAAAAAAATAAAATGCCTTTTTTATGATCCCTCTTATTTTGGTAACATAATTAACATTTTGCAGAATCTGCAAGTTGTATGTTAATTTTTGACTTCAACTGTATATTGTTTTATATTGAATATTGTTCATACTACATCTTGGTTTAGTAATATACTGGGTACTCAGGTTTTGAGATTTCACACTGTAGCTTTGTAAACCTTATCTTAATGTTCTTATTTGTTCATTTTTGAGGTTTATAACAATTATAGGACAAATACTGTACACAGTGAGCATGAGGCCCTTAAATAACAGCTAACCTTTCTGCACAATACAGCTAAAAAATGTGCTTCTTTTCTGCCCGTCAGTTAACGTGTTTATCGTCACTGTTCAACTTTTACCTCACACTGAAACTAAATCCTTGTAATTTCTACGCACATGCATATTTAATAAGGTAAGGATAGAGGGAGTTTATAATTGGTTGTCTTTTGCTAAATAACCCACAACACAGCACTGTTGTTGCTGATTAAAGAAAAAGAATGCTTCTTTTGAAACATGTTACTCACAAGAGATGGAGACACTTAATAAAAGCTGTTTCCATTTTTTTTAGATCACATGATCAGTCAAATACTACTTCCTTTATCTTGGTAACCTCTTTTTAACAGACACTTTTATTTCTTAGAAAAACTTAATCATGGCTAGCTATAAATAGAGAATTTCTACAATAGCGTCTGTAACTGAAAACCTTTGCTTTTGCATCCATGCCATCAGGTGTCAGCTTAAGTCACAGTAAAATGTACAATATACAAAAATAACTAAATGCATTTTTAAATAAAATCTTATGTAAACTATTGGTTTTGAAAACACTACTAAAAACTCTTTTAGTTTCTATTTCACAAAAAAAATCCTTTGTCAAATTAAAACTGTAGCATTCTCAGATGGATCTATTTCACAAGAAAATGCTGTGTGTGTAAAATTTCTAATTATACTATAGGTAGTCATTATAATCAGACCATATAATCAGACAAATCATATAATCAGACAAATGATTCTCAACCAGAGGGTCAGCACCCACTAGGGGCTCTCAGCAAACCTATAAGGGGAGCCATATAATGAATTAAAATTATCCAAATTATAGTTAAAAGATAAAACAAATTAAATTGTAATTTTCTTTTTAAAATAAAATATTACAAAATGCTAATCAAACACACAAAAAATTTGGTAAATGTGTTAACTAAATATTTTTTAAGAGATATAAGAGATATATTATATATATATATATATATATATATATATATATATATATATATATATATACACTGCCCTCCAAAAGTCTGGAAACGCCCTAGAAAAGTGGGGTTTTGGACAATATTGGCATGAATCCTTTTTAATTTGTGATAATTTTGCACTGATATGGGACAACACAAACTACGAAAACATATTTTATTACATAAACAGTTACATTTTATTACATATACATACAAAAAGCATAACTTTTCGATTAATCAAAATATCTACTATGAGCAGCTATTACAGCTCTGCATAATCTGGGCTTAAATTCATTGTATTCTAAACTTAATTGGCAATCAATTGGTGAAGCTATTAAGGTGTGCTGACCCAAAAATCTTTTAGAAACCTGGGACAAGTTTAAACCAGTAACCAGGCATCACAGCTGGCAAAGGGGCATGTCTGACTTTGACATGTATATATTGCCATTATTATGTAATCAAAATGAAAATTATTATTGCTGGTTTTCAATGATAATGTCAAGTTACTTTAATGGATTTGCATCAAAAAAAAATGATAAGGATTTATGCTGATATCCAACACCACACTTTACCAGGGGTGTTTCCAAACTTTTGGAGAGCAGTGTGTGTATATATATATATATATATATATATATATATATATATATATATATATATATTATATATATATACTTTCTTTTTAATTAACAGAAGCTAATTTTGTATATATATATATATATATATATATATATATATATATATATAGGGGTTGGACAGTGAAACTGAAACACCTGGGTTTAGACCACAATTAGTATGCCGTTTGGCCTCCTTTTGCAGCCAATACAGCATTATTTCATCTTGGGAATGACAAATACAAGTCCTGCACAGTAGCCAGAAGGATTTTGAGCCATTCCTTTCGCAGAACAGTGGCCAGGTCACTATGTGATGTTGGTGTATGAAAACATTTCCTGACTCGCTCCTCCAAAACACCCCCAAGTGGCTCAATAATATTCAGATCTGGTGACTGTGCAGGCCATGGGAGATGTTTAACTTTACTTTCATGTTCATCAAATCACTCTTGTCACCAGTCTTGCTGTGTGTATTGGTGCATTATTATCCTAATACACGGCACCACCTTCAGGGTACAATGTTTGAGCTATTGGGTGCACAAAGTCAACCTTCACACTCTGCTCTTATTGGTGGAATGTGCGATCAGTAAAGACTGGCCACCAGGCTGCATAAATATAGCCATGAAACCTCCAACACTATATTGGCCAGTGTTTCAGTTTCATTGTCCAACCCCTGTATATATATATATGTATATATATACAGTGTATATATATATATATATATATATATATATATATATATCAACAAAATTAGCTTCTGTTAATTAAAAAAAGTTTGAAAATTAACAGCTTTGTCATAATTACAGGAGAACATACTAGAAAAGCAGAATAGCTTATACGAGGGGGTTTTGAATATTTTGTGTAAATGGGAGGCCTTCGTGTCAAAAAAGGTTGAGAATCACTAGATTAGACACTTTAGTTGTGTCCTTTCTCATCACAAAACCTCATATTCATAAAAGACAAGTAAGCTGGAAAAAAAATGAAAAACATACTGTTGAAGTTCAGCATTCTTGTTAAGGTCATCGGCTATCTTCAAAAGCTGATCTACAACCTCTTTGATTTGAGGATCTTCTGCATCCTGAGGTCTTCCTCCGAGATCCTCGTGGCTCACATGCATGGAAGGATCCTCAACAGTAACTCGTTCAATAACATACCTTAATGTGAAACCAAAGCACAGTGGAGAGATGCATTCATTCACACAAATCCATGCTTATAAAATATAACATAGAATTTGAGGAATTTAAATTTTCATGAATTTACCCTCTTAGTAAAACGGCACCCTGTTCGATGATCGCATCATCCATGACATCTGAAAATATGTGAAAAAAATATTGTGAGTTAATGTGATTAATACGCATTACTTTTTACAGGGTCGAAGTGCAGGAAGCAATCTTTGTATTCCTGGGTGTGACAGTGGGGTCACTGGGTATTATACATGTGGTGAACAACTTCCTGTTTTGATACTGGCTGGTTTATAAGTCAGGTCATGACATAGGTTTATGAGAGAGTTTGCGGTGTACCCAGAGTATCCTACTGTTATTGAATTTTTTATTCTCACTTCTGTTTTGCTGTCTTCTTGTCAATACCTTAAATAAAGATTGTTTGATCTTAATTCAGAAAAAAATAGCTTTAAAGTGTATGTTTTCATTTTGAACAAGAGCCTTGTTTTTTGCAGGATGTTTCTAAATACTATAAAAGTGTCTAAATGTGAATATCTTCTAGTGGGTGTTGTGAAGGAATTCGTTTTGAATGAATCTTTTAAGTAAACCAGCGCATATTGTAAATGAGACAATAGGATTCAAGCACGGAATGTGAAGGAGAATTTGATTGGTTGGGCCTCTTCACATTTTTTGACAGATTTGGGTAAAATTCTTATGATGTCTTTTCAATAGCAAGGCAACCACCATTGACACCGAAAGGGGACAAGATCACTTCAAAATTCCTGTTGTTAGGACAACAAAACATTATGAAAATTACATTTTTAGGGTGGTCTGCCTCATTGAGTATGTCAATGTCAAAATTAATGGGACAATCAAATAAAAGTAGGCGGCTGCACTGTTATATATATAAATGTACAATTGCAAATAGTTATTATGATTACAGTGAATGTTGTTTCTTTTACTTTTTTAAATTACCTTTATAATTCTCTTTACTTTCAATCAATTAAAAAGATGAGACAAAACATACTCGCTTTTCGCCATCTACTGGCAGAATTGTGAGGTCACTAAACACATTTTTAGTGAAGAGACAGAAAACATCTCAAAATTCCCATTTGATGGGCCTCACACGCCCTGACACACGTCAGACACGCTCACTATGACATCACAGGAAGTTCCATAACAACTAAAAACGAACATGATTATTAAAAAAAAAAACGAAAATGATTATAAAGTTAAATACCAGACAGTTAAGAGTTAACAGTCGGTCACTGTAATGGTATGTCCTACGGAGACATTTACGAGAAAGAATAGTCTTCAGTACTAGTTAGTCAAGTCACAGTCGAAGAACGGTGTGACGTCACGCCGAGTGCAAAGAGCTCGAAATGGATGGCTAGTTCACATAAGTCACTCTAATTCGTTTAAAAGTTGAACCTCGTCTTACCTTCACCACCTGTCGCCCCCTTCAACTCTTTATCGTCTGTCCTCTGTCCATCGTTCGCATCTGCCATGGTTTAAGTTAGTACAAACACCGGCGGCCCAACTGATAGCTTGCTAACTAGCCGGACCAGCCTAACAAATTCTGAATCCGCTAAATTCACAGTTTCCAACAAAACAGAACATAATCTAGTCAAGTTATCGACGCTTGTGGTTATATGTCCTCCCCTGGAGCACCATTAGTATGATAAAAACATGATATGCAAGTAAAAAAGTTGTCGATACGCTTTAAGAAGAGCTCCACCAATCCATAGGAACGCTTTAAACCTGGAAATAACGCGGAAATGGAGAAGGCGACAGCCGCCAAATGCATTGAATTGAAAGTGCAGATTCGCAGTGCCAAGAATGAACCAAAAGCATGCAGCGTTACATTAATTATTTTACAAAACAATCCAGTATTGTTTTTTTTTTTTTTTTTTTTTTTTTTTTTTACAGGAATTTTTTTTTTAATACAGGACACTACTACATGAGTCTTAGTACTAAAACCGACAGAAAATAAAGTGTACTTTTATTAGAATCACAATAAGATGCATTGCCCACAATAGACGAGACAGACAAAATATGTATCCACAAAAATCTATACACAGATAAAATTATGAATGTGAATAAGAAAGCATTTAAAATTAATGTGCTGTTTTTTTTAATGCACAGGTTCATATATCTGAAGTGTATTTATTTATTTAATCTATGTATTTATTAGTTTCATGTTAATGTTTACTAAGAGCTTGTGGGAAATAACTAAATATTTTGTTTATTTATTTGGTTTTATGTAGAGGCTGCAGGACATAAATCCTATATGATAATACTAGACATTCCTAAATCACTTTATTAGACATACTAGACGTATTTTTCCTCTGCACGTTTTGCACAAGCAGCCTACCCTTGACGCCCAACAGGTTTTCTCTTCTGAAACGCACTGATTGTTTTTGATATGCGAACTACGAGAATTTATAGACGTAACTTACACTATTCGCCACTAGATGTCGCCATCAGACTGAGAACCATAACAACGATAACGCTTCCGTTTACTAAGACATGGCAAACATCAACAATAGTTTCCTGATTCTTGCACTTGTGAAGGCCAGTCCCAGTTTCCCTTAACATTACAGAAAGTGAAACAGCAGCTGTCAGGCAATACTACCCCAAACAATAAAATAAAATAAATCAACCTTGGCATAATTTAAAGACAGTTCATAACTCACCTCAAAAGCACTAGCACTTTCTTAATAACCAGCCAGGTTCTTTTTGAACAAAACCAACCTAGCCCACTGGACTATAGGCTACAGAGATTCATTAGCAGGTAGGCTTAGCCTAACCAATGTACTCTGCTTAGAGTAGAGGCCTGGATAGGTGTGTCTGACTGCTAGATTACCACCAACAAAAGAAAGATGATACTGGTGAAGGAAAAGAATCTAGAGTACCCTCAACTTGTACACGCTGTTTCTCAGTGTATATACAAACACATCATCTATAATTTAGTCAGATCACATGCAATTATATATCTCATAGCCAGCATTTGTTTTTGTTTGTAACATATAATAAGTGTCCTTATTCTAGTCATTTTAGTTATATGGCAATCATGTAAAAGATAAGTTTGATACCTCTGCAGAGACTGTAGTGACCTGTAAATGTCAGATTTCTGCTGTTTCTGAGATGAATGTTATTGAAAGTGGTGATTTCATGGAGTGATATCACAAATTAAAAAAAAAAAAAAAAACATTTTTGACTCCCAGACCTGAGGGGTGACCTCACTGAACTTCACAGTGAAGATGGGCTGGCTCTGTCTGGTACACAACAGACAGCTTTTGATTTAAGAAAGAAACTAGACGATTTTTTAAAATGCTTTCTAAAATGTTATCATACTCAGCTATACCATGTGTGTAAAAAGTACACCCCAATATGTAGCCTACAGTATGAATAATAATAAACATTAATTTATTAATATTTAGACTTGCAAAAATACAGCTTTTACATTTATTTTATTTTAACTTACTCAAAATAATAAGCCGCGATAGTAAAAATCCATTTCCAATAGCGCACACAGTAACATTTGGGAAGTTAAAAAACAAAACAAAAAAACTTGTGATTTACTATAGAAACAGTATATTCACAGTCAGATTGTGAAAAGATTTAAAATACAATTAAAAAGTGGTAATAATTTTTGTTAAATACAGTGTATTGTACAGACAATATTTTGATATAATACTGTTTTGATCTGTTTGCTATTTGCAAAGGTTACTTTTTACTATTTTTAATAGTGCCGTTAGATTAAGATTTAAGATTTGATTTTGTATTAAAACCAATAATCAAACCAGACAAATCATAATAAACCAAATCATAATAAATATTAGTTATAATAATAGTATAAGTCTTATAATGTTATGAAGAATTTTACATAACAAAACAATAATTTAGAAGCAATAGGCTATTTTCTGTCCTGTGTTTAACTAATAGTAATAACATTTAAAAAAAAAAAAAAAAATGTATAATAGATCATAAAAAGTAAGATTTAAGTGGTATTTTAGCCACTCAACTAGGAAATGTCCCCAGTTTCAATTTCAGATGTATTTTTGGCAAATTCATGTACTTGTGAGGGCCAATCCCACTTTCCCTTAAAGGAGAAGTTCACTTCCAGAATAAAAATGTACAGATTATGTACTCACCCTGTTGTCATCCGAGATGTTCATGCCTTTCCTTCTTCAGAATTTTTTTTGTTTTTTTTTTTTTGAGGAAAACATTTCAGGAATTATCTCCATACAGGGGCGGCGTTTCTGTATGGCAGAGTACGGCAGTCGCCATACCCTAGGCCCAGCCAGGTGTGCCGTGGAAAATTATCCACACTTTATATCTGTATTATATTTCATTATTAATATTTTTTAAATCAGTGCTATTGGTCTTTCTTATGTCTGTTTGAGGGTTGTACAAAAATGTAATCACTAAAAAGCATTCAAAAGAGCTTGTCACTAAACTTCATAACGCCATATTGGATCCTCAAACTGTCAGTGAAACCTTGTAACTTCACCCTGCGTTGATTCAGAAAGAAGTGCCGTGCACAGCCTGGAGACAGATCTCTGCTTTTTGCAATGCAAGGGTAAATAAATAACTGATGTTTAAATAAGTACAGCGTTTTCTTTACTCAAACACAATGGGCCTCATTTATGAAACGAACGTACGACAGAAAATTGGGCGTACGGTCGTTTCTACATAAAACTTTTTTTATCAATATGGACATAAGCGGTAGTTACGAACAAATCTCAGTCAGGTCTGAGCTCGTGTACGCAAGTTTTTGAGTTAGCCTGAATTTGCGAGCAGCATAGAGAATTTCTGAGAATTGTATAATGACAGTATTTTGTTAATTTAGATTATTTTCCTGGTCAAACGAAGCTTGCAGCATAAACAAACCACGCATCGTCGCATCACCCACCTGCTGCACTTTGGGGAACAGAGAAAAACTACAAAATTACAAAAGGAATAAAATAGGGCTAGCATACACGAAATATACTTCTAAATAATTAACAGATTAACAAAAGAAAAAAAAAAACTTTGTGACTAGTATAGGCCACTTTCATTTTTTATAACACTCTTGATGCATTTTATTTGTTATATCTTTACTTTATTAAATGTAACTGATCAAGTCATTTGCTGGTCAAAAACATTCTATTTGAGCTTGATTTTCATGTTAAATCCAAGTTCTGATAAAGCCACAGTACCATCTCTGAATACGCAGTGTTTAATTCTTGAAAGAAAAAAAACCTTTTTCCCTTTCTATCCCTTTACGCCACTGCCAGACCCTGTGATTTTTTTGAAACACCGCCATCATCTCCATATAGTGGGCTTCAATGGTCCCCGCGAGTTTGAACGTCCAAAATGCAGTTTAAATGCAGCTTCAAATGGCTCTAAATAATCCCAGCTGAGGAATAAGGGTCTTATCTAGCAAAACAATCAGTCTTGAAAAAAAAAATAAACAAATAAAATAAAATAAAATTATATATATACTTTTTAACCTCAAATGTTTGTCTTGTCCAGCTCTGCCATGCGCATGCATACTCCGTGTAATCCGGGTCAATACAGTTAGGGTATGTTGAAAAATCCCATTTCATTTTCTCTTCCAACTTTAAAATCATCCTACATCGCTACAGAAGTACCGACCCAGTGTTTACAAAGTGAACATGCAAAGGTGGTCAAATGCCCTTTACAAAAAAAGGTAAGGACTATTTCGAAGTTGGAGGAGAAAATGAGATGCAAGTTTTTTGACTTACCCTAACTGTATTGACCTGGATTACACAGAGTACACGTGCATCGCAGAGCTAGAAAAGACGAGCATTTGAGGTTAAAAAGTATATAATTTTTTTTACATTTATTTATTATTATTATTATTATTATTTTTAGAAAACAGCGTTTCGCTAGATAAGACCTTGGGGTGAGTACATTATCTGTAAATTTTTGTTATGGAAGTGAACTACTCCTTTAACATTACAGAAAGTGAGACTAGCTATCAAGCAAAACTACCTAAAAATAAATAAATTAATATAAAATGCTTCTTAAACACTATAGTGTGTAAGTGGCCTATAGAGTAACTATAGCAATTTTCTAAAATGTCTAAAATAATTCTAAAATAAACTATATTCAGTATTAACTTCTTGGTTTAAACCCTTTTACTGGTCAATTAATTGCTATTTTTTTCTAGACTTGTTACGTAAATTCTTGGTTTATAATTCTAAAATCACCTTTAGCCTGGTTAAATTTCAGAAAGTAATTAAGAAACTTAAAGGGATAGTTCAGCCAAAAATGAAAATTCTGTTATTAATTACTCACCCTCATATCTTTCCAAACCCGCAAGACCTTTGTTCATTAATAAATAATAACTTCGTTCGAGTTATTATTTATTGGCTGCGAAAAAGAAATTCTACAGGATAAAAACTTGAAAAGAAAAGAAAATTAGTTGAAAATGAGTGCAGTACGATCACTGATGCCCATTATTGTAATTTTTTTTCCGTGACCCGACTAAGAGAATAACATCCTCCCCAGCACACAGGATGTACAGGCTCTCCCTCCAAAAATTCCAAACTTAGCAGTCCCACGACGGCCAGTCCTCAGCATTGTCATAACCATAACTGTAACCACCACACACACACACACACACACACACTTACACATTGCCTTGAGCCAAACCAAGTTAGAAATCATGCCTCTGGTCATCACGGTCCTTGAGATTTGTGGGAGGGGAAGTTGTGGACAGTTAATGAAAAGGATGTTTCTCTTTGTTCTGGTGTAGACCCTTCATCTTCAAATGATCTGCAGTCTCCAAATGACCCTCAGTTTACTTTACTTGACTGAGCCTGTGAGAAAATATTCAGACCATCCTAAGAACAACTAGGCTGCGTGACAAGCCTTCACTTTGACTGTTTGGGATGGATTGCAAGCTGATCCACCAGCCTGTTTCAATTTAAGCTGAAAATTATGACAGGAAATATGGGGGATAAGAGGAAGTGGTGAGTGTATGGGAACTTGTTAATGGGACTGTTTTAGACTGGGGTGAGGACAGTAATGGACATATTTCCCATGGAGAGAGTGCATTACCACTCACAAAGTTTATAGTCCATAATTATTTGGTGGTCATCAGTTTCTGAGATCTCATTTTCAGTACACTATATCAGATCTTATATGTATAATGGTCAGAAGATTTGATACTTTTTACGTAAATACCAACATCTTTGTTTTTAATCTTTCTTTAAGGAGACGAATGAAGCTTTTACGGGTTTGGAACGACATGGGGGTAAGTGATTCGTTTTGCGGTTGAATAACCCTTTAAAGGAGAAGTCCACTTCCAGAACAAAGATTTACAGATAATGTACTCACCCCATTGTCATCCAAAATGTTCATGTCTTTCTTTCTTCAGTCATAAAGAAATTTTTTAGGAAAAAATTTCAGCATTTTTCAGAGTTTAAACTTTCAAAATGCAGTTTAAATGCAGCTTTAAACGATCCCAAATGCGGTTGTAAATGATCCCAGCCAAGGAAGAAGGGTCTTATTTTTCATAAAAATAATATCATTTATATACTTTTTAATGTCAAACGCTCGTCTTGTCTTACTCTGCCTGAACTGTTTTTTATTCCGGTTCTTGACAGTTAGGGTATGTCAAAAAACTCCCATCTCATGTTCTCCCTCAACTTCAAAATCGTCCTATATCACTGTTTTACCTTTTTTCTTAAGGGTGTTTAATCTTCTTTGCATGTTCACTTTGCAAAGACTGGGTCTGTACTTCTGCAGCAATGTAGAATGATTTTGAAATGATTTTTGAAATGATTTTTGAAGTTGAGGGAGAAAATAAAATCAGAGTTTTGCGACATACCCTAACTGTCTTGAGCCAGAATATACAGAGTTCAGGCAGAGCAAGACAAGACAAGCGTTTGAGATAAAAAAGTATTTACATAGTATTTTTTATTTTTTTTTAATCGTTTCGCTAGATAACACCCTTCTTCCTCGGCTGGGATCGTTTACAACCACATTTGGAATCGTCTGAAGCCGCATTTAAACTGCATTTTGGAAGTTCAAACTCAGGGCACCATAGCAATCCATTATATGAAGAAAAATCTTGAAATGTTTTCCTCAAAAAAACATAATTTCTTTATGACTGAAGAAAGACTTGAACATCTTGGATGACAAGGGGGTGGGTACATTATATGCAAATAATCTGTTCTGGAAGTGGACTTTTCCTTTAACCATATGTGGCACTAGGACCTGAAGAAATATTACTATTTCTAAACAAAGTAAACAAGTAAAACAGAGAATATTGAAGAACATTTTTTTTTCTTTAAAATTTCACTTTTAATGTGTTACTTGCCCCTTTTGTGACTATACAGTGCTGTTTGAAAGTTTGTGAACCCTTTAGAATTTTCTGTATTTCTGCATTAATATGACCCAAAACAACATCAGATTTTCGCACAAGCCCTGAAAGTAGACAAAAGAGAACCCAATCAAACAAATAAGACCAAAATGTTTTCTTTGTCATTTATTTATTGAGAAAAATCCAGTGTTGCATATCTGTGCGTTGCAAAAGTATGTGAATCTTTGCTTTCAGTATCTGGTATGACCCTGTTTCGCAGCAATAACTGCATGTAACGTTTTTTGTACTTCTGATCAGTCCTGCACAACGACTTACAGGGATTTTAGCCCATTCCTCAGTAGAGAACCACTTTGACTGTGTGATATTGGTGGGTTTTCTCCTATGAACTGCTTGTTTCAGCTCCTTCCACAAAATTTCAATTGGATTAAGGCCTGGATTTTGATTCGGCCATTTCAAAACATTACCTTTACTCTTCTTTAACCATTCTTAGGTAGGACAACTTGCATGCTTGAGTTCATTGTCTTGCTGCATGGCCTACTTTCTCGGACAGATGTCCTGACATTTCCCTTTAGAATTTGCTGGTATAATTCAGAATTCGTTGTTCCATCTATGATGGCAAGCTGTCCTGGCCCAGATGCAGCAAAACAAGCGCAAACCATGATACTACCACCATCATGTTTCACAGATGGGATAAGTTTATGCTGGAATGCAGTGTGTTCTTTTCTCCAAACAAAATGCTTCTCTTTTAAACTGGAAAGTTCTATTCTTTGGTCTCATCTGTCCACAAAACATTTCTCCAATAGTCCTCCAGCTTGTCCACTTGATCTTTAGGAAACTGCAGATGGGCACCAATGTTCATTTTGGAGAGCAGTTGCTTTCTCCTTGCTACTCTGTCATGCACACCATGGTTGTTCAGTGTTCTACTGATGATGGACTCATGAACATTAACATTAGCCTATGTGAGAAAGGCCTTTAGTTGCGTAGAAGTTACTCTGGGGTCCTTTGTAATCTTGTGGACTATTACATAAGTCTTGCTTTTGGAGTGGTCTTTGTTGGTTAACTACTCCAGGGGTAAAAGTGGTCTTGGATTTTGTCCATTTGTACACAGTCTGTCTGACTGTGGATTTGTCCAAACTGTTTAGAGATGGTTTTGTAACTTTTTCTAGCCTGATGAGCAACAACAACTCTTTTTTGAGGTCCTTAGAGGTCTTTGTTTATGCCATGATTCACTTCCACAAACATGATCTGACTGAAAGATCCCTGTAATTTAAATAAAACAGGGCAGACACTGACTGAAACACCTATGAACAGATGGACTCTAATTTCAATTAACTGTTAATCATACTTTTGCAACACAATATTTTTACCTCATTTGTTTTATTTGGTTCTCTTTGTCTACTTTTAGGACTTGTGCGAAAATCAGATTATGTTTTGAGTCATATTTATGCAGGAACATAGAAAATTCGAAAGGCTTCACAAACTTTAAAGCAGCACTGTTTGCGAAATTTACATGCAATTTCATAGTGAAAATTGACAATATCTTCAATAAATATGATTTTAAACCACTTTATAACTCATAAAAAATATAATAAATAATATAATAAAAATATAATCCATTACAATGTACAAAACAATCAACATGGCAACACGACTGCAACACTGCAACAAAGGTAGGCCGACAGTAAGTCACAATTTTCAGTTGATACCTAAAACACAAGTTGTGGTAATTGTTTCAGCAGTGTGATAGGAAACATGACAGTATATCATAATGAACCTTTATTTATCTGTATTAAATATTTTAGTCACTATTCTGTGATATATTCTGTCATCATTTCAATGTATGTAGTCTAATGCCAAAATATGAGTATTCAATAGTTGCACTGTCAGTGTATTACTGTAAAAAAATATTTAAATGTTTAACAGTGTTAAATAAGGCAGTTACCTCACAAATTATTCAGCCATTTTAAACAATGGAATAAAGCAGTAGGGGCTCAGGAATAAGAGCACCAATGCACACAAACAAATTAGCCATTGTTTTACCATAAATAAAACCAAAATATTGCAACTGAAGTTAAACCATATAATCACAAATTAACTTGGGTTTTACTACACAGTCTATAGTTTTACTATGGTAGGCTATTTGTAGTAAAATTGTTATACAAATGCAAAAAATGGGAAAAACATGACACTTTTACTATAGTAAAACCATGGTTAATTTTCGTAAGGTTGTTTATCAGTCAAACTCATTTAAAACTGTTACATTAATCAGGTATGAAATATGATCAGTAAAAGAAAAATACTGTTCATGAGAATGCAGCAGGTTAGTGGGGAAATATATTTATTTATTATTCAGAATGCACATATTTATAGTAACCTTTCAGTAGGTTGAATATGATTTATGTTAACGTGAATATGAGAGAATATGATTACTTGTTTTTTTTTAAAGAAATGTCAGCCCTAAAATGTAGTACAAATCTGCGTTCTCATGAGAAACTCTCTGTATGTAGGTACGCCGAACGCTAACCGGAAACTCCCGAGCCGTAACAGGTAGAACAGGGAAGTAGTTGTGCAAGTAGTCCATTGGTGTAAAAATAGTAAACAAACGCAGTCCTTGGTTTCCCTTTTTGAATGACAAATACAGACGAATGCACCTGTTGGTTTGGAGAGTTATTTCCTCACCCAGGTGCAGAACATAGCTGGTTGTTGGCTCTTTGCTGTGTGTTCAAGCACAACATTTTAACTGAGATGCAGGTGACATAAGCGCCACCATAGTAAGCTTTTAAGGTGGAATCGATTTGCAGGGCATTCATGATTAAACAATGAGTCTGTTGACCAAACCCAACTGTGTGATCTAACTCACTTCCCTAAGTGGGGCCATTATTAGGCAAATATTATTCCTTTTATTAGTCACCGGAGAACTAGAAACAAGATATTTGTGTGCTTTTGTCCACACTCATGGCCATTGTTTGCATATCCAAGCCATACAATGTAAAGTTAAATTAAAACATTTTATCGTCACCAGGAGACTTTCCACTGAAATCTCATCTGATACTATAAAGAAACATTTTCAGTGCTTGCTAAGGCAGGCATCACTATTATTGTAACTCATTCTATCAAATATTTTTTTAGATTACTTTTCTAGTGAACAAGACTCATGATTTACACCTGCTGGAAAATAAAGCAAGTGGAAAAAAATCCCATAAGGGTAATTGATTTAACGTCATTATTTATTGTATATATTCATTTATGCAAAGTAATGCAATCACAAGTAGTCAGCCAAGACGAATTACTGATTACACCTGGGGCCAGTTGCATAAACTTAGCCTCTGTGTTAAGACAGTGTCTTAAGATCTAGTCTGACAACCTAGCAGTTAGCCGAGCGGTGATCAGTCTTATTTTCTTGGATTCAGTGTAGAACAATTTACGTTTTTATGTGACAGAATTAAATTTTGTGGCTGTTTTGAAAACAAACCTGAGATTGTGTTTCTGACCACCTCTGGATGTGGTTGAAAGTGGACAAGCTTGAAACTTTTTAGACCCCGTTTATAGCTGCATTTAGAATCATGCAGTAAATTCTAATTATAAATTGAAACTTTGGTTAAAAATGTGCACAAAAGATATATTTAGTTGTCTAGTTATTCTGGGCTCACAGAAGCGAAGCCAAATGTTTAAGTCTGTGTTGTAAAGGGCGGAAATAAACATGGGGTTAGATTGTCGAGGGGTATGTCAGCACTACCACGGAGGGCTTGGGTTCAAAGGTCAGGACAAAGTTTCTGACAAACGGGAAATGGTGGTGGAGCTTAGTGATCCTTTTGCTGCTGAATTCCCAGTGGAAAGATTTTTTTCCTAAAACATACTTCAGCCATCAGCTTCCCGGCTTTATCTAATACTGCATCATGCAGCAGAGATTCTGGCCACAAATGTTTGTCATTTACTGTGAGAACAGGATTAGAAGTTTAAATATAGTATCACTTGTGGACACAAAAACAAAATCATGTTTTCCTTGGCTTGGTCATAGTGCAGATCCAGTAGCATCAAGCTGTCAATGAGAGTGACATATAAATGGACTGTTGTTGATAAATAGAATGACAAACATTTATCATTTAAGCTCCTTATTGTTTCTCACCATTTAAAAATTAAAAAAACACAACATTTCCTAGGAACAGAATGGAATATTTAGGAATGGAAAGGAACACTTAGATTTTAAATCTCAGTTAGCATGTTGTATTTTGTAAGAAGACATATGTGAACTGATGACTTCACTGACGTCTAGACCTAGACTGGCGGGAAGTTTGACGGCTTGAACATTTAAGAGCTTTATAGTAAGAGAAAATTATGACATTTCATGTTCCACTTTCTCATGCCACTTTCATGTTCCACAGTCATAAAAACACAGTCATACAGGTTTGCAACAACATGAGGTTGAGTTAGGTCAGCTCTATTCTTCTTTGCACCTCTTTTCTTCCTTCCTAATTCCTTCCTAATGTAGTTGGCATTGTATATTATAAACACGGTCTTCCTTTTTATAAAGTTGCTTTTGATAAAAGTCTTTGCTAAGTGTGCTGGAGGGTCAGAAAACTCTCGGATCACATCAAAAAAATCTCTTAATTTGTGTTCCAAAGATGAACAAAGGTCTTACGGCTTTGGAACGACATGAGGGCGAGTAATTAAAGGGGTCATTGGATGCCTATTTTCCACAAGTTGATATGATTCTGTAGGGTCTTAATGAAAAGTCTATAACATACTTTGGTTAAAATTTCTCAATGGTAGTGTAAAACAACACCCTTTTTACCTTGTCAAAAACAGCCCCATTCACAGCGAGCTGTTTTGGGAAAGGTGATTTGCAAAGATTGGAGACATTCTTGTCTCCAAAGTCCATTATATGGAGAAAAATCCTGAAACTTAAAAACCATTTCTTCACGACTGAAGACAAAACGACATGAACATCTTGGATGACAAGGGGGTGAGTAAATTATTTGTAAATTGTTGTTCTGGAAGTGGACTTCTCCTTTAAGAAAACAATTTTGTGATCTTTTGGCTTGGGGTGGTGGGGGTTGTTCTAACAGATAGTTTTTCATAGACCTGTAAAGACCAAGCCTTGGTACAAACAACTTACTAATTCTTTATGATTTTTTTTTTTTTTTTTTTTTTGGTGGGGTAGTTCCAATTCAGTGAAAATTAGTCTCTCCCATCATGGCCTGAGACGGCCCACTCAAGCTACATAGCACTTGGGCCACTCATTTACATAGTTACAGTATATCTTTTTGTATGCTGACTTGAGGAAGTTTCAAACAGACAGGGAGGACAGAAGAGAAACACTGACAGAGAGAGCCAACTCTGGGATAATGCAACCAGCAGGTAAAATACATTTTTTTTGTGTGTGTTTTTCTTAAAAAAAAAAAAAAAAAAAAAAAAAAAAAAAAGAGAAAAAATTAAGCACTTAAGCTGCAGCATGTATATGAATGCCACTTTATTATAAAGAATAGCACAAACATACTTTTCAAACAAAATATTTTAGAAGTTTGTTAGGTTTAAACAAGTAAAGAATTTATATCCTTGTTAAAACCAAGAGAAAAGGTACTTGGAAACATGTCAAACTTGTTGAACTAGTCCACAGTCAATGTGGTTTGTCTGCTAGGAAAATGAGGGAAACCGGCTCATTGACTAAAGGTGTCCTTGGGATCAGTCTGACTGACAAGTAATTGCAAATATGACTCAGACAAATGGTGAATATATTCAGTAATAATGTCATCATTTTCATTGTGTGCACATGAATAACCAAGCAAAGTCTGAATTTGCAAAAACTATATTCTCAGCACCACCCAAACGCACCAGTGACACATGCTTTTGCAAGTAATGAGCTGACATTAGATATGGTGGACAGTAACTCCTAATCTGGCAGTTAGTTAGTAGTAACCATAACCTTACTATTATCATATTTGATATGCAAAATCACACTAAAGCCTTTAAATGATCAACATTTGAATATTATTTTACTTGATCAGAACTGAGAAAAAACTGTGTACTGCTGTCCTCTGATCAATAGTTCATACTTTATAAACTTATTGTACATGCATTTATTTATAGCATAAATTCCTTTTAGCATCATTCTAAAAACACTCCCCTCTCAGGTTGAGATACACATGAAATTGTTGCTGTGAAATGTGTGCCTGTGATTTTTATGTGCTAGACCTAAGAATAACTTTTATAACATTTCAAGATGAACACTTACTGAACTGAAGCAACTTTTTTGGTTTATGGTTATGGTTTATGATTAACCATACTGCTCCATTTTCTCCTATATCATTCTATATGAGCAACAAAAGCCTGATGTATGACTATGTATGTAGCCTTAAAAAAAAAAACACACTTATTTGCCATGTCAGATTTTATGTTTAAACACATTTTGTACTAAGTCATTAACTGTACTACAAGTCAGTTAATGTTAATCTGAAAACCACTCTTTGCAGTTTCCTTTATGCAAATTAATATTTTTGGTAGGTACCATGTATAAATCATGCGAGATGCACATTTATACAGTTCTCTTATCTACTGTTACAGAAACAGGTTTTGGATACTTTCTGTATTTTGTTTCCAACTTCCCTCAGTATTAGTTCTGAGAAAAAGTCAAGCATCATTTGTTGCAGGTGCCACTTTGCTTGATATTTTGTTATCTAGTGCAATGGCATTAAAAGATTCTAGTGTGGCTTTGGTGTCTAAGTATGTTTTGGGGCCTCTCTTGTAGCATGTTTTAACGATATGGAATGTGCAGAAAGACAGACTGAAAGAGACAGTATGTTTGAGTGAGATAAGAGAGGAGGAGGAGGAGGAGGAGGAGGAGAAGGAGACTACTGGTAGTATATATTCCCAACTCTAAGAGGTTACAATAAACACTATATGAAGAGTTCAGATGCAAAAGCCTCTGAGTGCCATCTGAAATTTTCTTCTAAAATTAGCATTTATATCAGGCATTATTCACTTTGATTTGAGAACAGGACTTATACATTGCCATTAGAGTAAAATTACTTAACCTACACATAGGAGCCTGATAAAAATGCTCATGCTCAAGAAAATGTCAAATGGCACTTGGAGGGTTTTGCATCTGAACTCTTCATACATTAACAGTGTTAAAATCTCCTCAGTTAAGCATATTGCATTCTTTTATATGAACTACTCTTGTTCATTTAGACAGCTTCACACTGAGGCCAACAATTAGCACTGTTGTCTTTAAAAACTTGTGACAAAAGAAGCAGCAAGTCCTTTCCCACACTGTCTGAAGCCATCTGAAACCAAGCCACAACATAATAGAGAGAATAGGTGGAGAGGGATAATAAAAACCTTTTGCACCAGGGAAGTTTGATAACTAATTCTTTAGAATGACTATAAGTGCATTTAAATAGTGCAATGTTTAGAAAACTTCACTGTATATCATCCACAGGAAGGTTCATCTGTAATGTAGAGTGCAGTGCTTCACTGTGCAGCGTTGCACAATGAATATGGAAGAGTCATTGGAGAGAAACCCTACCTCCAGTCTCATCAATGTCATGGGACACAAACCTCAGACAAGCCTGGAGCATTTTGAAACAAACTGCAGTGGTCTGATTGGCCACAATCTGCCAATAAACAAAGAACAAGCAGTTAAAGATCAACACCTTGCCAACTGTTAAACAAAAGGGTGGATCAGTTATGCTATGTCAAACAGAACATAGTGTACCAATAAATGGAACAAAACAATCCATATACTCACCTCTGGAAATTATCGCAAGCACTTTAGTAGTGTCCGTCTGCATATGACAATCATTAATAAGAAAATTATTGAATTATATTGATAAAGCAACAATAGACAAGAGGCAAGCTGGGTTAAGAGTGACATTCCAAGACATAGATTTACTGTACAAAATGAAGACAAAATGTACCTGGACAATTTGATGCTGCCAAGCACAGTAAACCACAGGCATGGTTGCAGGGCATCCCACACCCTCAATTAACTTTCATTACTTTCATTTTCATTTAAAATGACTGTATAGAGGCTTTATAGAGATTTTAAACACCCACAAAGAGCAATTTGTCACTAGAAAAATTCATAATGTCAGCTACTTAACCCTCTACGGTACACGGGTCCTGCTTAAAATTGGACACTATAACAATATAAGTAAACATTTTAATTTTTTTTATTATTTTTTTTTAAACATTTGTTGCCTTAAGGCAACATTGTACCACAACGGACTAAATGAAACATTTGATATTTTCATGCAGAAAAAATTAATACATTTATTTAAAACATCAATTTCTTTAATCAAACATTTGAACAAACATATTTATCACACTTTTGATGTTTTGCACATCTCATATTTAACAAAAAGTAAGATTTCATACCCACATGTTGCTTTCAGGCAACACTGTACCATCGTGGATCACAAGTATAACCAAACTATCATATCTGTTATCATACCAAAACATTATAATTAGTGTTGTTTCAAAGTAAAAAAAATTAAAATGATCATAACCTTATGCTAACTTATCCTTTGAAGCATGCACATACACACACAAGCACATGCATGTAAAATCTCCTTCCTCACTAATGACTCCTCACTGCTTGTGAAAGCTGAGGAAGCACTTCCACTCCACAGAATATGTGCAGATATTGTATAAGAATTGCAATTCTTATAAATGAATTACAATATCACGCAAAAATGCAAATACATTTAGATAATTCTAACTTTTTTCTTACAAATATCATATACATGTATGCTATGCTATATGCCTGGTATGGCCACATGTGATTCCATTACGGTACAATGTTTTTTTGTAATTTCCTATGATATATTTGATGATATATTATTAAGTATAAGTATTAAGTTTTTGAAAATACTTCTTTACTAAGCAGTGAAGGTGATTCAGATTTTTTGTTGGCAATTATATGAATGAAAATTGATGAAAAATGCACCTTTCTCTGGACAAAATATGGAGTGAAGTGAAACGGGAAACAAAATAGACCCCTATGGGTCATGTGACCACTTTTTTGCAATTTCATTTGTTAGTATTTGATTTCTTTACTAAAATAGCATTGATCCATTAAATGGGTGGCTCTTTTTTTTTTTTAAAGGAGGCAACAGGGTACCATAGATGGTTAAGATTGTACCCATTCTCAGTCTCGGAAATCGCAGTCTTAAAAGCACATTATATTTCCAAGTGACAGTGGAAGACCTGCAGTTATTGTGATGAGCCTAACCTACATAACTTCGTGACATGCAAAGACATGAGATTTGGTCAGATATGTTCAAACAGTGTATGTTCCGTGTGTTTACCGTTTCACAATGTGTTTTATCCTCAGAGAAAACATTTACCCAGCAATTTAAACTGTAAATATTATTTTTTTTGTCAGTATCCTGCCTGCCCACATTCCTGTGACCTGGTTTGATAGTGAGGGAACACCTATGAATACGTCATATCAGTGCTGTGCACACGTTGTCTGCACATCGCGCACATACGTTGCGTTACGGCGATTTTGTACGAAAAGTATGGTACTTTAATTGTTAAGACTTAGTTCTTTCTAAGCTGTACGGCGGAAAGATATTTACATGTTCCTGAGCGGCTGAAAGGTAAACAAAGTGTCTGAGCAGGTGAGCAAGAGTCAGGAGCTGGAGCGCTGGAGTGATTTCCTCTGTGAGCACAAGTAAGATTTTCATTCTTCTTCTCAAATTCCTAACAGACACTGACCAGTTCCAGCATTTAATTAAGTGAGACTTGAAAACGCTAGGACATTACTCACGTACGGCGAAGTGCTGACCAGTCTGCTTAGGATTCGGCTGTGAGTTGCCGGTGTGAGCTGCTGAAGTGTATGCGCTCAGCTGATCTCTATAAAGTCTAATCAGTTTCCCGTACGCTAGTTTCCATACAGCTGGGAAACTGTCTAGGAAAAAAAAATCACGTCGTATTATCATAAATGGTGGTTTATGTAGCTTAAAATATATTAAAACAGCACTTAAAGATTTAAAACGAACAAACCCTTGTTAAAATCTTTTAGCAGCTATAGCCTTCAGGGAAAAGCACAGTAGTTCCTGCTTCAAAATCCTAATACAAAAAACATATATTTTTATATTTAATATAAATTGTGCATTTTGAGTGGGTGTACTGCAGTAGGCTATATGAGCATTATTAGGCTAGCAGTTGTGCAATAAAGAGCCAGATACAACGGCTGAGCTTGGGCTATTTCGGAGTAAGAAAATAGAAATGTGTGTGTGTGTGTGTGTGTGTGTGTGTGTGTGTGTGTGTGTGTGTGAGAAAAAGTGTGTACTTACCTATTCTTCTGGTAAAAATATATATTCACAGGAAAAAAAAAAAAAATATATATATATATATATACACACACACATACATAATAACTTATCTGTACTTACAGTGGTTGAGGAGCTTTCAGGTCACTTGCTGGACAGTGATCAATATGGAGTGAAGTGTCAGTTGAGTTGGCTTGACTGAGCACTGAAATCTGGCTTTCAAAGATCAAATAGTTTCAGCAACTTTCCTACTCAAATGAATCACTATTTTGAACAAATCAATTGAGTAAATGATTCAATGACTCACTCGTAAAACAATCATTTGTTGTTCTTCAATGAATCATTATAATCGGTTCAATTAATGGTTAAATAATCGGTTCAAATAATGATTCAATGACTCACTCAAAAACACAGTTGCTTGTCGCCACCTACAGGTGTAATGATGTAACACAGAAGTGATACATACAATGCTGTCCAATCAGATTGGAGATCCACTCCAGATTTACTGGAGGACAGCCATTTTGATTTGATAGACTTTATTAAAGTTATTAAATTTTAGGTGATCATAGGTGATGCTCTGTAACATTACACTCTAAATGCTGTCAAATTCATAGTAGCAAAAACTGCCACTTGTAAACCTGGACCACAAATTCAGTCATACGTAGCACGGTACACAGTACTTGTAGCAATAGCTAACAATTACATTGTATGGGTCAAAATTATGGATTTTTCTTTTTTGCCAAAAATCATTAGGATATTAAGTATGTTCCATGAAGATATTTTGTAAATTTCCTACCATAAATATATCAAAACTTAATTTTTGGTTAGTAATATGCATTGCTAATAACTTAATCTGGACAACTTTAAAGGCGATTTTCTCAATATTTAGATTTTTTTGTTTTTGTTTTTGTTTTGTTTGTTTTTTTTTTGTACCCCCAGATTCAAGATTTTCAAATATTGTGCTGTCCTAACAAATCATACATCAGTAGAAAGCTTATTTATTCGGCCTTTGGTGTATAAATCTCAATTTCAAAAACTTGACCCTTATGACTGGTTTTGTGGTCCAAGGTCACATTACTACGCTATAGGCTACATGGAGATACAGAATTTGTTTGTGAAGACAGTGGTTTGTTTTTGTGCTTCCACGTTTGTTTGTTTGTTTTTGTTTTTTTGCAGTTCACACATTTTTCTGTTTTGTAAACGTTTTTTTTTTTTTCATTAAATATGGTTAACACGGAAATTTCTCTATAGAGTAGCCTAAAAAGTGTGACAACTAGCCCCGTCTCTAGTCTATAGCCCATTTAACCGATATGCGTCCCTGTGTAAATCATTAATGTATAGCCTATAATATAAACTGTACGTTCTGTGATTTCAAAACAGAATTTAACAAAATGAGATGGAGAAGCCCGCATTCAACTGGTGTTGCTTCATGAACTGCCCTAATAAGCGCGTCTGATGCGAGGGAAGCTCGTGCGTTTGGTAGTGATGTAGATGTGTGTGGTTGGTGGATGAGATAAAAACGCATTCGCACGGATCCAGTCCTCTGCTCCAGACTTCATGTAAATACTCCACAAAAGATCGCGGAGGGACGGCACTTTCACAAACACCTCGTACACGACACACAACTTCCACTAAATCCACCTGGAAACTAGATACAACGCAAATTTGCGCCAATGAAGGGTGAAGATGATGCAAATACTGCGAGGAAAGATGAGGAGGCTGATGGCTCGGGTGAGTTTCTCGTGTTTTATATTCAGAATCCTGATTGCGCGTTTATTTTTGTAACAATGAATATTAAAGATGGACAGATAATGAATCGCTGCGTTGCCAAACAGAATCCACTCAGACAACATATTCATTTCTAACGCGTGTTTATAATGCTCAGATTGCTTTGCAAAACAGTATTTATAACATCAAGCTATGTTGTAAATAATGCATTTGAGCAATAACCTGTTGACTGGTGTTTTTAGTAATAAAATAATACTAATATTGAAGTCAGATATGATGAATGGATAAAAAGGCTTGCGTTATTAGGTGAGCAACGTCGTTCTGGGGGTTTAGTGCAGTCACGTATTGCCTTCAGGCACACACACATACACACACACACTGAGCACAGGAGGAAAATCCATCGCAGCATCATCTTCACCTGAGGAGAGAGATGCTGGTCTGAGGGGGCGGTGCATGTCAACCTGAGCTGTCAGAGGGGATTTTCCCATTTGGGGTTATATAGAGGAATGGCTTTTCAAAAAGAAATTGTTTAAGGGAGAATGTTGTTATATTATCTACAGGGATTTTTGTAGTAGAATGATGCATAAAACCTGTAATATTTTCCATAGTTGTTAAAAAATTATTGCTGTCATTTGACTTCATTATAGTGAATGTAATCATTTATTAGCTATTCATTAGCTAATCTCAACAAGCAAATGAAAAATCCACTGGCAAATGAGTTTGTTCTAATAAGTATAAGCCACTCTAAAGAAACAGGTAATGTTCTGGCAGAAAATGACCAGAAATCATGTCGTACATCAATTAGCTATTCAATAGCCTTTGTGTTCCTCTTCTGACGGCAACTGATTTTATATGGTTTCTTGGTGGAACATGCTGTTCGGTTTTGTTTATTAGCTTGTCTGTCTCCGTTGATCTAGGTGATGGATCAGATGGACTAGCAGTTAATAGGGCTGAGATTGATCTGTCAGACGTTGACCGGTAACAAACCAGATATCATGTTCCAAAAAGTAGCTTGACCATCTTGGTACTGGTGATATGACAGGGATTTTCCAGCATTAACAGAAAGCAGTGAAATCTTTCTCAAACTCACTTTTTAATATAAGAAAATTGCTCTAAAGGTTGTTTACTTATTACAGTAAATATTATATAATAATATAACATTAATGTGTCTCGGATCATGTGAATGAATCATTTTGACATTTAATATGTTATTTTAATATTAAAAGATGTTCGTATTAATACTCAAAGTATCCATTAAATATATATATATATATATATATATATATATGTATAATTAACCGAATAAAAGAAAAAAAAAAAATATATATATATATATATATATATATATATTTTTTTTTTTTTTTTTTTTATTCAGTTATTTATTTCTTGTGTTATTTATCATGTTCAAATTTATACTGAGTACAAAAGAAAAAAGGCAAGCTGACATTATTGCAGTGACAATCTCCCTGGAGCAATCCGAGGGTTAAGCACGCACACACACACACACAGACACATACAGACACACTTGTATCGTACAATGACCTACATATGCATTCTAGGGAAGAAAATTTAGGCATGTGTTCCATAGGACATTGTTTTTGTTTTCTTTTTTATTTGATATTTTGTGTTTCACAATACAATAACATTGTCATATTACCACCCCATTTTTAAAAACATTATTTTGTTTATTATGCTTTAATCAAAGTCTAAAGATGATGAGTTTTCAATGTGTCTTAAATTAATTGCATTTGCTCTCAGCTGCTCTGTAATTACGTTGGAAGACATTATTGTTATCAGGCCTCTGTGGTTCTTACATTCATTTTGAAGAATATATTGATCCTTTGCTGCCCTCTCTGTTTTTTCTCCAGAGCTGTGATCTATAAAAAGCAACAGAAGTTGTTATGGCATTAAATATAGCATGTTCCTACACTCTGCCATCTTACTGAAAATCAAATGTAAACATTTTCAAATTTAAAAAAAAATTGTAATCATGAAAATAAGAAGATATATTTAAGATTCTGCACAATTTATTGGGCACTAAAAATAAATAAATTAAAAAAATATAATAATGATCATGTGACCACTTAAAATGTTGGGCTGTCTGTTGCTCTTGATTAGGCATTATTTTTCTAGATTATTTTTAATTTGCAAACTTGATTTTTATCTTTAAAGGGAACCCTGGGTATTAAGACTTGTATGGCTTAATATAACTGAAATATGTAGAAAACCCATGAAAGATTTATGTCTTTTTAAAAAATCCATGTCGTTATAAACATATTTTGGGGGGCATTGTTATTTTGATATTGTGAAATGATTGCACTCGGTGAGCTACTGACGCAACCTGTTGCTGTTTTTACCACAACACAACTCAGAATATAAAATACTGAAACGATGCCACATTGTGCTGCTTTTGGTTCTAATTTTCAGTCACAGGGTAACAAGAGAAGTGATGTAAGTCTTCACTGCTTTTCCTAGTGATAAGAAGAGAAGAAAAGAATGGGAAGATGCCTGTGGATGAATAAAACTTCCTAAAGACCCGTGTTTTTGTTCTCGCCAGTTCAGCCCTGATGCCTTTGAGGCTTTTGTAGACCACAGCTACTGAAAGAACTTACAAACACTAGAGACAAGAAATGCTAGATGCTATCCTAGCAGGATGTAAGCATGCCGAGGCTTGTCATGAAGCTGCGTGTGGATTTCACTTGATATCCAGAGTGTTTAGACTCCTTGTGGGGATAAGTTGATGGTACAGCATTTGGTTTAAGCCTATGCTTATATCCATTGCCACCTGTATGTTCTTTCAGTAGGTGTGGTCATTGTATCTGTATTTTATTTTATTTTATTTTACTTTATTTCAAGCTGTAATAAAGCTGTAATATTTTGAGTTGTGTTGCTGGTCAGTAGGGCCAGTAGCTCACTGAGTGCAACCATTTCACATCATCGAAATAATGGCGCCCCCATAGTCCAAAATATGCATAAAACGATATGGATTTTTTTATTAACGTAAATCTTTGATTGGTTTTCTACTACATATTTCAGTAAGAGACATCATTTATGTTATTACAAGTCATACAAGTCTTCATACCTGAGGTTTCCTTTAAATATAAGTCAAACTAAACTTTAAACCAGCTGGTTATGTGCAATTCTGTGTCACAAATAGTTTCTGAGATTAATTTAGCATTGCACTTTAGATTTGCATTGACAAATTTGTGTTTGCTCTTCAACAGGTGAGAAGCTCTTGGGTTTCAACAGCACAGAGGAGCAGCCACCAGGCCCGGGTGGACAAGACAGCATGTGGCGAAATGAGAAGTATGAAACTGTTCCGTTGGATGTGAAGGGGATTGATGAAGACAGTTCTAAAGGCACTAGAGATTCTCTATACCCCAAGACTGCAGTAAGTCACAAAAAAAACCCCCCAAAAAAAAACTATTCCTCCTCATTCAATTTGTCCATTTTATTTCAGGCATAAAGATGTATTTCCAGTTCCTTACCTGGTTTTCCTGTCTTTCTAGTACAGCGTAATTTGCAAGGCAAACTATGGACAAATATTTGGACATCTGAATGCTTCAGTTGACACCTTGGTCGGGAACATGTCATATGTGATATTAAAGCTAGGGAGGTTAAATGACATAAAAAGTCACATTTGCATTGTAGTTCTGTTGTTTATGCAAGATAAATAGTCTTGTTAGCTCTTATCATGACTGATAATATATATTTCATTGAAAGCTAAAGCCTGCCAAACACATCTCGGCTAGAACCCATACTCCAGATGGTGCAATAAACTTTAAGCTCTGCTGATTTTGCGTACTCTTTGGGTGCGTAAAACTACTTTGCATGCTGAGGGCGTATTTGAACTTCTTTGCAAATCTGCAGGACAGGCTGGTCACTTTGAAACCTTCTACTAATCCTAAATGACTTTATACAAATATGTTTGACCATGTATTGGGTGCCTTTGGTACTTTTTGAGTGGTGTGCTACTCATCCTTATAAGGATGTAACCACATATTCAGGATTAAGATGACAAATCGTCTGCTGAAAAGAACACTTGTCAAGCAGTAAACTTAAATTTGCATCTTAATAAGCTTTTGACAGCTTCCTTCACTATATCTCATTATTTATAATTCTTTGAGTCAAACATGCAATAGATTGTTTGTTTTTCCTATTAATATCTTGTTCAGAAATCTTCCATGAGAAATATTTACAGGACTGAAAAGTGTGACCCCTAGTCCTGGTCCAAAGATTAACTACAATAGGAGGAAAAAAAAGTTTAATTTGACCTTTTTACGCTTTTTTATAATCATGTATAATATAACATAATAAATAATGTTATTTAAAAATCAAAATATATTAAGGCATGGGAATGCCTTTTTTACTTATTGCGCTGAGCTAATGTTTGTTTGTTTGTTTGTACCGTCCCTATAGATATTTGGTGTTCATGTAAATCCCAGCATTGTTCTGACTTCCTCATTACGCAGAACTGGTTTAAGTGGTTTAATATATGGGCTGGAAACCCTAAGGTCTTGGAATCAAACCTCACAAGGGATGACGCATGAATACCAGCCTGTTCTTAAGCAAAGTGCACTGAATGTTCTGAAAACACTGTGCCTGCAGTAAACTATAGGTCTATCATTTTTTTGTTTTTTTTTTTTTTTTGGTTGGAAGCATCTGCTAAATAACAAAAAAGACTTATGTGTCCTGTGTTTAAGCAGAGGGAACAAACTATGAATCCGTGTTGCTCAATGCCAGGGTGGAAATTGAATACCTTTGAGTGATTGCCTCTTTGTCCTGATAAATGGATTATTGCACTGCTCATTTGTTGGAAAAAAGAAGTAGACTTTAAGTCAGTATCACCTTGTTATTGGTTTCAAAGAAAATCTGTTTCTTTGTAAGACAAACCCACTTGTAAATACTTGCGTGTGTCAGTAAATGTATTTATAGTTACTGTAATCTGTAAAGTGGAACACAAATATTAACTACTGTTACAAAACTTTATAACAGTAAAAAATATAAAATATTTTTTATAAAATAAATCTCTCATGCTCAGCAAGGCTGATCAAAAATAGTAATAAAATAAAATAAAATAGTAATAAAACTGTAAAACAATAATATTGTGAAATATTATTACAATTTTAAATAATTGTTTTCTGTTTTAATAGTATTTTAGAATGTAATTTATTCTTGTGATGCAAAGCTGAATTTTCAGCAGCCATTTCTCCAGTCTTCAGTGTCACAATCTTTCATTCAGACGTGCTGAAAGGTGCAGTAGGAGATCTTGGAAAATGCTAGCTTTAGCCTGATAGCACTTAAAGCGAACATCCCACCCTCCCTGCAAATCGCCATCCAAAGTCGCTCCCCCTGAATGCATGAACGTGAACAGACCAGACGACCAGAGACAGCATTACTACAATACATTGTAACACCGAGTTGAAAAGTGCAAATGGCCCAGACAGGAAAACTGTGTGGTGCTGATAATGCACGAGAGATGAGAAGATGGCGTACTTTCCCAGAGTTTAATAAAATACCTCACGCGTCGACACGCTCGTCCACATACATGGGGATCGAGCTGGGAAAAATTTACACAACCATGCATCTCAGGTCACAAATAGAAAGGAAATAAATAAAGAGAGACAGATGCCGGTAGAGCGAGTCATCTCTTCACCTTTCCAGAACGTACAGACACGTTATGCGCATGCGCAGTTGTCAGTCTGCCACAAAACTACCGTAAATGCTCTAGTGGCCGTTACAACATCATATGTCATTAACCGTGAGAACACTTTATAGTACAGTTAGTTAAAGTATTACAATACCAGGACGGAAGATCAGGTTGTTGATGTTTGCCTGCCATTCTCACCCTGTCTGCACAGCGCACATGAATGTGCTATTGACGTATGTTGTCTGTGCGAACAGGGTGTGCAGAGGTATGCAAATACCTATGCTGACAGGCAGGTAGGGCAGCCTATCATAATGTTTGGACCAAACATTTTGATGGGACGTACATTGGTTCTACACCTTCCACAGAATATGTAAATGCATATAAATACATTTAGTCCATTTAACTTAATGATTGCTATCGGGATGTGAAGAGACTTTCAACCAGCATAACAAAAATTGTTTCTAAAGACACTCACCTATTGCACCTTGAAGTAACATTTCCTCTTATTATAAATGTTGACCTCAGTTATGCTGCTTACAGTGTAAAAATGCTGTGTATTTTCATTTTTTCTTATTCATTTTATTCTTTTATGTCAAGAAAGTTCAAAAGAGCAGCGTTTACTAATTTGATTTTTGACGTTTTTTTTTTTTCGTGAAAATGTAAAAGTCTTTACTATCACCTTTGATCAATTTAATGTAACCTTGCTGAATAAAACAATTAATTTCTTAAAAAAATGCTTTAAAATACAAAATGCTGCCCCCAAAATTAAACAGGAGTGTAGATGCACCAGTAGGTTTCAACATAGGTAATTATGCTGTTAAAAACAGCAAATTTAACATCTCATAGATTGAGCTGTAATTTTGTTTGGTGGGTACCTCTCTTGCCCCATGTTTCTGTGTGTCCTTGTCCAAACTAACAACGCCCCAAACTCACAGCACTCAAGCCAACAGAGCAACATTGAAAGCACCACAGAGCCACAGTGTTTACCATATACTGGAAAATCAGCCGATGAATGGTTTACTTATAGTTGTCTCAGTTAAGTAAACTGGAGTAGAATAGCATTTAACATAAATACACCTTTAAAGGGCCAAAAATCTGCCACACCCGTCATAAAATGTAAGAATTTGCTTGTGAAGTCTGCTGAAAGTCCACAGTTCACAGGCAGGTTTATGTCTATGTCTGTAATAGATGTAGTGATTACTTAATATTACTAAATGCATTTTTTTTTTGGTTGATAAGTTTTAAGGTTGACGATCATGGTTAGCATCATGATTCAGATCCCATCATTGCTTCTGTTCATCATTCATCATTGCTTCATATCATTTTTTTACATCTTCACTTATTTTAAATAAAATGTCAAAAGATATTTACTTAAAGAGACAGTTCACCTAAAAATGAAAATTCTGCCATTAATTACATACACTTATGTTGTTCCAAACCTGTAAGACCTTTGTTCATCTTCAGAACACAAATTAAAATATTTTCATTAAAAAAAAAAATTAAATTTGTGTTCCGGACGAAGGTCTTACGGTTTGAAATGACATGAGGGTGAGTTATTAATGACAGAATTTCAGTTTTTGTGTGTATATCCCTTTGAAATCATGTAATAATCTACTGATGCAAATTTAGTCTTTTAAATTCAAACTGTACAGATGCATCTAATACTTTTTTATAAACTCTTTGTTTTTCTCAGCTCCGGAAAGCTCAGCAGGGAAGTGAGAGACCAAAGGACGCAAAACTGTGGCCGTACTTCCAGGATGGCCTAAGGCGGATAGATTATGTTCTCACCTATCATGTTCAGAAGCCCCAGAGCACTCGCAAACAGTCGTCCAAGTCCTGCTTGTGCTGCAAACGTAACCGGAACAACCCACCTGCTCACGTGGACCCTGAACTCGCAGCCCAGGAGCAGAGGCTGGACTACCATGAGGACGACCAACGCCTGCGCAGGGAGGAGTTTGAGGAAAACCTACGTGAAATGGGTCTAGAGATGGAGAGAGAGGAAGGGGTGAGTCCCACTTTGTGTTCATTTATAGTGGGGATTCATAATCTAATTTGACATAAAATTAATAAGACATTTAAGAGTTTGCACTACTCATAGGTGACTAACATAAGCAAATTTGTGACATGAACCATCTGAACTCCTTAAGATGGTTATCTGTCAGTTGTTCGTGCTCCCATAAAGCTTAAAATGCTCTTTGGCTTATTATCAAATCATACTGGAAAACCATACAATATTGTTGTATGATATATGGATAGATAGACAGATAGATAGATAGATAGATAGATAGATATAGATAGATAGATAGATAGATAGACAGATAAAGAAATTTCATTTTGTTTTATTTTATTGCAATTAATTTCACTTTTTTATTTTTTAATTTAATTTAATGTTATTTTATTGCAGTTCATTTAATTGAACTTCATTTTTTTATTATTTCATTTTATTTTATTTAATTTTTTTTATTTAATTTTTTTTTAACTTCACTTTATTTTATTTTATTGCATTTTATTTAATTTTTAATTTTATTTTATTGAATTTCATTTAATTTCACTTCACTCATTTTATTTACTTATTTATTTATTTATGTAAGGCCTCCGGTCATTTATTTAGCGCATCCAAACTTACTTCAGTGGGTATATGCTAAGCAAAAACACACTTTGCCGCATTTGCATTTAAATTACATAAACTGACATAAAATCTGACATTAACTATACAATAAATGTTGTTTCTACTCCTTAAATAGTTAAAAATAGCACTGAACCAGCCAGTGTGTATGTGCTGTCCTATGTGCACATCCTAAATGCACGTCCTATGATTCTTTTATTTAAAAGATGGGAATTATTCCGCTATACTGCATGTTGGACTTTTTCCCATTCATAAATAATGAGTACACCATCTTTCTACACGCAAATGATCCATTGAAACCAAGAACTATAACTATAAAATTAACTGTAATAATGACTAACGATACTGTACACACCAACCCATGCATTTCTGTCATCTTCTGCTTTAAATGCTCGATCTTTTTAAAACCAGAAAGATTCTGATTGGCTGTAAGCGTTTTTGTCGTCCATTAGCTGAAGCTGATTCCAATTATATTGTTTCTCTTTGTCCTTATCAGTGTAGTTGTCGTGTCATGTGAATATTCTTTTGCTCTGCAAACTTTTTTGTAATTATATGTTTATTGTTATCATCCTTGGTGTGTCTTTGATTAAATTATAAAACAAAATAGAAGGACTTTTTTGAACCATGGGGTTAATTTCAAAAACTAGGAGACATTAGCTGATTTCACACATTAAACCTGGTAAATTACTATTAAAATGGCTGAATTTGCATTTACATTCATGCATTTAGCATATGCTTGTTTCCTAATCTAGCTTTCAATCTCCTATTGTATTCAATGTGTATTGCTGGTTCTGTGATGAATTGTTTATGTTCTTCTATTGTAAGTCACTTTGGATAAAAGCACCAGCTAAATTCATAAATGTAATAGTAATTTTACACCTTCTAATTATGGTATTTCTCAATAGACCCTGTACTCATACATGAACTCTAACAGTAATTTACCAGTAATCTTCCAGAAAATACTATGTGGGAAAGTGCCTACTGTGATGTGCCTTTTTGTAAATTTCAGTCACCAAGGCTATAATCTCAGCTGGAATTAAGCCACTGTGAATGATAACATCCACCCACTGAGAAATGCAACCGTGCTCATCAACTCTAGCAAACTGATGAATTGGCTTGTAAGCAGCTCTTTGCTAACATTAGCTGTAATGTGAAATAGACATGCAGATCTTCAACAGTCTGGACACTTGAAATGGTCGTCCTCATGAAAATGAAATTCGAGGACCAGTCAGTTCAGCTTTGAGGCTGATACATTCCTTTGATCTTAAATATTGTGTATTATGACCAGTTATTTTTATTAATCTCTCCAGTTTGTTTAAATTAATTCAGGTATAACTGATTCACTTATACAGCAGGATAATCATTCTCTTTTGTTGACCCAGTTTTGAAACACTTCAGTGGTGAGGACTACACGAATAGTTTTATTTGTCAGGTATTTTCTCAGTGACGTTTCCCAGTGATATCATGAAGAGGTATTTTTCTTTTTTATTTTATTCTAAGTTTATTTTGGCAGAAGATTATGGAAAAACTAGTCAGCTTGTAGAAATGGTAAAGCGTGCTATATTACTGATGTTAAAGAGTTGTCACCCTTAGGATACATGCAATTATTTGAATTCTGAATTGTTCCCAAGTTCCGCCAACACTATAATTGCTGATTGTAAAAATGAATTCATTTGATTGTTGGCAATCATAAAACAACTTCACACTTACTTTTTATATGTAATGCTACTAATTTGCAGTTTTATTATGATTAGCAACTTGTCTTTCAAGCTTAACTTCTATAAACCCATGTCATTTGCTTTAATGTTCGCAGATTACAGGGATTTAACTTTTTCCACTACGCTGGATGTTCTCATAGACAGCTCAGTCAGAATTAGGTGAAGAGGTCTTAGAGGACTAATCATCAACAAAGTGAAGTGTTTATCGTGCAGAGGATAATAAACTGAAGTATTAGTCTAAAGGACTAAGATAAAGTACGGATAATTGCTTCCTGAATCCAGATAATTTGGGTTTACTTTAGATTATTCAGATTATTGTTTCTTATTTGTGACCCTGGACCACAAAACCAGTTTTTTCATCATCTTAAAGCTGAATAAATAAGCTTTCCATTGTATGGTTTGTAAGGACCTATCCTTACAATATTTGGTCGAGATACAACTATTTGAAAATCTGGAATCTGAGGGTGCAAAAAAATCTAAATATTGAGAAGATCGCCTTTAAAGCTGTTTTAGCAATGCATATTACTAATCCAAAATTAAGTTTTGATATATTTACAGTAGGAAATTTACAAAATATCTTAATGGAACATGATCTTAATATCCCAGTGATTTTTGGCATAAAAGAAAAATCGATCATTTTGGCCCATACAATGTATTTTTGGCTATTGCTACACACATTTTTAGGTTTTGTGGTCCAGGGTCACATTTCATGCCAAACAATGTCTTATATTATGACATTTTTAGCTTCCTCTCCTTCTGAGTTGAATTCTAATACATTTAATACTGTTACTGAACCTTCAAGAATCATATTAGTCTATCTCAGACCCAGCTTTGTGCCAAAAACAATATTTTTCTCTGTATTAAATGGATCACTATGTTTTTGCCCATAACTCTTGAGCGTGACGAGGCCAATATGAATGTAAACATAAAGAAATACTGATAAGACTGTAAGAAGAACTTGCTCTGTTTGAACCATATTGTCAAAAACAGTGTCACTCCCCTAAACCTGATGTCAAACAGATCAAACCAATGGGTTGAGAGAGGAAGAAATAAAATAGAAATTTTATTTTGTTTTATAGACAAAAGTAACACTAACATGTATAAACACATTCACAACTAAAATGGTACCAAGATGTCATTGTTAATTTAATTGGGGTTGAATTGGGCTTGTAAATACTTGTATATAATGTTGTTTAAGAGTAGAAATACCTGTTTGTGTTGTTCTTCGCTGAAAGCAGTGGCTGGGATTGAACAGACTGGGTCAGACCTTGTGTGTGGGATGTGAGTTATAACAAGAGTGGGTCATTTGAAGCAAATCTTACATAACCCTCTTTTCAGCTTCAGAAAACCAAGAGAGAAGTCCTGCTCTTCATGGCTGAGATTTTTTCTTCATTTCTGTGAATTTATTTTCTCTCGAAAGGTCCTTCGTGAAGAAGGAAACCTAGTGCGTTAAACCCTTGAAAAGAGATCTTGTCCATTTCTTGAGTAGTTTATGAATGGTGTGCATGTTTTTCTTTCAGAATACTCTGTATGAACTATATGTATATAGTAATGTTTTTCAATTATAAGCATTGCTATTAAAGGCTTAGTCCACCCAAAATCATTAATTACTCACCCTCATGTCGTTCCAAACTTGTAAGACCTTTGTTCATATTCAGAACTCAAATTAAGATATTTTGATGAAACCTGAGAGCTTTGTGACCCTGCACAGACAGCACGTTCAAGGCCAAGAAAGGTAGTAAGAACATCATTAAAGGGGTCACCGGATGCAAAATTCACTTTTACATGTTGTTTGAACATTAATGTGTGTTGGCAGTGTATGTACACATCCATCCTATAATGATAAATATCCACCCAGTGTTTTTTTTTTAAATCCCTATAAATCATAACCCCTTTTTCAAATCAAGCCATTCTCAGATTCTTGACTGAGTGACGTCACACAGACCAAAGTCGCGCCCACGATTGCTGATTGACATGGCCGTCTTAACTTAGATCTGCCCTGAGTGAGCTGTAAACAATCCACCATTGTTTCGTTATGAATCTTTGCAAATCACCTTCCTAATAATATCCTAGTTAGCAAATTCCGTGGTTAAAGTTTACAGTCTCTCAGAGAACCGCTCGACACCCCATGGAAGAGAGAAGCAGGGTGAGCAGAGCTCATTAGCATTTAAAGGCACATGCACCGAAACCACTCACTGTGAATAGAGCTGTTTTTGCCAAGGTAAAAAGGGTGGTGTTTTACACTACCACTGAGAAATTAACCAAAGTATGTAATGGACTTTTCACTAAGACCCTAAAGAATCATATCAACTTGTGGAAAATGGGCATTTGATAACCCCTTTAAAATAGTCCATGTGACATTAGTGTTTCAACCTTAGTTTTATGAAGCTACGAGAATACTTTTTGTGTGCAAAAAAACAAACAAAAATAATGACTTCTTTCAACAATTTCTTCACTTTCCTGTCAGTCTTCACCACATTTTCAGGAGAGTAACCACTGATGTGACAAGGACTATTTTATCGATGTCCCTACTACCTTTCTGGGTCTTAAAGGGGTCATCGGATGCCCATTTTCCACAAGTTGATATGATTCTTTAGGGTCTTAATGAAAAGTCTATAATATACTTCAGTTAAAAATTCTCACTGGTAGTGTAAAACAACACCCTTTTTACCTTGCCAAAATCAGCTCTGCAAAAATCATCCCATTCTGGTCAAGGCTGCTTTAAATGCAAATGAGCTCTGCTCACCCCGCCCCTCTCTTCTCTCTGTGTATAGACGAGCCTGTTTACGTTAGCCGCATTTAGCCACTAAACTTGCTAACTAGCACAGTATTAGAAAAGGCGATCGCAAAGATTCATAAAAAAACCCTTATACTCACTTCTGCTGTAAGTGAAGCTGGATCACGAATGATTTGCGTGAACATACACTCATTTATGTAGATCGGGAGGCGCATTCCCTTCATAAAAAAAAATAAATAAATAATCCACTGCATCTTCAGCAGCTCAGATGTCGGGAGTAAATGACGACCACTACATTCATTATTACATCCAGCAATACAATATCTCAATCGCTCAATTCTTGTCTAACTTACATCCCTGCTTCGGCATCAAAACATAGAGGTTGGACTGTTACAGCTGATCTGAGGTAAGAAACTAATGTCAATCAACTATCGTGGGAGCAGCCTCTGTGTGTGACGCAACAATGGCAGGCATCTGAGAAAAAGGGGATATTATTTTTACAGATTAATTAAAAACCACTGCATGGATTTTTACCATTACAGGGTAGATTTGTACATACACTGCCAACACACATTGATGTTCAAACAGCATGTAAGAGTAAACTTAGCATCCGATGACCCCTTTAAACATGTCAGTTGTGTTTCTGGCTATGCAGGGTCATAAAGCTCTTAGATTTCATCAAAAATATAATGTTTCCAGGGATCAAGGTTATATATGAAGAGTTCAGATGCAAAACCAGCTAAAAGCCATCTCGGTCAAAAATGAGATAATGATACTGAGTGAATGCTCTTGACACATATTATACGCCCATCAAATACTTTTACTTCAAACTCACTAAAATACCAGCCTCAATAGCTGAATTTATAAAAATGATGCCCGTTCAAAAGTTTACATACACTTGATTTTTAATACTGTGTTGTTACCGGAATTATCCACAGTTGTTTTTCAGTGATAGTTGTTCATGAGTCTCTTGTTTGTTCTGAACAGTTAATTCTTCGGGTCCCACAAATTCTTTGGTTTTTCAGCATTTTTGTGTATTTGAACCCTTTCGAACAATGACTGTATGATTTTGAGATCCATCTTTTCAAACTGTGGACAACCGAGGGACTCATATGCAACTATTACAGAAGGTTCAAATGCTCACTGATGCGTCAGAAGGAAAAAAAACGATGTATTAAGAGCCGGGGGATGAAAACTTTTGAACAGGTTAATTTTTCTTATTTTGCCTAAATATCTTTTTTTTTCATTTCCCTTCAGAAGCTACAAAAGATACTTGCATGTTTCCCAGAAGACAAAATAAGTTCAGTTTAACCTGATCTTCAAATTCAAAAAGGTTTCACCACCCGGCTCTTAATGCACTGTGTTTGCTTTTGAAGCATCAGTGAGTGTTTTAACACACACACATACACACACATCTGTGGGTTATTCAGGTAACAACACAGTATTAAGAATCAAGCATATGTAAACTTTTGAACGGGGTCGTTTTTATAAATTCAACTATTATTTTCTCTTGTGGACTGTATGTAAATGTTCTGAATGTCAGGTCAGTACTAAATAAAAAGTAACATGTATTTTGTATGATCCCTCTTATTTTGGTAAAAGTTTGTATAGAAACTTTTGACCTCAGCTATATATACTGAGGCCATGTTTTTTCATCTTTGTTTTTCAGACTAAAATACCAGGTGTGGGATTCTTGAAGATCCATGCGCCTTGGGAAGTTCTTTGTCGAGAGGCAGAGTTTATGAAGTTAAAAATGCCAACAATAAAGGTATTTTTGTGTCTTATCACAAGATGAAGAGAATCTCTACATCTCTTATCTCTACATGAGCATGAGCTACTCACTGTGCTATTATGCCCTTTTCAGAAATATGTAGTCGGTCAAGGAAGCAACATTGTAGAGAAGGTCAACATGTTTATGCAGAAAGTCACTGCACCCTTGCAGCCTAAAGTTGGGGAAAACCGAATGGAAAATGAGAAACACCTCTCATACCCGTTCTCACGAGAAAAGCAGCATCTGTAAGTCTATGGTCATTTGTGGCCACACTAAGCTTATGTTTAAGATGATTGCTGACGTCATAGGCAAGTTTTCCCAGCTGTTGTAGACTTAAATGAATGAAACTTATCCAGTTGATTTTGCAAAATGCTGTGTCTACATGATTGTTTTAAATGCTTACATTTATGTTCAAGTTAAAGAAATGAAATATGAAGGATGGTCAGTTATAATCCTCTGAAAAGCATTGTACTGTAAATGCGCCTTTGGTTTTTACAGCCCCGTGGTTTGTTATTGCCTGTAAAATTGAATAGGGAGGCACAAAACAGTCAATGAAATGACCCTTGGTTTCTTTTCACAGCTTTGATTTATCAGACAGAAATTCCTTCTTCGACAGCAAAACCAGGAGCTCAATAGTAAGTACCAATCCCTTTAGAAAAGTGTTTTGCCTACCTAGTCAGGGACGATTTAAGACCCAGTGTCATTTATCCCCTGATTTGATTACCAAACGGCCTGTGTGGCTCCACACCAAAATGTCAGTGACGTCAAAGTTGTTCTTTTTGTAGACAATAATTTCAGTCACTTGATCTGTCAGCTGCCTCTTACAATGCTGTGCACTCTCAGATTGATTTTCTCAGCAGGCTTTATTTATTTTTGCTCTTTTAGGTGTCTTAAAGGTATCCTGTGGAATTTAGAACTTTCGTTGTCTACTGTTTAATGTCATTTTAGTTACATTTTGAGTATAGTATCACCAATTAGGAATAATCATTTTTATTTATAATCATCTAAATCAATCTATTTATTATCATCAACAGGTGTATGAGATTTTAAAACGAACAAAATGCACACGGGCCAAGTATATCATGGGTAAGTCTCATTTTCTTATGCAAATCTATATTAATCCAATCCAACAATGTTGTTGAATTGAAACATTATCAAAAATCAATGGTAACATTTTATTTCAAAGTGTCTTTGAAGGACACGTTACATGTCTTAACAGTAAATAATGCATAATTACAAGCAACTAACAGTAAACCAAGCCCTAATTCTAACGCTGTAGTAAGCACATATTACTCATTACTTAATTGCTTAATTACATTGGACACAAAATAAAGTGCAACCAAATCATCCTATAACTAAGGTATTGCTGTCTTGGCGTTAAAGCAAATGTTGTGTAACGTGTGAACCATAACGTCACCAACACAACTTTAAATGTGCACAAATAATGAGCAAACAATGCACACATAACCCTGCCCCTAATTACAAAGAACAGTGATTGGTTGAATAGATTGGTGATTCATGAGTATACTTCAGGACTTTAAACACTGCACCTAACCCTGGGTTATCATTGTTTTAAATCCCAATTTTAACCCTGGATACATTTCACACTTGTAATTTAGTAGCAGGGTTAGCACTGCTTTTACCTAGGGCACGATTTGTGCAGTGTGAAATGATGCAGCGATACAATGTTATGCATGGATACTTAGCAACTCGCAGCCAATTGTGTACATATGCACATGTTTAGGACAGTCATTGAACATCACACATTGTATGAACAGTCACTGGTGATGGAAATGGTGACAGAAAACTGAATTGGAGTAAAGAAAAATCAAAAAGTCTATTCAGGAAAAACTTGATAGTACAGTCTAAAATGTATAATGCAAGGATGCTATAGAGCCATTATGTAAACTGGTTCCAGCTGGTATTGATCGTCCAATCAATGACACTGACATTTCAAATAAAAGCGTTAGATTTAGGAATGCACTGTGTGAAATGTCAGCTTATGAATACCCAGCATTAATTGTTAACCGCCGGGTAAATTATGAGCATTGTAAAATGTGAAGCAAAAAAAAAAAACAGAATTCCATTTAAGTGAGGTTTAGAATGACCCAGATTTAACTAATTCAAGTGTGAAAAGCCTTTTTGTGTTTAACAGCACAACGTTAAGCGCTGAACTCGACTCACTTTGAACATTTCATGTTCACAGGAATCAGCAGTCTGCTCGGCAGTGGTGTCTACACAGAGGCCTACCCCGTACATGATGTGAGTGGCGTTATATTTAGTTCTCTTGTATGTGCATAAACATCCTTTCAATTCTCTCCGGTTGATTGTTCTATTTCTTATGTAAGTTAATTTGATTATTTTAATTACAGGGCGATATTGATGGCGTAAATACTGAAACAAATGACAGAAAGGTAACAGACTTACTCATATATTGGATACATACTCATAACTGATATTTTCAGATATTTTAATCTGGCATTTATTTTTGTGACAAAATATGTTCAGAATCTTAGCTGCATTAAGCTGAGTTCACGCTGCAAGCCTTAGTGCTCAATTCATTTATAAGGTGATATGCTGTGACAGCCAGTGAAGTTGTGGACACAAGGATAAGGAGATGATATTTAAATGTTTACAATATGACCCCTCAAGTTTTGCTTGTATAGAAAAAGCTGTCACCATAATACTTACTATGAGTTGTAATACCTTACTGTCTCCTCACTGTGTAACTGAGTGACTAAATCGCTAGCATTATGCAAAATTTTGAAGTGACCCCCATCAGCCCTCGAGTTTAAGGACTACATATTTGTTAGGATTTAGGAACACATATGGAAGTGTCCCAAATCAAAATAGAAAACATCAGACTCCCTGTGCTTTGTGCTGTACACACTGTTATGACAAATTATATGAGTCATGCAAAAACTGGTTTTGGGACCCTTTTTCCTGTAGTCTACATGTAGAATTGAGTAAAATGAATCAATAAATATATACAGATATATATAGAAGTAAATTACACACACCCATATGTATATATACATACACATACAGTGCCTTGCAAAAGTATTCATTCCCCTTAATTTTTCATCTTTTTTAATGTTACAGACTTGTTAAACTGCTGTAAATAACTTTTTTTTTCAGCATCAATCTACACTCTATACACCATAATGACAAAGCAAAAAAACAGATGTGTGAGAATGTATGTATTAAAAAAAAAAAGAACTGAAATAAGTATAGTGCATAAGTATTTATACCCTTAACTCAGTACTTAGCACCTTTACAGTCTCAAGTCTTTTTGGGTATGATGCGACAAACTTTTCACATCTGCCATTGTTCTCCTCACCTCTTCACCTCTCAAGCTCTACCGCTCTGAGCTTTCCTCCTACTCTGATGAGTCCCTCAGTCACTGCCGCCGAAAAACAGCCCCACAGCATGAGGCTCCTACCAGCACACTATACTTTTGGCATGGTACAGTGCAGGTGATGGGCAGTGCCTGGTTTACTCCATACATGATGCTTGGAATTGAGGTTCATCAAACCAGTGATCTTGTTTCTTACAATCTGAGAGTTCTTTAGGTGCTTTTTGCAAATTCCAAGTGGGTTTTCATGTTACTGAGGAGAGGATTGAGTTTGGCCACACTGCCATGAATACCAGAATTGATGGAGTATTCCAGTGATGTTTGACCTTCTATAAGTTTCTCCTATCTGCATATATGATCATGGAGCTCAACTAGAGTGACCATCAGCTTCTTAGTCACCAGTCTAATCAAGGCCCTTCTCCATCAATTGCTCAGTTTGGCCAGGAGGCCAGCTCGTTCCAAACTTCTTCCATTATGGATAATGAAGGCTACATGCTTCTGTGAACCTTCAATGCAACACTTTTTTTTTATCTAAACTCTTCTCAGATCTGTGCCTTGATGCAATCCCGTCTCTGAACTCTGTAGGTAGTTATTTTAACCTCAGGGCCTGGTTTTTGCTCTAATATGCATATTCAGCTTTTATTGAGAGGCGTGTGCCTTTCCAAATCATACTCATTCAAACGAATTTGCCACAGGTTAACTCCGCTCAAAGTGTAGTAACATTTTCAAGCGATATGAATGCTCCTGAGCTAAATTTCAAGTGTGCCAGAAAAGGGTATCAATACTTATGCAATGGAATCATTTCAGTTTTTTATTTCTAATAAATTTGCAAATTTGTTACAAACTTGTTTTTTGCTTTGTCATTATGGTGTTTGGAGTGCAGATTGATGTGGGAAAAAAACATTTTTAAAGCAGTGTATCTAATGGTATTGATACATTGAGTTGTTGCATGAAGATTACAGTGACTGCAATTTTTAAAGTGTTGGATGATACACAAAAACAGCTGCCTTTGTACCTTGGGCGATAGGAGATAATGAAAGCATAATTCAGATATTTGCATGCCCCAAATGGTGCCTGTAGTAAGTTTTCCAGCATTCAGCTGAGAACAATTAATAGGCTATATATATAATGATAAATTCTTCCATTCCAGTCTATGTTCTTCACATTACCATCTGTAGAGAAAATAGTTGTTGTCACTGAATCCTCTCTCTACGTCTGTTCTCTAAAACAGTTTAAAACGGTCATTTATTTTCCTCTGAATATTTCTTTAACCCTGTTTCACCTGTTTAGATGCTTTAATGGCATTCTGTAAGAATCTGGTAATTGAATCTCATATTGACCATTTAATTAAACCCTATAAATGGGCTGCTGAATCTCAAGACCTAGCTTGTGTAGAGGAGACCTGGTGAGATGCTGGACTTGCCTGCAGCAAGCTCAGAATAATTGTCAGGTCACCAAGGCAACAGGATCATTTCCCACTTCAGCCATCTGTGAGCAGCACTCCTGCAGGCTTACTGTTGAGTGTTAGTGGGTAGTGGAGCCCTTCTCAAAATAATTTATCAGGGTTATTTTCAAGAACTGAAAAAGAATAGATGTTTCTTTCTTTCTTTTTTTCACAACAAACCTCAAGGGACCTTGGAGAGAGTTGGCGTTTTGGTGTTTAGTGTGTTTACTAAATCATAGCTTAGTAGGTATATAAATGTCAAGTGGTTTTGTTGCACTGTTTTTATGCTGTTCTTTTTAACTTTTATTCATCAAAGAATCCTAAAAAAAAAATAAAAATAGCATAACAGTTTCCAAAAAAAAAAAAAAAAAAATTAAATTAGCATATTAGAATGGTTTCTGAAGGATCATGTGACACTAAAGGCTGAAGTAATGGCAGATGAAAATTCCACGTTGCATTACACAAGTAATTATATTTTAAAGATTTATTTTGGATTGTAATAATATTTCACAATTTTTGATTAAATAAATGCAGCCTTAATGGTTAATTTTACAATATACAATAAACAATTGGACCAAATGTTGATATCAAGTGTGGTTTTGCTAAGCTTATGCTCACACATTAAAAAAATCTCTTGCTTATTAAATTGCATACTATTCCAAATGCATAAACCAGAGTCTTACACAATGTCTTTGAAGTTCACTTCTCTCACAAGTTTGCCTATAGCAAGTAAAGATTACAAGAATACATTTATTTTGTTTATTGAGTAATCCAAGTAAAGACACAATCAATGCTTTATACGACTAATTTTATTTAAATATTAAATATTAATGCTTGCTCGATGCATTAGAACTAATGATGTTTGTTCTCAGTTGACAGACAAGCACATTTGAGCTTCGTCAATAACTAGTGAGGTTGTTTTCTCATGTATCATGCAAGTATGATTGAGCTACCATAAAAATAGCTGTCTGGGGGCCTGTGAAAATGGCAGGTAGCTCAGGTTTATTAATCCATCCATCAATAAATATATACACCTTCTCAAAAGGTACACCTTTGCACCTAAAGGGTCCATACTGGTACATTATGATACATATATTAGTACCTAAAACATACAAAAGTGTACAGTTTGAAAAGGTGACAGCTTTTGTACCTTTATTTCTGAGAGTGTAATATTAAAATAAAATTCATGTCAAGTTTATGCATTTTCTGCAGTGCTTCAGAAAATATGTAACAAACATATTTTATTTGTTGCTGTTGTTCAGCTGTTATTTATAGTCTACTGTTAGAACCATTAGGCAAATCCTCTGTAAAATCAATCAGCAAATATGCTGATGGTTGCTGGTATGGAGGTGTACCATTTATTTAATTGAGCTGAGTGATCACTGCTTGCTTGTTTGTTAATTAAAGAATCCATTTTCACTAGTTTGTCTCATTTAAGGCAATCTGTGGATATGTTGAAAACATAGGTTCATGGTGTTCTTTATAATTTTAATGTGAACACAATTCGCTTAAGGGAAACAAAACAGACCGCTGGTTTCACTGTTGAATGTTTTTTGTTTTTAGAAGGTTGTGTATTATTCAGTGTCATAATTCATAATGTTTTGGCCTTCCCTTCCTTATTTTCTTGGACAAAACACTCCAACTACAGTAGCTTCTTTTTTTTTTTTTTTTGACTCCAGTGTGCACTGTTCTGCAGACTGGAGGAGATCTCTGTGCAGCTATGTTGTAAATCTACCTTCACTCACTCATATAAATGTACATTACATCCCCAGGCGCAATGAACCAAAGTCATTATATTCAAAATTACTAACATCATGGTAGACAGGCTTCATTTGTCCTTTTCATCAGTGTTCACTGGAATAATCATTTATTTTGCCATTTCCATTAAACCTACTAGTGCACTCACTTTGTATTTTAGCCATACTGTGGCTGGAATGAATGGATGTTCAACCGTTGTTCCAGGATGTGTTTAATTTTATTTCTTTCTGTGCAGATCTTGTATGAAGAGTGGGCGAGTTACAGCATATTCTACAAGTACCAGCCCATCGGATTGATCAGGTATTATACTGACAAAAAATGCACTGCCAGAGACCGAGACAAATGTTTGCCCTGGAATTATGAGCTAGCAAGATGATATATTTCAAAAATACTCCACTGACACGCATTATTCAGGACTCAGATTGTCAAAAGCCCTATTCAGATAGGATTTGTTTAAAGGACACAGTGTAGCTGTGGATGTCTGTAGTGTTTATCATCAGTCTAAAGTAAATTTCTCATGTCTACACAAATAACTGTGTTTACTGCAGAGTTATAGTTAACTAAAACTAAAATGAAAAACATTTTTGTTACTTAAAATAAACTGTAATATACAAAAATTAAACATTAAAAAATATAATAATAATCTAGGTTTCTAAAGCAACATTTATTGTTTAGTTACTTAAAGTACCCCTAGTGAAAAAAATCCTAAAATATATTTGAAATACATTTATTTCATGCTAAGTATACAACAAATACATTTACATGTTTATGTACTTAATTAAAATACCCTGCAATTGTGCTAAACTATAAACTGGCATATTTAAAGTCCGCTTGGAGCATGCTAATTTTGTGCTTTAATTGTGCGGAAGTAGTGCTGAAGTCCAACTAAAGATAAACTGAAGTAGATTTGATCGTGCTAAAGTGGAATTATTGCTTGAAGTATACTTATTTATTTAAATATACTTAAGGTATACTTGAAATGTCTTGCATTTAAAGACTAATAGTATCAAAGATCATACAAATTCTCATCAGTAGTGACATTAAAACACATTTTTGGCTTAATATTAAGAAATGTGCATTGTGCACAAATTGTGTTCCAAATAAAGTTTAATTATAATTTTTTTATATCTGAAAGTCATAAGCAATATGTCAGTAAATATGTTAATAGATCTGAACAATAGATTGAAAAATAAAAATAAATAAAAATTCTAAAACTATATAGACATATTTAAAAAACATATAAAGATGACAAAAACACAACAAAATTATTCAAACATTAAACTAAAATTAAAGTGCAAACATAAAAATAGAATGTAATTCTAAATATTAGCAGAAACTATAAGAGTATATAAATAATGATACTAAAATAACATTGGTTTACTGAATTAATGTACTTCCATTTTCATGATTGACCTAAAAGATGTCAAAAATGCAAATCATACATATAGAACTCTTCTATGATTAGCAAAAGCCATATAAAAATGTCAAGATAATACAACCATCTCCCAAAATTCTTATTTTTTAATTCACTGATTTTTAGGGAAAAACAAAACTGCTACACTGATGACTAATAATATTTAAATTCATGTGGTGCAACCAACATGCAGGAAAAAACAAAACAAAACCTGTGGGAAGATAATTAAAATGACTTTTGACTTTTAAAACATGACTTTTTTTTTTTTTACATTTTAGAATTTTAGTTCACATAATCTTTCATTGCACATTGAAAAGGCTGACAATCCATTAACATTCAGGTTACTGAAGGGGATGTATTCTTGATGTTTACTAGATAGTAATTTTCTCTTTCTTTGCTTGACTTAATCGCCTTTATTGCTCTATTTGAAACTGCTTTATCTCTCTTAGGAAATACTTTGGTGAGAAAGTGGGCCTGTATTTTGCCTGGCTGGGTGTGTATACTCAGATGCTAATCCCAGCAGCAATTGTGGGAGTTATCGTGTTCCTGTACGGCTGTGCCACTGTGGACGACAACATCCCCAGGTCACCTTATAAAATTTATGTAATTAGTTTACATGCATTGTTTTTGTACAAAGTGTACTAACTAGCATATGACTCCTCCCTAAACCGTTGACAGTTATGTACATAAATTATCAGCCTATTACGGTGTTTAATTATGTAGAATTAGGTTGTCACGTACATTTGATTGACACATTCTTGTCTGTGCCATCGAAACACATTCTCACACGAAACATTGAGTCTCTCACCCCTAAGAAGCAAGTTTCAGCAGCGTTTCCTGTCAGCAATACATACTTGCAATGACTTTGAACTTTGTGGGAAGATTTTTAGCGAGGAATATGCCTAGCCTTTATGAAAGTAATCAGTGCTGCACTTTGCAAGAAAAACGAATGGACGTCAAAGCGCGTGGTAATTAGGGAGTTCGGAGTGGGTTTGAAATGGTGCGACTGTAATGGACTGTAATGTAGTGTATAATGAGAGTGACTCAGTGTTCGCTGACCGTCTCACAACAACATTCATTAATTCCACAGATGCCATTGCTGAAAACAAGCTGTTCCAAAACCTAGTGCGTTGCCTACCTAGAAAACAAACTGAAGCACAGGGATACTGCTGATGTGAGGCATGTTTCACAGAGAATTATGCTGCCTTTACACTGCAAGCTTTCATTTTTTGCAGAATACCAGCAACGTCTGTCCAAAGGAATTGAAATTGTGCAAAAAAAAAAAAAAGGAAACACATCAAACTCCGTGCACATACATTGCCCTCCAAAAAGTTTTGAAACGCCCTAGAAAAGTGGGGTTTTGGACTATATTGGCATGAATCCTTTTTAATTTGTGATAATTTTGCACTGATAAGGGACAGCACAAACTACGAAAACATATTTTATTACATAAACAGTTTATACATAGAAAAAACAATTCATCAAAATATCCACCATTAGCAGCTATTACAGCTCTGCATAATCTGGGCCTAAATTCACTGTATTCTAAACTTAATTGGCAATCAATTGTTGAAGGTATTAAGGTGTGCTGACCCAAAAATCTTTTAAAAACCTGGGCCAAGTTTAAACCAGTAACCAGGCATCACAGTTGACAAAGGGGCATGTCTGACTTTGACATGTGTATATATTGCTATTATTATGTAATCAAAATTAAAATTATTATTGCTGGTCTTCGATGATAATGTCAAGTTATTTTAATGTATTTGCACCAAAAAATGATAAGGATTTATGCTGATATCGTCCAAAACCACACTTTGCCAGGGGTGTTTCCAAACTTTTGGAGGGCAGTGTACAGAGGTGGAGTTTGTGAGAGGCAGCATTTACTGTTAAACGAGTTGTTTTGATGCTGTAAAACAAAAACTGTAATCTGTAACACAATGCTGCTTTTCACTCTAAAACAGGCAGTGCAACAGACTATTTAATTATTCAATTAAATTGTAGCCTTTAATTTGATTATAACAGCCTTTTTTTTTTGTTTTAAATTTTAATCATACTTTTGATTTAATTTTTAGTTTTTAATTGAACTCCCTGCAATTCCCTCACAAACCCTCAGGGGTTATATAAGCAATATCACACCAGTAGACAGGAGATATGGCTGTATATCGGCACGGCTGTGATTCATCACAACATGCCGATATAGAGCCATATCTCACGTCTACAAGTATGATATTGCGTTTATACAACAGTTCGACGGCACAAGTGTTTAAATACATAATCAAAATAACAATTGAGTGTCTTTAAAAGCCCTCTTTTGTGCAAACTACTGCCTTCCATCACAAATTCAAATCAAAGTTTGACAGTTGAACAGCTGAGCCCAAGCCTCCGTTACTAATTCCAAATTGTCAGAAACTTTAGAACTAGTAACGAAGAAATGTTGAGTTGCTTTATTGACAGCTTACTGTATTACTGCAGTAAAAGCTCACTGTATTATGTAGAGTATAATGAGAGAGAAAGATGGACTGTGCTGCCTCAAGCTGCTGTTGAAACTAAAAATAACTTCCACTTATGGCCTTTATAACTTTTCAGTGTACAAGTCTTTACTGCTGACTCACTCATAAAAACAGTCTCTTGTCGCCATCTAATGGCGGAACAATTTAACTAAAATCAACATCATGAACATGCATCAGTTCTCAGTACTAAAGGCTATTATTAAATATATTATTTATATAAAATATTGTTTATATAATAATATTTATAGAATAATAATATTTATTAAACAGCAACAACAACAAAAAATTGGCAATTCAGTCAAAAGTACGAAGTTAGTGCTCTGATATACAGCACTGAATTTATATATACATGAGATTTTGCCAAAACTATCTTCTTTGGAACAAATAATAGATTAATGAGACCAAAGACTGCCCGTTAGATTTATCCAAAATGAATTACATCTCATGTTTAACCACTACAGAGACATCAGAGTCAGCTGTAAATTCCAGAATATCTGGCTGAGGTGAGGCGCTCTCAGGCGGATTCATGAGCACTGAACAGCCACTGAACATATGGAGCTCACATGTCTGAAAACGTCAAAGCAAATTTTTAAAAAGACGTTGTCTTTATTAACAGACTTCATATTTGAACAATAAACAAGTACATGCTTTGCCCTGAAAACCTCTTAAAATTACATTCTGTGACACAAGAACTGTAATATTTATAAAATGATACTGGATTTGGCCGTCCGCCATGACACACACTGTAAAAAATACCGCAAGTGGAGTGATGTAATTACAAACTGTAAAACGGCTGTTGGAGTTCTGATATCACTTTAATATCACACTCTTATTAGCCAATCAGGTTTGAGGACCAGAAAGAACTGTTGTAAAAAAATAAACAATGCTGTGAAATTGTAATCAAATACAATATTGAACTGCTAAAATGAATTTTTAAATGATTGACTTGTTTCATTTGCAGTTTATTTTGACATTTTCGATTTGATTCGATTCTGATTTACAATCTTGCTATTTGATTTGATTTAATATTGATTATTTTGGATATATATCACATACAGTACATGCCAAATTTTCTCAAGGAAAAAAATCTGTCAACTAATGCTGTAAAATATACATTAGAGTCAGTTGGTGCTACATTACATAATATTGAAGTTTAAAATTTACTTATTTGTAGCCTAAACAAACACTTAAATTACACTCAATTAAGTTTTTATAATAATAATAAAGTTACAATTAATTAATTATATTGTTACTCCAACTATTCAAACATAAATTAAAAATTTAAGAACAATACAAATTATAATGAATATGAATATACATTTGAATATGAATATGAATGTAATATGAATATGTTATATGGTGCATAGATTTAGCAAAATGCTCCTCTCTAGAGTTAATTTTTCTAGCTGACCAATAAGGTTTTTGGTCATCAAATATGTTTTTTTCTAAGGTAAATGTGACGTTACGTGACATTGTTTACAAGTTGTCATACTGACGTCTTTCTGCGGTTGAAACACTGATTGAGTGATTACATGGGGACAGGATACGGATTTCAAAGTTGTACTGTCACTCCACATTAAACTGTGCCAGAACAGTATTTATTGTTTGAATATTAAACTTAAATAGACAGAATTTTAAATCTGAGACTTTGTTTCATATCAGAAGTAACAAAGCACAAAGCTTATTGCGTTTTGGATGGTAGGCGCGCTACAATGTTCCGTTTATTGAGTGAAAACAGGGTAGATTAACTGATTCTTTGGATTTAAGAATCAATATTTTTGCGTAAAAATGAGAATTTCAAGAAATCAGTATTTTTTTTTTTTTTTTTTTACCCAGCCCTAGATAGTTAGCATAGCAACATGAGTGCACAGTTTCCTATGTATTTCATGTGAAGATCACGATTTGTGCAGTGCACACAAGTGCTGCCTTTGTAGAAAACTTCATATTAGCCATCACATCAAAGCAACTCACTATGTTTTGGAACAAGAGCTGAATATAAAATAAATACAATAAATAAAATTTTCTTTCAGAGCTAAAAAGATAAAAGCTAAAAAATGTGAGGAAAAAAATACAGTGCAGCCTTAATTAACATCTTTAAAGAGGATCATTATGGTGTCTAGGGAAACATGGAGACGTGATGTATTTCTAAAATCAGGTTTTGTTCTCTGTATACTCAGTATGGAGGTCTGCGACGAGAGAAACAATATCACCATGTGCCCAATGTGTGACCGAGCCTGCAGCTACTGGAAACTGGTCACCGCTTGCGGCACGGCTAGGGCCAGCCACCTGTTCGACAATGCGGCCACCGTCTTCTTCGCCATCTTTATGGCACTATGGGGTCAGCAGCTCTGTTCTCCTTTCATGTTCACCCGCATGCTTTGTTGCTGCTGTACACCAGCTGTTGTGTCTGTACATATTGAGGGTAGACTTACTCTGACAAATGTTGAAGAGATTTGTGCCCTGGTTTTACACTTCTCTTTAATTCCCCCGTACTCATCCCCGCTCAAATGCTGAGCTTCTTAAAAAGCTGATTATTTTAGCCAAAGCCTTAAATTTGCCTTTCCTGTTGTGATCCCCTACAGTTACAGGCTTTGAAATGAAAAATGACACCATATGACAAAGCTACTTGCTAACTTCAGTACTCTTTAAAAGAATCAAAGTGAGCCTTTTTCAGTGAACCAGAAAGTCGAGTTCATCCAGCACTTTTTGCATGCATTTGCTGAGCTCGAAAGTGGGCTCAGGTCTCTTTTTGGTTCACTTTGGATATGACAGTTCTCAGTCCACTTTCCATTCACACTGACCTAAAGTGAACTATATTCAAAACACTTCCTCAGTTGGTTTCAGTTTAGTTTTTTTTTAAAAGGTTCTTGTGAGCGTTCACACATAAGCTAAAATTGAGAACCAGACTCAAACCGTTTATATATATTAAGTATGAAAACAATGTAAAAATCCAGGTTCCTAAAGAGGTTTTACAGCCCAATGCTATAGGAGAACTGGCATGTTTTTTTAGAAAAACATCTATGTTAGTGATTTCCAAAGTTACCAGGTATAGAAATGAATGAAAGAATACTGAAAAATAATTATTTTTGCATTCATACTGCTGACCTTGAAGCTGGACTCAGATCTCTTTCTGGTTCACATTAGTTGTGATTGGTTGTCAGTCTACTTTCCATTCACACTGACCGATAGTGAACTGTGTTCAGAATGCTTCCTTAGATGATTTCAGTTTAGTTCTTTTAAAAGGGATTCACACATAAGCTAAAATTGTGAATTGGACTCAAACGCTTAAAACAAAATACATTAAAATATAGGTTCCTAAAAAGATTTTACAGCCTGATGCTATAGGAGAACCTTCCATGGTTCTTTACATTTATGTATTAGTGATTTCCGAATTCACCAACGATGAAAATGAATGAAAGAATATCAAAAAAATAGTTATTTTTGCAGTCATACTGCTGACCTTGAAACTGGACTCAGATCTCTTTCTGGTTCTCTTTGGTTGTAATTCGGTTGTCAATTCACTTTCCATACACACTGACCCAAAGGAAAGTGTATTCAGAACACTTCCTTAGATGGTTTCAGTTCTCTTTTAAATGGATCTAAGGTTGTTGTGAGCGTTCTCACAGAAGCCATATGATCCAGACTCAAACACAAAACATACTGTGTGAAAACACCTTTTAAAATACAAGTTCCCAAAAAGTTTTACAGCCTGATGCCGTAGGAGAACTTTCCATGGTTCTTTAGAAAAACATGTATGCATTAGTGATTTCCAAATTGACCAACTATGGAAATTAATGAAAGAATATTGAAAAATAGTTATTTTTGCAGTCATACTGCTGACCTTGAAATTGGACTCAGATCTCTTTCTGGTTCACTTAGTTTGTTATTCGGTAGTCAATCTACTTTCCATTCACACTGACCTTTTTTTTTTTTTTTTTTTTTTTTTTTTTTTTTTTTTTGATGTATTAGGTTTTTCAGTAATAATAATGAAAAATATTCTTGATAAGAAGAGGGCGTCCTTGGGTTAATTTGTAGCTATATTAACTGAGAAACCACCCTGATCAGTTCTGGGCCGATCAGTATCTGTAAATGTGGGTTTGTTAGTGAAGGTTACTGCTCTGTGTCACACAGCCACCATGTTCATGGAGCACTGGAAGAGAAGACAAATGAGGCTCAATTACATCTGGGACCTGACCAGCTTTGAAGACGCAGAGGTTAGTCACGCACATTCACGTTCACCAAGGAAAGTGTCAATATAAGACGTTTGATGTACATGTTGACACGATAATTATGTGGGTTTATGTATGTTTTGTAGGCGTGCTCCATTATTTTTTTGTATAGACTTGTATTATCCTGAGGCTTGGGTGTAAAGAATTGAAGTTGACTGTTTTTTATTGATTCAGTGCCATGAAATCAAACTGTTTTTTCACTTTTTGTTTTTTTGTCCTGTTTTGTATAGGGGAAACAAAAGGTTTGGAATCGGTTCATTCACAGTATTAACTGAATTTATTTCCTTCCTAACCTTACAGTTGCATTTTAGTACTAACATATTATTCATATTATCTTAAAAGTCGTCTTTAAGCATCGTCGTCACATTCTTGCTTGTGTAAAGTATTTCACCAGCACTTATCTATCTATCGGTCTGTTGCTGTGGAGGTCTGGGAGATTCCTGTTCTCTCTTCCTCCGGCCTTACAGGTCAAAAGCTGCTCACTTTCCTTTCGGCAGTCACAGTCTTTCCAGCCTTGCCACTGTTTATGTGGATAAAATAAGCAGGAGGAACTAATAAAACCTAAAGCTGCTGAATGTGGAAAGGAATATGTATTTGTGGTGCTGAGAGCTTTTGGTTTTAAGGATTATACTTTCACTGAATGTCACTGTGTTGCTCTTACCAGAATTTCTGTTCTGTTCACTGATCATGCACATGGCTGCTTTTGGCTCCATAACCAGTTATCTCTTTCGGCTGTTCTTCACTTTTAAACTGGTTTAAGTCCTGTATATGTTGGGAATTGCTTTCTCTGTTTTTCCCAGAGTCAACCGAGAGCAGAGTACGAGTTCCATGTCATGAAGAAGTCCTTAAAGAAAGAGCAATCCCCGAAGGTAGGTCTTTATGAATCCAAGCTTCAGATAAAAAACTCATAAACTCGCCATTCGCTGACCATCTGCTGCATATTGCAAACAAACTGCCAATTGGATTTACGCAATTTCTGGAAGTCAGGGTGATTAATATCTCAAAAACAAATACACGTTTACAGCTAGCACAATTATGTACTAAAAAAATGTTTAAGATGTGAAGACGTTTTTACCCTACATTATGACAGTTATATCAGGACTTAAAGTAATATGTTTCGGTGAGGTTTGATTTTGTAGTTAAATTATATTATATTGTGTAATGAATTTTCATCAACCATTAATCCAGTCTTTATAGTGTTACATGATCTTTCGTAAATCAATGTAATGCGCTCATTTCGTGCTCGATTATTGTTCATTTTTATTAATGGTTCTTATTATCAGTGTTAAAAATGTTTTTTGCTGCTTAATATTTTTGTGGAAACCATGATACTTTTTTAGGATTCAGGTAAAACAACATTTATTTGAAATAGATTTTTTTGTAACATTATAAACATCTTTACTAAAATATACATTAAAACGCCACTAAATAAACAATGAAAAAGGTAATTGCGACTTTTTATCTCACAATTCAGACTTTTTTTCTCGCAATTGCATGATACAAACTTGCAATTCTGACCTTTTTCTTAGAATTGCGTGGTATAACTGTAAGAAAAAATCAGAATTGTGAGATACAAACTAGTATAAACTACTTCTTGCAAAAAATTAATTTATATCTCGCAGTTCAAGATTTGACTTAATATCTCGCAATTGCATGTTATAAAGTCAGAAGTCAGAAATTGCGAGATTTAATTGCAATTCTAATTGCACTTCTGATTCTGTTTTTTTTTTTTCTTGCAATTGTGAGTTTATATCATGCAATTCTGAGAAAAAAGTCAGAATTGCAAGAAAAAAAAGGCACAGTTATCTTTTTTAATTTTTTATTCAGTGGCGTAAATGGGCTTCCATATTTGCGATCACTTTTGATGAAATTAATGCATCATTGATGAATAAAGTATGAATTTATTTTAATCTCTCTTTTTTTAAATCTTACTTACCTTACTTACCTACTTTTTAAATAATACTATATCAACGTTTCTACAAAAATATTAAATGGCAACAACTGTTTTCGACATTGATAATATTATGAAAAGCACCAAATCAGCATATTAGGATGATTTCTGAAGGATCATGTGACACTAATAACTGGAGTATTGACTGCTAAAAATCAGTTGTCCCATCACGGGAATAAATTATATTTTAAAATGTACTGAAATTGAAAAAAAAAAACGTAATTGTAATAATGTTTCACAATGTTACTGTTTGTACTGTCTTTTCCATCAAATAAATGCAGCCTTCTGAGCATATGAGGCTTCTTTCAAAAACATTAAAAAAAAACCTTAATAACTTTTGACTGCCAGTACTCCCACATGACAAAGCGAACTGCAATTTGTGATTTTTACATGTTGATTAGTAGGCCCCTTCATATCCAAGTGGGTTGTTCTTGGCTTGAATAATCCACAATGTGGACCAGACCATATGCTGATAAATAATTTTGGCTTAATTTGTAGTGTCTGGCACAACACAGGCAATGCTGATTCTAGCAGTATTTTTGTCTGTTGACTTCTGCATGCCATTCTTGCTGTCATAAGGATGGCTGGATTATTGGGTATTACGTATTGCGCTCAGTAGATGTTGACCCAGTTGCAGTATACTGAACGTTATGTGACAGCTGTGAAGCATGTCTAGGGGCTTGTTTTTGCTCTGTTTTGCTTGACCCTCTCTGTCCCTTCTGAGGCCAAAGCATGCTGGAGGCCTGAGACTGATTTTCCAACAAGTTGCCGTTGCAAGATGTATGTATTAGGGCGTGCCTGGATTATAATTAATGTTCTAATCTGACATTTGACAATTGATGTCTTTCTCTAGGCAGGAAATGTGAAGCTGACATGTACAGACAGAATGCCAGCTTACATGACTATTATCGTCACAATGGTTTTTTTGGTAAGATCTGGCTTATTCATTTATTTGTTTTAATTTATTTCATTTATTTATTTGTCTTTGTGGTATAATACATAGGTTTTTAATACAGAGTTGATTTAGTAGTCAACAACCAGTCAATTTATTTTTTATAATGATGCCATCATGTTCAAATCACATTAGCAGACAAATACCGCTCACTTTATTTTATTAAGCCCCCTATTATCAGACATTTAGAGCTGCATAATAAAGTAGTCATGGTGACTTACATTTCAGGGTATTTCTATAATTACACTAGCAACCAAAAATTACTTTTGTGCGATGCATTCAATTTCTGTCAGTAAATTAGTAGATTACTCACTTTTCTTATTGTGTGTATGTGTACCCAACGCAGATCTGTGTGACCTTGGCCGTTGTGTTTGGTGTGGTGCTATACAGAGTCTCCATCATGACCGCCCTGCACATGAGTTCCATTCCCACGATCCGCACTAATATCCGAGCCACCGTTAAAACCACTGCCGCTATCATCAACCTTATTATCATCATCATCATGGATGAGGTTTATGGAGCGGTTGCACGTTGGCTCACTATTATGGGTATGTCTGGTAATTGTTCTCAAAACCTTTAGTTTGCCAGCTGTGTTGCAAAACATTGTGTTTACAGAACCTGCTGTTGTTTTCAACCCATCAGAGGTGCCAAAAACTGACAAGAGTTTTGAGGAGCGGCTGATCTTCAAGACGTTCATACTGAAGTTCGCAAATGCATTTACCCCTATTGTGTACCTGGCTTTCTTCAGAGGCAGGTGAGACTATTGGTAGCAAGCATTCAATCTGAAACTGAATGCAGATACTCGGTTATTAACAAGTCTGCAATAAGACAAGCTCTGTTTCCAAACCTAGTGAGCTGCCCTGTTGTCTAAATCTTTTTAAGAAAACAAGCAGTAAGTAAATGAATAGAGTATAAGTCTAAAAGGGCAAGTATTATTTACTTTTTTATATAAAGAATAGAATTAGAATAGAGAGTGCTAGAGTTGGAGGGTCAAATAAAGATGGAAGAGATGTGTTTTAGCCGATTCTTAAAGATGGCTAAAGACTCGGCTGTTCAGATTAAGTTGGGAAGGTCATCCCACCAGGATGGTCCATTTAATGTGAAAGTCTGTTAAAAGTGATTTTGTGCGTCTTTGGGATGGCACAATAATGCACTGTTCACTTGCAGAACGCAAGCTTCTAGAGGGCACATAAGTCTGAAGTAATGCATTTAGGTAAAAGCCAGTGGTGGTTTTGTAGGCAAACATTAATGCCTTGAGCTTAATGCGAGCAGCTATTGGTAGCCATTGCACATTGAGGTGTGACTTGCATTCTTTACTGCTCATTAAAAATTAATCTTGCAGCCGCATTCTGGATTAAAATTATAATGTTACCACACTCTGTTTAACTGTGCACGTAGGAAGATTGAAATGTTGCAGTAGTGTGGAGATTACAACAGCCTTGAAAAGGAGCCAGCATGTTTTATTCTTAAATTCATGTATCTGGATGATAGTTTCCAGTGATTATTGTGTAAACTGAAAAGAGGAAGGGTCCAAGCACCGAGCCCTGGGGTACCCCCATGGATAGTTGATGTGATTTAAATGCTGCTCATTCTCAGATGCTTTATAAATAGTAGGATCTGGTGATTTACACTTGCAGAGAGATCCAGCAAAATGAGAACGACTAATCTAGAGGTAGTTTTTGCCAGCCGCAGGGCTTCAGTGACAGAATAAGCTTCTGATTAATTTGCGCTTTTGAGTGTCTGCTTTTGAACTAATGTATGCTACTCATTTCACCAAGGAACCTCCGATTGGTGCCGTTTTCCCTCTTAAGTTTGGTTTCAGGAAGAACATCAGATGTTCAGGGGTTAGTGGGCGTTTTTCACAAAACAGGCCTGGAGGAGAGAGGACAGATGCTGTCTAGACAAGATGTTCAAGTGGATTTAAATGCATCATTTACATAAGAGAGGAGGAGCTTTTAGCTGGGTGAACACAGGTGGGCGAGCATAGAAACAAGTGTGAGGGAGTGGAGGTTATGTTGGAAGAAAACCAGCGAAGAGTGTTCAGCAGGCAAAGTGGAAATCACGAATGTGCAATCGAGTAACAAGGACGTTTTCTGTCATACAGTTACTGGTGTAAATGAGGCCCAGTAGGTTTCCTGATTTGTAAGTTGGTAATTGAGGTAAAACAAGCAGAGGAAAGCTTAGAAGTACACAGTTTATCTAGGTGAATGTTTAAATAACCAAGTACCACAATTAGACTGCCATATTCACAGAAGGCGGTTAATCTGTAGCAAATCCAGCATTTTTAAAAAGTTTTTCAGATGACTTAGAGGACGATACATAATGTCACAGGAATTCAAAGGGATTATTAAGAGCTGTCTCTGATTTGTTTACTCCTGACTTCAATGAGTCAATGAGAAAGTACCAAAGAGCTTATAGATTTGTTGTACTGCAGTGTATTTTGCATCTAAAGAGGGGTTGTATGTGCGGTGAACAAAAAGCAACACATCTAAGAGAAATGAAGGGAGAAATAAGTGCTTTGCTGGAATCCTTGTTCATTGCACACGTACAGATCATTACATAAGTTTGGTCTTTAAACAAGGAGGACTTACCAGTAATTAACTGAAAACAGCTAACGCCTTTTGTATTAACAATACAATATAATGTATGCATATAACGTCAAAGGATGGCAAAAATACTGCAGGACTGCTGCCACCCTACAGTACCAGCACAATTAATACAGATTAATACAAACAGCTACTGTAATTTCTAGCAACACGTAATACTAAAACAATAGAAACAATGTATTGAGCTACTGCAGACTTCCACTGACAAATCACATTGATGCCCTTTTATGGTGTATTCACAATGAGTCACTGCATTCTTGGTTTCTAGTTGGCATTCCTACTTTTCAGCGGTATCCAATTGTATGAAGCAGTGATTCCATCTTCCCTTTGGTAGTGTCTTTGCTCCGTTCAACTTTGTTTCACCAACAAATGTCGCCTGAACTTCTCATTGCTAGCTAAAAGTGAATGATGTCTTGTGGCTTTGTCAGTGCATATAGCTGCCAGTGTGAACATGCCTTTAGAATTTGGGCAAAATTAGCTATCGTCATAGTATAAATTAGGTATCGTCCTTGCTGGAATACATATGGAAACTTTCTTCTGCCACAGATTTAAAAAAAAAAATAATAATAATAATTTGTGTGTGTGTGTGTACTTGTTTTTTCTACATTGTGGGGAACAAATGTCCCCACAAGGATAGTATAACCTGAAATTTTTGACAGGCCGGTCCCCACAATGTTAAAAAAATTATTAAAAATAGTAAATGATGTTTTTCTGAAAGCGTAACGATGCAAACATGTTTTCTGTAAGGGGTAGGTTTAGGGTTGGGTTAGGGGATAGACAATATCGTTTGGTCAGTATAAAAACTATAGAAGTCTATGGAAAGTCCCCACAATTCACAAAAACAAATGTGTGTGTGTGTGTGTGTGTGTGTTTTAGATTTTTTTTTTTTTTTCTTGCAATTGCAAGTTTACATTTTGGAATTGTTTCTTTTTTCCCCTTCTTAATTCTGAATTTACATCTTGCAGTTCTGACTTTTTTTCTCTGAATTCTGAATTTACGTCTAGCAATTCTGTTTTTGTTGTTGATGTTTGTTTTCACAATGTAATTAAAAAGTAACAAAGGTAATTGCAACTTTTTATCTTACAATTCTGACTTTTTTTAGTCTGACTTTTTTTTTATGTCTTGCAATTCTGAATTTACAGCTTGTAATTCTAAGAAAAAAATGTAAAAACTGCAGGATATAAACTCAGAACTACAAGAAAAATTCAGAATTTTGAGATAAAAAGTCATGGTCCCACTTATTAGGTGGCCTTAACTACTGTCTACTTACATCTAAATTAATAATTTGATACAGTGCAAATGCACTTATTGTGTACATACGTGTTTTTACATTGAACATATACTTTAAAAAAATACCTGCATATAATTACATTTCTAATTAATTTCTGTAATTACACTGTTGAACCATCCCTTACACCTTAACCCACCCTTAAACCTACCTATACCACCAAACCTGTCCCTAACCTAACCCGTAACCCACCTCAGTAACAGCAGAAGTGTTTTGCAATACAATATGAATAAAGTAAGGGCATTGTAATTATTTTTAATGTAAGTACATAGTAGTTAAAGCCACCTAATATAAATTTCTTTTTTTTATCCCGTGGCTTTAACAAGCTTATATAAATACCATCTCAGACCAGCATGAATTTCTGTGCCCCTCCATGCTGGTTCATGCAAAATAGTGCTGGCTTGGATCCACACCTGTTCATTATCCAAAAATGCTGGTCTACCTGACCGATCAAGGAATTTTTCCTGAGGAGGCTGTGAAGAAGCTGGGTGGAGACACTGAAACATCAGCATTAAAAAGCACAACATACATGTGACATACAGTAAGCGTCTAACCAATATAATATCCCTCACTAGATTGTGGAACAGAGCTACCCCTCATCCCCCAACTCCCCTTTAGGGTACGTTTTGTACTGTAATGTCTGCATTTGTGCACAGCTCTTGACTTTCTTCTATGCCTCCAGAATCATAGGTCGCCCTGGCAAATATATCTACGTTATGGGGTCTTACCGGATGGAAGAGGTACATATCTAGTATTCAGCTTCCTCCTTTTATGTGTGTGTCATTGGTGGCTTGTGCTGTTCAAGAGCGGGAAGGCATTCAACATATAATTTATTTTATAAAAATAAATGACCAATGTCATTGACCAACTGCTGTGCATGTGTATGTATAAGCAATATCCATTCTTAACCATACTCTATTCTTGGAGTCTTGTAACCGCATCATCATATGAAAAATAACTTGACAGATTGTCCTAGTTACCTCAGTCCTGATGACTAACACTTTCGGAGGTGTGTAGCCAGTCAACTCCATAGTAACTGACTGAAATCTCTCTCTGTTTCCCCCTGCAGTGCGCACATGCCGGCTGTCTGATGGAATTGTGCATTCAGCTCTGCATCACCATGCTTGGCAAACAGCTCATCCAGAATAACCTGTTTGAGATAGGCATTCCGTGAGTACATGCAGCATAGCGAACACATTAGTAGATGAACGAAATCTGATAAATTCCCACTGCGCATTATAGGTGTGGTTCACATTTTTAGACCTGATCGCTTTAGGGAATAATTGTACTTTGACGAGAGCATTGTAAATACCTGCCATGATCTGACCTTCTTGTGTCTTTTGGACAAATGCAAAACACAGGATTATGAGCACAGCTCAGGCAAATGCCTTTGAAAGTAATACAAGGTAAAAGAAATACAGAAGCAGGTCCAAACAGAATTTGCAAACTTTTTATACATTTTCTGACCAGAGTTTTGGGGAAAGATGTGCAGAATCCAGTTAAAGTAGAATTTACTTCCAGAACAAAAATTTACATATAATTTACTCATCCCCCTTGTCATCCAAGATGTTCATGTCTTTTCTTCTTCAGTCGTAAAGATATTATGTTTTTAGAGGAAAACATTTCAGGACTTCTCTGCATATAGTGGACTTCTATGGTGCCTGCGATTTTGAGCTTCCAAAATGCAGTTTAAATGCAGCTTCAAAGGGCTCTAAATCCTAGCAGAGGAAGAAGGGTTTTATCTAATGAAACGATCTGTCATTTTCTAAAAAAATAAGTACAATTTATATACTTTTTAACCTTAAATGCTCATCTTGTCTAGCTCTGCATGAACTCTGTGTATTCCGGTTCAAGACAGTTAGGGTATTTTCTCATTTTCTTTTCCAACTTCAAAACCATCCTACATCGCTTTTTTACCATTTTTTGTAAAGGGCGTTTGATTCATTTGCATGTTCAAAAAATGTGTTCATGTGTTTGTAAACACTGGGTCGGTACTTCTGCAGCGATGTAGGATGATTTTGAAGTTGGAGGAGAAAATGAGAGTTTTTCGACATACCTTAACTTAGAGCTGTAATCGGGCCTTAAAACTTAGGTCCGACAGAATTCGGCCCCAGCCCGACAAGTACATTTTGATTGACAGCTTTATAAAAGCCTGAACCCATTTAGAGCCTGACATTATTCAAATGTCCTCAAGCACACAGCTCTTTTTGCCTTTTGTCAAGAATGAGTCATTTATACATGTTTTAACATAATTTATTCATGACTAATGTAGGCTATAGGCCACTTGGAAGTTTAAAAAACGAAGAAATAAAATAAGTCCTCTGTAACATCGTAACATCTTAGCACTCTAAAGCACCCGCTTTGGATGTTATAGTGGGTGTCTAAATAGGCCTAGGCATACACTTAGCCTATAAACAGGCCAACGCGCCAATAAAAATTAGTCTTTCTTAACAAATTAAATTAAGATACATTCTAAATTAAGATGGGTATTTGGCAATAACGAAATTAAGATAAAGGCTCCGCGGGATTTGCTTCGCCACTTCTCCACAATCCGGCCTCAACACGACGGTGAATAGCAGCTGAAATTTAATAAAAGAATAATGCCAACATTAGCCTATATACTGTCTACATAATGGATTTAAGACTCAATTAATATTTAGTTATAATTTGAAAAACCTTTACTCACCAAGATTAGGCTACATGTTTTTGTGGAGGAAAATTATTGAATCCACTGTAGATGGCTTCACTGTGCTCACTGATGGTGCATCCAGCAGCATTACTGGCTCATTATTCTCAATATGCACATGGTCAAAACTTTTCCACACCTCAGACTTTGCTTTAGTTGCTGGTGCAACCAAAACGTAACCACCAGAGGCAAGCCTCCGTTTCACCTCCTCAGCATCCATTTTCGCATCTTTCTCACGCTAATCGAAACGCATCACATGACCGCTCATTTACCGCGTAAGCCGGAACGCAAGCCCGAGCCCCGCCCGAGCCCGTGTAAAATGATATAAATTAAGCGCGAACCCGACGGGTCCCATCGGGTTCGGGCAAAGATCTTCAGCTCTACCCTAACTGTCTTGTTGTCAATTTTTTTAGAAAATAACCAATCGTTTCGCTAGATAAGACACTTCTTCCTCGCCTGGGATCATTTCGAGCCCTTTAAAGCTGCATTTAAACTGCGTTTTGGACATTCAAACTTGCGGGCACCATAGAAGTCCATTATATGGAGTGAAATCCTGAAATGTTTTCTTTAGGACTGAAGAAAGAAAGACATGTAAATTACAAGTAAATTATTTGTACATTTTTGTTCTGGACGTGAACTTCTCCTTTAAGTCTAACGTCACATAGCAGTTTCTGGGTCCAAATGCTCCTTCAGATCCCAAAAGCAGCTCAAGGTGTGCTGTCCTACCTAAAAATCATGATCTTAACCTTTATTTCTGTAGCAAAATCTTAGCTGGCCAAGCAATGATTTAATTTAATTTAATGATTTACATTTTTACAAAAATTTAAAAATAGGTAAAAAACAAAAAAAGTAAATCCAATTACCCAAATATTGAATAAACAAACATGGATAAGACAGCTCACAACCTCATTGTGAATGATGGCCCTTCTAATGTAAATTTAATTAAAGCACATCATGTAATAGATATCCCTGAGTTCACCGAGTTGGTTATATGCAAAATCCACAGTGATTATTAATGTATCTGTGTCACAGGAAACTAAAGAAAATGCTCAGACAGCGCAAGATGGACAAAAAGCATCAGGAAGAGCTGAACAAAACGCTTCATCGTCACGAGAAGGACCACTTCCTTGGGCCCTTTGTCGGACTCAACCCAGAGTACATGGAAATGAGTGAGTCACTACACACTACGCGCCCACACACACATACAGACGTATAAACATTTGTTTGTATTCTCTCCTGGCTCTGTTTTCTGCACTTATGTAGGAACACGGCATCATTAAAAATGTATTGTCAAATGCAAATTCCGATTATGATGAAATATTCAATTCATGCTGTCAACAGCCACTAATTGAAATGTCTAAACACAGCTAAACAGATTTATAAACCTCATCTGTTCGAAGTACTCTTATATGAGAGTAATTCAAGCACCTAGACGGCGTGCATGGTAAACAGGGTAAACGCACGTCCGTTCAGTGAAGGATCTGCAGTATTATTTGTGGAGTTGGTGTGTTACCGGCCCCTCCTCTCATCTCGCCTCATCTCTGCTACAGCGTGGGCTGGACTTCTGCTAAGAGAGAGGCATTATGGGTCCAAAGGGGGGCTGGCAGAGCAGCGTGAGATTATGAGCTTTAGTTCTGGCTTGAATTCATTAATAACATCCCACCCCCTCATCTACCATCCTCCATCCATACTTCTATCTCTCTCTGTCCCATTCCTTCATTTCCGAGTGTGGCACAACCCATTCTCCTCCTGAGAACCTAAACTTGTAACATTCAGGAGCAAAGACAATCCAGGAAGGCCCAAGCAGCATTTCGATTCTTGTGAATTTCTCTGTGGGGGATTTTGTTTTTCTTTTTGATCTTAATTTAATATCAAAAGCTTCCCAGCATAGCAATGTCTGATTTATTTCATTACGTGTGATAAGATTCTCAGTAATTCTGTGTGTTGTGCTTCAGTGGAACTTTCTATGGAAGTTTTTATTGGTGCTTTTCTTTCTTTTTCTTATCTAGTCATTCAGTTTGGGATGGTGACCTTATTTGTGGCCTCCTTTCCGCTGGCTCCCCTCTTTGCTCTACTGAACAACGTCATTGAGATCCGTCTTGATGCCAAAAAGTTTGTCACAGAGCTGAGAAGGCCAATTGCTGTAAGAGCAAAGGACATTGGTCAGTATCTAATGTACACACTGATTTTCCCCTGTATTTTTTTGTTTGTGGTCTTTATTGAGAAGCACTAAGTGGCAACGGTAATGTTTATACATGTTTATAATTCTAACATTCCTGTAGCTCACACAATAGAGCATGGCGCTAGCAATGGCAAGGTCATGGGTTCAATTCATCATGGGAACTGATAAATGTTGAAAACTTTAAATCTGAAAGTAATTCACTTTGGATTAAGGCTTCTGCCAAATGTACAAATGTAAATGTACATAATAAGACACTATAGCAATTAAGGGGCCAAGCACAACAGAGGCAAATGAGGAGCTAAACATGGCATGGTGCTGAAAATGGCTGAAAAATCATATATATATATATATATATATATACAATAAAATACTATATGATCTTTTTTATATGATCTGACTCAGTTTTGGTGAAAATTGGACAAACAGTCTAGGACAGTGGTTCTCAACTCCAGTCCTTGAGGCCCACCGCTTTGCACATTTTGCATGTCTCCCTCATTTAACGCACCTGATTCAGATCATCAGCTCGTTAGGAGAAAGATCCATGAACCGAGTGTGTCAGATTAAGAAACATACCAAATGTGCAGAGCAGTGGGCCACCACTGATCTAGACAGTCTCACTACAGTAGGCTAATTTAAGCAAAAGTTATCCGCATTTTTAGAAATTTCATTATAACTTTTGATCACAAGGTGGCACTGCCCACAAAACTTTTTCAGTACAATCTGGGCATGGTACCAAAGACACATACCGAGTTTTGTAACAATATGCCAGTGTGTTCGTAAAATATACTATTTTATGACAAAATCCAAAATGGCAGATGGCCAAAATGGCTGACATGGGAAAATTGGGTATGGTTCAACTCGGTCTAAAGAGACCAGTTTTTGCTTTTTGGCCAAAGCATTCAGAAGTTATAAGCAAAAATAGCAATTTTTCATATCTCCTGACCACTAGGTGGCACTGTGCCAAAACTGCATGTAGTCTCAGGTCATGGTTGTTATAACATACTGTAAGTTTGGTCTCAATACGCCAAACGGTTGTAGAAATGTAGCCTCACATCCACTTTTGCGTGGTCTTCGTCAAATTCATTGGGGCATTTTTCAAGAACAGTTTGGCTAATCAACTTGAATTCTAGAACTTTTTGCCAACATGCTCTGAGGATGATCTGAGCCAATTTTGCTGAAAACTAGACAAACTGTCTAGGACAAGTTTGAAAAAGTATGTATTAAAAATAGCAAGAAAACTGGACCTTATGAATTTTACATTTTGTTGCATGAGCCAAGAATTCAGAGGAAAAACTAATTTTTCTTCTAGATCTTATAGTACAAAACTTTTTAGCATAAACATGAGTGAAACTTTGGACGAGTAGTGGTACTAGAGAGTTTGAGTTAGAGACTCCAAACTTGCTATGGTTAATGTTGAGACTGGCCTCTATCTGTGTGCCACACACAGATTACACCGTTTTCCTGCAAGTGGTTCTATGGGCTTCTTGAGCGGAAGAAAAGGAATAAGAATAATAAGTACAACAATGGATACAATAGGTCCTTAGCCCTTAAAAATGCCCCTGTGCAATATCACACAAAGTCAGTGATGTTTTTCCAAATACTAGCACAATTACAAAAAAAAGGGATGTTGATTTTATACAGCAGCTGAATAAACATTACTTGTTTTTAATTAATATTAAGTGACATTTCATCAACAAAAATAGTTTCCACAGCAGAAACATGGCACATCTCCATAAGCCACTAAATTTTGCAAGCAACTGAATGAATCAGTATTTTTGAATTTAGCTGAGTGCTTTGTACCCGAATGAATCAGTCATTTTGAATGGATTGTTTGAACGAATGATTTAATGATTTACTCATTAGGATGCTTTTTAATAGCAGTTTTACAGAAGTTTTTAATATAAAATTATTGTTTCATTTTATTTACAATTTTGCTTTTAAAACATTAATCTCATAACATTACTGTATGTATGCAGTTACCACTTCAGGCATGTTATGTGGATGTTTTTTTAGATGGATTTTGTTGATTCCGATTCATTTGATTGGTAACAGCCCTATAGTGCCGTCTTGTCAAAAGTTGACTAATACGTTTAATAAGGATAGAAAACAAGTTGCCCTTATAAAGGTAAAAATGCCTCTGGAAATCAAATTAAGGAGTAAAATATCACCCCTTAATGAAAAAGGTCATTTCTATTAGTGATTTGGTCTTTTAAATGCGAAGGCTTGATGTCACTTTAAGGTGATCTTTGCATTTTCATCATGCTGTCTTTTTTTCTTTTCTTTTTTTTTTTTTTTTTTTTTTTTTTTTTAGCAGTGGTGTTTTTGGTTTAAAACTGTTTTTACAGTTGTGTTAAAACAGTTAGTTTAAAATAGTTGTGTGAATTTTGTTCTCCAAACTGAAATTCAACATTTTATTTCTTTTTGTTTTTTATTATTTAAAAAATAGCTGTGGTTTAATAATAGTTGTTGGATAAAGCAACACTATAAATTAGCACTGGCAGTCGTTCAGGCAAAAATCATCTGTATGATAAAGGTGGATTTTCATGTCAGGTCAGTGCATATTGATCAGGGCAAGCTGTCACATGTAACAATTTGGCCCATAACTTGGCCACTGTTAGTAAATTATTGACGTCTATGTGTGACCCTGGACCACAAAACCAGTCTTAAGTAGCACTAGTATATTTGTAGCAATAGCCAAAAATGCATTGTGTGGGTTCTTTCCTTTTATGCCAAAAATCATTAGGATATTAAGTAAAGATCATGTTCCATGAAGGTATTTTGTAAATTTCTTACCGTAAATATATAAAAACTTAATTATTGATTAGTAATATGCATTGCTAAGAACTTCTGGACAACTTTAAAGGCAATTTTCTCAATATTTGGATTTTTTTATTATTTTTTTGCACCTTCAGATATTCAAATAGTTGTATCTCTGCCAAATATTTGCTATTCTAACAAGCCGTACATCTTGTTTATTCACCTTTCAGATGAATCTCAATTAAAAAAACATTACCCTTATGACAGGTTTTGTGGTCCAGGGTCACAAATATGCATTTATTGTGCAAACTTGACTTGCGTTATAACAATATGCCCCAATTTTTCTGGACAATAATGGAAATGTTTATTTGCTTGTGGCCAAGTCAAAAGGTATTTGACTTGATTCTATAGACAATCTAATGTCTTAGTTTTCAGAAAAGGGCAGATGCACATTTTCATTGCAATAAACTGAATTTAAAATCTACAACTTTAAGCAAGATTGAGCTGCACATGATTATACACAACTTTTTTAAAGGTATAGATGTAAACTACTGAACGTATGTTTTTGTGACAAGACTTTATCACCACCTAGTGGTATTGTGCGGTAATGTGTTTTTATTTTGTGACTCACAAACCATGTCAGGAATGGGGTTATATCAAAAGAAAGAAATCAGATTTTGCTTAAACATTTTTTTCTTATATTTTGTTTTAATTGCTAATATTATTTTTCAAGATTATATTTTGCTTAAAGACAATAAAGTGTTGTTTTTTTTTTTACTTTCATGACAATTAAAAAAATACCATTCAGCTCAGCACTATTTAGTATTAAAATACAAATATGTGTAATCTAATGTCTTAATTTCTAAATTTCTGTTTCTTTGTCTTCAGGAATCTGGTACACCCTTCTCAGAGGACTCAGTAAAGTGGCTGTTATCGTTAATGTAGGTTTTCCATTCCATGTGTTTGTTCTGAAACAAATAAATGCTGTACCTGTTGTACTGTAACATACCTGTAATGTAAACTACCAAGCACTGAAAGTAATCATTAGTGGCAAGCATCAGATTTACTGTACGATTTTCAAAAGCAAGCAGTAATCCTTGGAGAATAACTCACTCCTTAAAATTTGTGTGCTGAACATGAGTGATACCTTTAGTCGTCCCACCTATTGAGCAGAGGTGTGCTGTTATATTTTTGAACAATCTGACTAATGATGTTCAGATGGTGGATGATAAAACTGGTGAAAGAAATCTCGTAGGCACTTAATGCAAGATGCAAGCACTTACTAGAGATCAGAATACAGACACAGGGCCAGTTAGCAAACACCCAGAACACCCTAATGAATGCACAGAAACTCATTAACAAGGTTTGGCGAAGGCTAATCCTCCTGTATCACTCTTCAGGCGTTTGTGATCTCATTCACCTCTGACTTCATCCCACGCCTGGTCTATCAGTACATGTACAGTCCAGACGGGACTCTTCATGGCTTTGTCAATCACACCCTTTCATACTTCAATGTTAGTCACTTCCAGCCTGGCACAGAGCCTTTGCAGCCTATGCACCTGGGATACAAAGTGGAGGTTTGCAGGTACTTGGTTTGTTTTGAAGTAAAGTGTCTTTCTATTGTGCGACTGATTTTTCTAATTAAACGTGGTGACTGTGTATTATATTCATAATGTTTACACTATTCACAGATATAAAGATTACAGGGATCCTCCGTGGTCTAACACGCCATACGAGTTCTCAAGAGAATTCTGGGCCATTTTGGCGGCCCGATTAGCTTTTGTCATTGTCTTTCAGGTCAGTCAAAACCAAATTCACAAAATGCCAACTTGTTTGATTGCTGATCACTAGATGAAATTTAAAAGAAAGGTCCAGGTAATAATTTCACCTCAGAATAATCTTCTTTTGTGCCTACAGCAATGTAGATTGCCAATCTCTACTATATATATATATATACACACACACAATATAAACACTACCAGTCAAAAGTTTTTGAACAGTAAGATATTTTAATGTTTTTTAAAGACGTCTTTTCTGCTCACAGGTACAGCAAAAACAGTAAAAATCTGAAATATTTTTACTATTTAAAATAACTGTTTTCTATTTGAATATATTTTAAAATGTAATTTATTCCTGTGATTTCAAAGCTCAGTTTTTGGCATCATTACTCCAGTCACATGATTCTTCAGAAATTATACAAATAATCTGATTTACTGCTCAAAAAACATTTATTATTATTATTATTATTATGCTGAAAGAGTAGAATTTTTGTTTAGGTTTCTTTGATAAATAGTAAGTTCGGAAGAACAGCATTTAACTGAAACAAAAATCTTTTGTAACATTATAAATGTCTTTATCACTTTTGATTAATTTAAAGCATCCTTGCTAAATAAAAGTATTACTTTCTATCATTTCCCCCCCAAAAAAACTATTTCTTTCCCCCAAACTTTTGAATGGTATAGTGTATAATGTTATAGCTTTTTATTTTTGATAAATGCTGTTCTTTGAATCTTTCTGTTTGTCAGAGAATCCTAAAAAAATGTACTCAGCTGTTTTAAATAATAATAAAAACAAATGTTTCTTGAACAGCAAATCAGTTTATTAAAATGATTTCTGAAGGATCATGTGACTCTGAAGACTGGAGTAATGATGCTGAAAATTCAGCTTTGATCAAAAAAATAAATTACATTATAAAATATATTAAAACAGAAAGCAGTTATTTTCAAGAGTAAACATATTTCACAATATTACTGCATTGCTATATTTTAGGCCAAATAAATGCAGGCTTGGTGGGCAAAAGAGACTAAAAACATTAAAACACTTACTGTTCAAAAACTTTTGTCTGGTAGTATATATTGAATGAATTTGATGTGCTTTTGTTCATTTTTATATTTTTAGTAGGGCTGTCAGTCAATTCAATTTTGTAATCTAAATACTTACATGATGTTTTGATTAATTAATCTAATAATTAATCTAATAATTAATTAATCTAACTCTTTTTGTGTTAAATGAGAAAGTATCAAGTAGACATTACAAATTGTAGCTTTAGAAAGAAATATTTTATTTAATTCAGCATAGAATTTATTACACATAAACATTTAGGCTGCAGCAGCCCAACGTAAACTATGGAACACAAAAGAAGATAATTTAAGAAACATCTCAGTATTTTTTTTATCATATAATGAAAGTCACTGGTAAACAAAACAACTTTGTCTTCAAAATACCTACTTTTACGTTCCAAAAAAAAAAAAAAAAACTGTGTTAAATTTGAATCACGTTATTTTTTATTAAAGGAGAAGTCCACTTCCAAAAAGAGTTGCATATAATGTACTCACCATTTTTCATGAAATAACCAAATCGTTTGAAGCCACATTTAAACTGCATTTTGGAAGTTCAAAATTGGGGCACCATATCAGTCCATTATATGAAGAAAAATGCGGAAATGTTTTCCTCAAAAAAACATAATTTCTTTACAACTGAAGAAAGAAAAACATAAACGTTTTGGATGACAAGAGGGGTGAGTAAATTATATTTAAATCTTTGTTTTGAAAGTGGACTTCTCCTTTAACTAATTAAAATAAATTAAACTGACGGCCCTAATTTTTAGTTAAAGTTTAAATTTTAATTTTAGTACTTCAACTTTTGTAAGTTAGTTGCCAAAGCTACATTTAAGTTTCAGTTTGACAAAGTTTCAGTGATAGTCCCTCTAATACGAATGTCACTTCTATCTGGTTTCTCTGTACAGAATGTGGTGATGCTGATGAGTGACTTTGTGGATTGGCTAATCCCAGATATTCCCAAGGACATTAGCGTTCAGATACACAAGGAGAGGAACCTCGTTGTGGAATTGTTCATGAAAGCGGAACGGGGCAAGAAGTACAGGAACACCATCAGTGACCCAAGCCCCCAGCAGCTCCGCTCGCGTCCCAGCTCACAAGCTTAGTCCAGCGCTCGCTCTGATCCCAGTGCTGCGAGAGAACCGGTAATACGGCCCATTCCCGGGGCCTGTTTATCACCCAGTCCAGCTCTGTGACCTGCTCAAACAGAACGGAAAGGCTGTAGTGGACTGGCCTGGCCTGGAGGACCACTGCTGTAAGGATCAATGTTGCTACAAAGAATGTTACATGACTGCCGCCTCATTGGTATACCAGAAAAAAGTTACAACAAGAAAAAGATTCTTCTTTTTTTTTATTATTATTATTATTATTATTATTTCTTTTGTCTGTTACTGAATTAAACACTCTCTTGGATCTTTCTCTATCAGCTATATGCAACTTCTGCTGGTAGGCTTGTTTGGAAAGAGGGCTGTAGGGTTTGTATCGTTTTATCTGTTGACTGATGAATATTGTACGTAGTTTTGTGAAGCATCGCCGCTTTAGCATTTACAGACAGCTAACGAGCATTTTATTTGAAAATACACTGCTTTTATATGAATTTTAACATGAAAATGTACCGTTTATGTTTTCGATATTGATAGAATAGGATTGAATTCTGAACCAACTCGTTTAAAGTGCTTTTTAAATTATTTAATAGACATTTCATTCAGAATATTTACAGTCAAGTGAATTAGCAACTATCAATATCATGCACTAAGTAGTTCTGTTCTGTCATTGTAATCATTGTGTCTGTTTAGCCTTTAGCTGTCTATATATAAAATATAGACATAAGACACTACAAATTAATCAAAGAAACTACAATCCTCTCTCTTGGTCTTTTTTTTTTTTTTTTTTTTTAGCATTCTAGAATTTCTATTATAGGCGGTAGAGACATTTTGACAGGATGTCGATTGATCTTAGGGATTTTTGGCAGCATGCAAGTGCTTGGTTTTTGGGTAGTGCATATGAAAATGCCTTTGTGCTGAGAAAGGTATGCTGTATATAAACCCATGACGTTTAAGAGGCCTTAATATTCATTAACAAAATGCGCTGCATTTATTAATAATGAGTCATATGGACAGTTTTGTGTCTGCTTATATGAATGTTTTCATTCTTGTCTTGATTCGTGACGTTCCAATCTTGATGAATGGCAATGATGATGAAAATGATATATAATGGTATGTTGCATGTGTCTTCCATTTATAGAAACTGTGTCTAGCTTGATAAATAAAAGAGTGGTTTTAATTGAAATGAATATAATAATCATATAAAATACAAAGACGTGCTCCATTTGGACATTTTTTTTGAAAACTGAATTACACAAAACTCGATTTCAGCACTTTTCTTAAATATTCATGTACTGCTCAAAAGGCCTTGGTTCTACTTTTATTATAAATTTACAATGTAAACCCATTTTTAGACTGTTACATCATCCACATACTGTTTACCTCTGAAAGAAAGAAACCTTTAAATGTCTGTTATGTCATTGTGGAGTTTGAGTGTCTTAAACTGCTAATGGGAGGTTATGACTGTACTTTTGCTTTTGAATTGTTTCTAAAATAAACATGTCCTATATATTTGGTATGTGTGCCTTTATTGACTCTTTTGCTGACCGGAGAGCTAGCCGTGTGTTGTTTGGAGAAAAAACTCACTGAATTCATATGTACTGCTTCTTGTAGCATGATGAGTGCTCTCTTTGGGGTTTGATAAAGAAGGAGGAGCAATATAATAGGAAGTAGGTAACTTCATTTCCCTCTTTCAGTGTTGCGAAATTCGATTCGTTTGGCGAATCGATTCTTTTGGTTCAGAGAAATGAGTCATCAGTTGAATCATTTAGTTCTCTTGAAAAAATATGGGCGTGTGTTTTAAAGCTAAAGCGAAAAAACGCATGTGTTCTTCTGTAGGCTAGTTACGTTATTTTTTTCCGATTCAGTCCAACTTGTTCAACAGCTCGAATTAGTAGTTACGAATAAAAAGGCGATTTAGTTCTGAATTCTTATAATCATTTTGGCATTACTGTTAGACGTTTGAAGCTCTAATGAATCAGAGAGTTATTTTAACTCAAGAACAGTTTAGACCTTCCGGTCTGGTTCGTGAATGAATCGCACCTGATTCGTGAACCGGGAACAGTCGACTCAAAAGAACAATTCGCCCACGAATCGAACACCGCTATACGTCCAAACGATTCATTATTTCAAAAAACTGGTTTCAGAAGAACTAAAGTTCGGGTGAGGGTGTCATATTTGGTTTCTAGCTGACACACCAAAGCAGTGGAGTTGTGTGACTTCCAGGACACAAGCGAGGGGATTTCATGATGGTTTGCTAAATTTGAGAGTCAGACCTGAAAGCGAAAGTGGGAAACGAGCCGCCGGGGTGTAGCGCGGTAGTGCTCAAGTGTTGTACTTGTACTTGTGTTCGCATTCAAAAACATCATGGATAACCGGGAATTTAGAGCGATGTTGCTAGACATCTCTGGTAAACTTTCTGAGGAGAATTTGAAAGATTTAAAGTTTTTGTGCTCAGACATCGGGAAAAAAAGGCTTGAGAAAATGAGTAAGGGGATTGATCTTTTCGAGTGCTTGATCGAAAAAACTGAAATTGGGCCTGACAACACGGAACGTTTGCGATTCCTTCTCAACAAGATCGATCAGCAAGTTCTTCTGGAAATAATAGATGACTATGAAAGAGGAGTGACAGCAAGCACTGCTGATGCACTGGACCCCAACGAGCGAGGTTTGTATACTTTTACTGAACACTTGCGTTTCATGTTACTTTGAGGCTGTTCACTGACAGCAAAGAGCGGATCGCAAGGCAGGTAGACAGCTGCAGAGTTACATTTTTTTCTTAACACTCTAAATGCCTCTGATTTTTAAGTGAATCGCTGGTTTAAGGCAGGTTGAGGTAGTTTCTGGGGTTTTAAAAATGTATTCTATCGTTTTGTACCGCTCTTTCACTGAGGTGATGTTTTACTCTGTTGCTTCCGTCTTATCACTAGTATGCGAAATGCAAGCACAATATGGCAAGCCGATTTAACATTTATTGCTTTAAACGCTCTAACATCTGTTACATTTTAGTAGTACCTTTTTAATTACTTTTGTAGAATCCAATGGTAACTTGTGTATTTTTCACTAATATTTATTAGATACTCTTTAGACACTGTCCCAGTAATGACTGCTATTCACTATTCCAGCCTATGGCTGAAATACATAAACTTCTAAGGCCTTTAAACTATCAACCTGGTCAGAATTTTGTTGAAAAACCTGTTGTGCATAGTATGCAACATGTCTCTTGTCGTCTGAGTGATAATATATGCTTGTTTAGTATGTAAAATGCCTTTTAGTAGCCTGTAACTTAAGGTCATGGTACACGTCTTTTTGCTGTAAAATCTTCACTGATTTTTTTTTGTAAGTAAAATTCAGAATTATATTGTTATATATTGTTATATTGTTGTTTTGTACATCTCTTAATCATTATCATATTGCATTTCATTATATATTTTGCTCCCACAATAAAAACTAAAGAGCTTTGATAATAAAACTAAGCATTTTATTTTAAAATCTTACTAAGACATATGACTGGGCGATATAGAGAGACAGCTGATATTTATTTACATTTTATGTAAATAGTCTGCTATACCTTTATAGAAACCTTATAGATGTATACTCTATCTTACTTACTGGCCATGTAAATAACATCATCCACACCAAATAGCATATTTTTGTTTAGCGTGGGAATGATTTTTTTCAGCCTCAAGTGTTCTCATATCAAACTTTATGGGCCATAAAAGCCTGATGTATCATATGTGATACAAGACATACAACACATATGCCAGTTGTGTTAACGAAAAATGAGATATTTTGGTCTTATGTCATATGTCAGACTTTACAGGGTTAAAGTTGTACACAAAATTGGTGAAATTAAGTAATTTTATCCACTAATCACTAAATTATTTTAAAATTTAAAAAACTGTATTGTGAAAATTTAACAAAAGTAGGAGGGAACACACTGTTATTTGGGAGACGTACACAGTAACTGGCATTTGATGTTATACTGGTCAAATACTTCTGATTATGTGGATCAATATTTCCCAAAAAAGTATCTAGAAACCAGAAAACACAAACTTTTGAAAAAAAGTTAAGCTACTAAATACACTACAGGAGTTCAGTCTATATGTGTGCAGGCGCACACAGTGTTTCTTTACAAAGTGACATTTGCCAACAACTGGCCTGGTTAATTGTGTTTTTGGTCATTTTTGTGGATCCACGTTAATGGGGATCATTTTGACAGTTTTGTGAAACTTCAAAAATGGATGGATTAATGTAACTAACTACAGTGAGGCTAGTTCTGTGAAAAGGTCTTGTATCATTTGTTTGCAATGCTGATTGTTTAGTTTCATACATTTCGACTTCAGTGTCCAATACAGTATTTTACTACAGAGTTTTATTCAGATTCTAATTCAAATGGTTTCTGTGTCTCTCTCTTTTTTTTCTTTAGAAAATATAAACATTGCAACTGATGTAATTGTTGCACATTTGGGTAGAAAGTGGCTTCAAGTTGGAAGGAAACTTGGACTTCAGCCCACTCAGCTGGAAAGCATACAGGAGAAGCACAGCCGTGACCTGGAGGAGCAGGTGAGGGAGCTCATCAAACAGTGGATGAAGATGAAGAAAGAAAACGCCAGAGTGCAGGATCTCATTACAGCTCTGCGGGACTGCAAACAGAACCTCACCGCTGATCTGGTGGTGAAACAACTCAGAGAGCTTGGTGCACATTGAAAATCATCTCTGTGATGACAAAACTTTGGGGTTAATAATGTGAATTTCATTTAGAAGTGCAAATGAACTGAAATTGTTTACACAGATCTTTATGAATTAATTGTACGCGATTTAGGTAATATATTTTACATTTGTAATGACATTGCAGAGCATGAAAATGAACATATTGTTCTCATTCACCCTTGCAAAGTATAAGGATTTGTCAGTTTTGACAGAACATACTCATAACAACACTGTTCTTATATTTGCTGATTTTGTCAAAGGATGTATGGACACTTTCAAAGGAATAAAGGGACTATGACATGATTATGAACTCTTTACCTCATAACGCTGTTTGGTAAAGAAAATTTTGAGCCATAACCTTTCTTATTCTATATGGTATAGAAATGTTCAGTCTTTTATATATACCCAGTTTGTTCTATCTAATCCTTTGATTTAAATATTGTATAAAAACTGTCAAAGCAAAGTTCATTACTTAGAGTAGTTCAATACTCACCCTCAAACTGCCTCTCAGAGGCATGTATTCAACATGTTTCTGCAAGGAGTCACCTGACATGTCTTCTCAGCTCCGCCAGAAAGATTTCTGGAGATTGCATTATTTAGGAGCAGTTTAGCTTGAGTCATCTCATCTGTCTGGTTGTATAAGGTGAGCTTTCCAAAAGCAGTCTAAAAGGCTCGTATAGAGACCACTGGTGCCAGTGGTTTCTACTGTCTACTTAAATGCTGGATTACATCTAAATCTGAACAAACATTAAAACTCTTATCATGCATTTGCCGAATTTCATTACTTTGTTACAAGAAAAGTTGGGCATCTTACATTAAATGACTAAACACAACAAACTCACACAGAAGCAAAAGTTGTTCCTGGGAGACACAACAAAAGAAAACAGGTGTTCTAAAATAGGCTTGAAAATTCCTGTTTAATATTTTTCGTCTGGACATATTCACAATCTATAGCATTAAAAAACAAAACAAAAAAAAAACACTGAGACTACATGATTTTCAATGTCAACTCAGACTGTCCAAAATCTGCAGACTAGTTTTGACTCCTCCAGACTGCAAATGGGGTCGATAATTCAGTCAGCCTTTAGGTTTATGATGCTTTTGGGAAACGCAACCCAGGTCAGTTAAAAGTTCATTCATGAACCATAACCCAGTTATCAGTGTGTGCTTATATACATGTTGTTTGAACATTAATGTGTGTTGGCTGTGTATGAACAAATCTACCCAATAATGATAAAAATCCATGCAGTGGTTTTTAATCAGTCTGTAAAAATAATATCCCCTTTTTTAAATCGAGCCATTCTCAGATGTTGCTCCCACAATAGTTGATTAGCGTCTTACCTAAAATCAGCTGTAACAGTCCGACCTCCATTGTTTCCATGACAGAGCAGGGATGTTACAGTTTTTCTCAGTCACTTTGGTGCATTTCTCAGATCAGAAATGAAATTCTCAAAACTACTTGTTTGACCTCCACATCATCTAGTGCACATCATAATAGCAGTTTCTCATTTATTTGAACAAGTTGCGATTGCTTTGGTACATTCATGCAAAGGATTTTGTACATTTGTCTGCGTTTTCCTACATTATCAGTTGCTAGTGTCATGTTGCTCAAAATGTATTATATAGTTCTCTGTGCAGTAGTCTTACCCCTCAAAACAACTAGTCATTAGTTCATCGTATAAGTCATTAAATGCAAAATGGTTGATATAGTTGTCATAAACTGTCAAGTATAGTTTCTACACATTCCTGTTAGTCTATTTATAAATTTGCCATGTATTGTGCAGGTGAATCTTGACTTTCACTAATAAGGGAATGTAGATTAAACAATAACAAACCAGTTCTCTGAAATTCCTCATAGAGTGCTGCATGCAAAAGCAAAGTTCTGCCTAAAGGGTGATTCCTAAGTTTGCCTTTCTAATTTTGTATTTTCGCTTTTGTGCATCGGTCATGTACAAACATTTGACAGACATCTGTAAGATGTCAGTTTTACATACACTCTAAATCATAAACATCTTACAGTAAAGACATCTAATAAAAGTCTATTTGACACCTGGAAGGAAACGTGCAGATGAGCGAACAAAATAAATCTTGCATATGTAAATGTAGACGTAAAATAGACGTCTTAGTGATGTACGTGTACTATCAGGGATATTTCTTTTTCTTTTCTATCACAATGACTCTGTAATGTGTTTTTTCTTTTCTTTTTCCTTTTTTTTTGTCCTATCCAGTCTCTTTCAATCAATATCTCACATACAGTAATGTGTACATTTGTACTTTTGAAATGGATATATGACACACATAAGAACTGCTGCATTTCAATACAGTAACTGTCATGCAAACGATTGCTATAGTTTACATCAGGTAATGCTAATAATATACACTGTTTGTTTGACAACATGACTAAGCATTTTGACTATCTTGTTTGTGAACAATGACACAAAGACTTTTCATCCTGATGGCACTGATATGTTCATTGACATGCATACTTTTGAAAGATGAACTAAAGATTTTGAGTAAGTTACAGACTTTTGCAGGTAATCCATTGTGTTGTGCTGTTTGTACGAATTGTTTTGAGAAATGCACATACTTCTTTGCAAATGTTAAGGATGATTTGAGAAATGCACCAAAGTGAATGAGAAAAACTGTAATTAGACAAGAATATCTCCGATTGAGCAACTGAGGTGTCGTGTTACTCCCGACATCTGAGCCGCTAAAGATGCAATGGATTACGTTTGTTTGTGAAGGGAATGCGCCTCCCGATCTACATAAATGCGTCTATGTTTGTGCAAATCATTCGTGATCCAGCTTCACCTACAGCAGTAGTGAGTATAAGGATTTTTTTTTTTATGAATCTCTGCAATCACCTTTCCTAATAACATGCTAGTTAGCAAGTTTCCCGGCTAAAGTAAACAATCTCTCAGAGCACAGCTCATCTCTCCACAGTGAGAAGAGTGGGGTGGGGCGAGCAGAGCACATTTGCATTTAAAGGAACAATCCCTCAGAATGGGTTGATTTTTGCAGAGCTCATTTTGACAAGTTAGAAAGGGTGTTGTTTTGCACAACCATTGAGAATTTTTAATCAAAGTATATTATAGACTTTTCATTAAGATCCTAAAGAATCATATCAAATCCGATGACACCTTTAATAATAAATACGCTCACATCCTACATTCTAAAACACCACAACATTTTAAGTTCTGTTTGAGCTGAAATATTTTTGTTAAAATTTATATTAAATATATATTTGTATTACATTTATTATTTGATATTTTTGTAACATCAAGTTTTTCACCATGCTAAATCACTTTTCAGTTTTTTTTTTTTTTTTTTTTTTTGCAGTACAAATACTTTAAGTGTTCATAAACACTGCATAATATAGACTGCTATTCAAAAGTTTGGGATCAGTAACACTTGCAATGTTTTTAAAGAAGTTAAAAGGCATTTATTTGATCAAAAATACAGAAATAAAAACTAATAATATTGTAATATTGTGAAATGTTATTACAATATAAAGTAATGGTTTCTATTTTAATATACTTTAAAAATTTACTTTATTTATATATAATAACAATTGATGTAAAGCTGAATTTTCCATCAGCCTTTACTCCAGTCTTCAGTGTCACATGATCCTTCAGAAATCATTCTAATATGCTGATTTATTATTAGAATTATCTATGTTGGCAACAGTTGTGCTAACAAATATTATTTTTGGAACCCATAATACTTTTTCCAGGATTCTTTGATGAATAAAAAGTTAAAAAGGACACCATTTATTCAAAGTGTAAATCTTTTTTAACAATACAAGTCTTTGCTATCACTTTGTATCAATTTAACCACTCCGTGCTGAATAAATGTATTAATTTCTTAAAAAAAAAAAAGAAAAAGAAAAATGTACTGACCCCTAACTTTTGAACAGTAGTGTCTTTTAGAAAAGATTTCTATTTTAAATAAATGCTTTTCTTTTTAACTTTTTATTCATGAAAAAAATATATGTATCACAGGTTCCAAAAAAATATTAAGCAGCACAATTGTTTCAAACATTAATAATAAATCAGCATATTAAAGGATCATGTGACACTGAATACTGGAGTAATGATGCTGAAAATTCAGTTTTGATCACAGGAATAAATTAGATTTTAATGTATAATAAAATAGAAAAAGTGTTATTTTACATTGTAACAATATTTCACAATATATTTTCTTCTGTATTTTTAATCAAATAAACACAGCCTTAAGGAGCATAAGAAACTTCTTTTAAAAAAAAAACGAAAAAACGAAAACATAAAAAAAAAATAAAATCTTACTTATCCCAAACTATCCCAAACTTCTGAACGGCAGTGTAATAACTGTAAAAAAAAAAAAAAAAAAAAAAAGTTTAGAAAATAAAATGTTTTTGATGCAGCAATAATAATGTCACATCATAATGTCACATCAGCTACCCAGGAACGGCCTGATGATATTTGCAAAATAACAGGGAAAACATTTTGTGCCTTTCAAAATTATAAGAAAACAAAAATGTATGCAATATCTCATAAACCTGAGAAAAACCAAAATAACAGAATGGCCCAGTATGTGGCAGAATGCAACTCATTTGTTGTAAATTGTCCTGGCTACACAAAAAACTCCTAGAAACAACTTTAATGTAACAAAACTGTTAATTTTTAAACAAAAATGTAAAACTTCATGCCTAAGTAGCATCACCTACATCCACTGTGCGACACTAAGAATCTCATTCACGTTTATTTGGTATTTTTACATTGATCAGTATTGGCTGTTACAGTAGTTTCATGTAAAACCATGTTCACAGTGGGGCACACTGGAGGCAGAGCATGTGGAAACAGAAATATTTCCCATGAGCACTCTCACATGCACCCTTACAAGACCACAAGAAGCCCAGAGGTTTTGCCCATTCTCTCATACTTTATATCAACTGACAACAAGAAACTTTCCTGCACTCCAAATAAAAACAAAGAGATAAATTAAAAAAAGTAAAATAATCCCACCAAAAAGACTTTAGAATCTCCTCCCGGATCCCTTGACAAGAATCCAAGAATCACGAATTAAACTAAGAGCATCTGCCCAGTGATAGTTTGTATATTATAAATCCATATATCTTAGTGAAAACATAAAGGTAATTATATGCAATGAAAAATCCTTCGATTTTGAACTACAGCCAAAGAAATATTCAGTTTAACTCGAACAATCTAACACATTACACAAAATATATCAACACACTAACACGCTTCTCATGAAAGATTCGCAAAACCTGAATATATAAAGTCAGCGTAGATTTGATCAAATACTTGAAATGATTCAGATACAGAACTGAAATGTGACATACTAAAACAAGAGGACTGCGGTGATTATCTATCGAAACAGTGGCGTCTCGTGGCGCGCGTTTTCCTGTGAACAAAATCATTTAAATGATGCGTCCGTTCAGCTGTGCTGCATTAATAGCCGTGTTGTGAATGTCTGTGGCATTTTACAATAAAGGCACTGATCTTTCAATAAGCTCAAGGACAAAGGGGGACTAACTATTCTTAAAGTCCTCTAGCGTGTCAGCGTAAATAAAAAATAAAACACTGAACTGCGCACTCCTCTCTGATCTCCTCACGCGTCGTGGCATTCAATCATCATGCAGTTGCGGGGCTGTGTTTTCGACAACTGCCGTAGTTCAGTGTGACGTCACCTTACGGCCGCCACCGAAAAGTTGTGGGTCTCATCCAGGGTAAAGCGGGTGATCAAGATGTGATGACTTGGACGTAGTTAGCAGGGTAGAGGCCTATTTCTCCGCTGACCAGTTGTCCTTTACACCAGCCCTGCTCGTCCTCCTCACCCAGCTTCATTAACTCTTCACCTGTATGACACAAACATATATTTCATAATACCAGGCCTTACTTTTCAATGAGACATAATATAAAACCAGTTATGACCACAAAATAAATCCAGCAGCCCAGCTATATATACTATCACCAGTTCTTTTTGTGATTTTAATAAACCACCTAGATTTTTCCAAGGGAAGCACTTCCCAAGGGCTGTCCAGAAATAATCCAGCTATGTAATATGAAAAAAGAGAAACATTTATTGAAGACACAAGAGAAACATTGTACATAGGACAATGATGCCTCAGTCCCCTTTAAAAGTGATTTTTGTTTTAGGAAAAGCCAGAAGTCGCAGGGCACCAAATTTGGGCTGTAGGGGGTCTGAGACACCTGGGTGATTTGAAGTTGTGCTAAAAAAATAAAAACCTCTGCACAAGATGTGATGCATGGGTTGCCAGTTGCCTATAGCTGTGGCTGTTTTCATAATACTGCATTTCTCTTCTCATATTTTTTTTTTCATATTACATTGCTGGAAACTTTCCGGACAGCCCTCATATCTTTGTACTATACTGTCCGATATTGGAGACTTTTTTTATTTACTTTTTTTTAACTGCTAAGTCAATATTTAATTGTATGCTCACTAATTTCGACTAGGTTTACATGCATATTTTGTACATTTACAATTTATATTAGACTTGCAATCATCTAATACTTATTTAAAAATCACTAATACTTTATTAGTACAATTTTATCTTTAACAAATCTCAAAATTAACATGCATACACTGCCGTTCAAAAGTTTGGGATCAGTAGATTTTCAATTTTATTTATTTATTTTTTAAGACGTCTCTTATGCTCAAAGATCCATTTATTTGATCAAAAACACAGAAAAAAATAATATAAAGTAATACTGTTATTTAAAAAAAACAGTTTTCTATTTTAAAATACTTTAAAATATGATTTATTTCTGTGATGCAAGTCTTCAGTTTCACACAATCCTTCAGAAATCATTCTAATTTGCTTATTTATTACCAATATTGGAAACAGCTGTGCTGCTTAATATTTTTTGGGAACCTGTGATATTTTTTCAGGATTATTTGATGGAAACAACATTTATACAAAATACTTTTTTTTTTTCCCTAACAATGCAAGTCTTTGCCAGCAATTTAACATGACCTTGCTGAATAAAAGTATTAATTTCTTTCAAACAAAGAAAGGAAGGAAAAATGTACTGACCCCAAACTTTTTAACAGTGGTGTATATTGTTACAACACATTACGATTTTAAATAAGTGTTCTTTTTCATTTTATTCAAAGAATCCTGAAAAAAAAAAAAAAAAAAAAAAAACATCACAGGCTCCAAAAAAGTATTAAGCAGCACAACTGTTTCCAAAATTGATAAATCAGCATATTAGAATGATTTCTGAAGAATCATTTGACACCAAAGACAGGAGTAATAATGCTGAAAATTCAGCTTTGCATCACAGGAATAAATTCTATTTTAAATTGTAATAAAATAGAAAACCACTATTTTAAATTGCAATAGTTTTTCACAATATTGCCGTTTTTGCTGTACTTTCAATCAAATAAACAGCCTTGATGAGAAAAAAACAAAACAAAAAACAACAACAACAACAACAACAACAAAAAAAAAAAAAAAAAAAAAAAAAAAAAAAAGTGCAGTGTTTCAGGTTTGGGGTCATCCGATTTTATTTATTTGTTTGTTTCTTTGTTTACTTAACACTTTTTGGGTCATCAGATTTATTTTTTTAAGTTAATACTTTTATTCAGCAAGGACACAATAAATGATCAAGCGTTTAACAGTGAAGACATTTATAATTTTACAAAAGATTTCCATTTCAAATAAATGTTGCTGCTTGCTATTCATCAAACAAAAAAGTATCACTGTTTACACAAAATATTAAGCAACACAACTTTCAACACCAATAATAAGAAATAATGTTTCTTGAGCAGCAAATTAGAGCATATTTGAATGATTTCTGAAGGATCATGTGACACCGAAGACCACAGTAATGATACCAAAAAATTCTGCTTTTCTATCACAGAAATGAATTACATTTTAAGATACACTTTTATTTATTATTTTGAATTGTAATATCATTTAATAATATAATTTTTACTGTATTTTTGATTAGTCTTCATTGGTTAGCATAAGAGACTTCTAAAACATTTTGTACAAAATCTTACCAACCCTAAACTTTTAAACAGTGGGGAACATTATAATGCGTTTTAGCCAGGGCTTAAAAAAAGCAGAATTAGTATTTTAACATTTCTGTTCATGGACTTCTTCTGTATTATTACCATTTCGAAATCGGTTTGAGTAAATAGATACCAGTTTATAGCATTATTTTTTTTTACTTTTTATACTTTTTACACTAGTTAGAGGCATACATTTATAAAAAAAAAAATATATATATATATATATATATATATATATATATATATATACACACACACACACACATACACACACTGCATCAACGTTACATTCTTTTTGAATTTGTTATAAAATTATGTTCATTTTGTTGTTGCCTTCACTCTTTGGACTGGTTCAGAACCCTAGTTTTAGCATTCATTTTTCTTTTTTTTTTTTTTTGGAAACAAGATTTTAAATTCTAAAATTAAATTAGACATTTATGTGTTTACAGTCATGAAAATAATTACAGGCTTACTTGGATTGAACAGAATTCTAACATCACTGAATGAATCAGTTCAGCCCTAATTATCAGTTCAGCCAAATGGCTCCAAAACTGGGAAGTGGATGACTGTGTGAAGTCAAGCCTTGCAAAGTCAACATGCAGTTTCGCAAGTGCTGCAATGAGGTCACCACTTTGTTTCACACACCCTCATGCCTGTACAGACACATTGAGCGAAAACCAGGCTTCAGGCTTAGTCTGTCTCTATGCACCTATTGTATACTCTTAAAAAAAAAAAAAAAAAAAAAAACTAACTATATTGAAACTGAAAAGAAATACAAAGCAAGACAAGTAACATTGAATTAAATGTTATTAACTTCCATCATTAAAGGAAGTTTATATGCTGCCATTAGATTCCACAATGGCATTGGTAACCAAAAACATTAGCTTTAACATTGTTACATCCACACCACTAGGTGTCAGTATAAATCTAAGATGACTCATATCAGGCAGTGCAACAAACACAAATACTGAGTACACCTTTAAATCTACTTCACTTGAGTGTGAAAAAACCCTTCAGTAACCACCAGGTGTCACTCTTGGCATGTCTGTCTATGCCACATTTTGTTAGAGCTGATGCCTGGCATGATTAATTTTGGCAGTTTCTTAGGTAGCAGGGCTCATAAATAGCCTGTATGAATCCTTTATACTTTATATAACATTTAAGGCATACATGCTGATTCAGAAACCTTGCAGATGGATCCTGGGACTTTCTTGTCTATCCAGTTAAGGTCTACAAGACCAAATGAGATTGATTCATTAACCCTGCCCTGGTCATTTAGTGCTGACCTTAAGATTTGATTGACCCTTATTCTACATTACTCCAATGTGCCCGTTTCACAGCTTCCAGCAGCGCAGACACTAATCTAGCCAGCAGACCAAAGATATTTAGCATTAGAGTCAGTCGTGTCACCTAAACTCAGACTAAGCTGGATCCAAACGGCCTCCAGCCAATCAGAGTGGAGAACTCTGCTAACACTGCCCTAACTGATGCCAAATATACTTTTGGGAAGCCTTTGAATTCGCATAATCATTACATGCAGGGATCAGCTGATCACCCATAGAACCTACTCTGAAGTGGGAAAACTGGGAAATGATAAAAACAAGGTCAAAGGTTAACCTTTTGGTGAATTCGAATCCTTTTTCCACTGGACGAAATCATTTCCTTTGTTTTGTTACCAGCTTCACATGTAATAGAAATGAGTAAATGTGTGTTGATTTTGATGTTAAATTTGAGTTAACTAGTTCCAAAGCAGTTTCATGGGTTTGGTCTGAATGTGAGAAAGCAGTCTCAAATAAACCCATGTAACATGTTGTTTATGGTTTAAATCACACACGCACACATGCTTAGATAGACAAACCCCATTTCACATCATCCTTTGTACAATGCCTTTTGAAATAACTGCACTACCATGCACAGCAAGGCACTGAAAGAGCAAAGGATGAGCAAAGAAAAGGGGTTTGATGAATCCACAAGCTGCAGCCATGTGTATGTTCATGTGTGGCATTAATAAGCATTAGTAGGGATTAATACCTGCTTTAAAGCTCAGCTCATCAGCCTCCTGCCCTGTGTAATCATACAGCGCTTTAACGCGAACCCCGACTACCTTCTCCTCCTCATCCATCCCATTAGCTGCGATGTATTTTTTGGGGCTCTCTTCATCAGACCAGTCCGAGGAGTAGTCTTTACCCGCCCTGTGTGAACAGAAAAGCAATTAGAAAAATTCATGGATGAACTGTTTTAATAGAAGGTGGATGATTTTAAAAATCAACTTTGTAATCAGGTGATCTGTGGTAGTTCAGCTAAAAACATTTGAAATGTTTCACATCTATTGAAGGATTTAAAGTTGATTATCACAGAAACTAATTTCAACGTCCCTCAGTCCCCCAAAAATCACTTTTAATGCACAAATAGCTGAATTCTTAAGCCCAAAGTATATTTTGGTTAACCTATGCACACAATGCGCATGATGTAAATTTGATCCTGCTCTGAATGGAATTGGAAGTGGAAGGGTTGCCACTTCTGCGTAACAAAACCAGTCTCACTGCTACTCAAAAGTAGCCCAACCGACCCTTCGCAAAGACCCGCCCCTCTTTGTTACTGTTGCCAAGTCTGACGAACCATGGCATTCTCATGCCACACATTCTCACGCAAAGAGCAAAGAGGAAACTGACAATGTGCCGACAGACAAGACAGAGCAGGTTACTTTTGGTATGAAACAGTCTCGGCTTTCAGATTGTGTCATTTAAGAAATTAAAAATAATAAATATTGCTTCGTGGCTGATTAATGTGTCATGACAGATCACTGTAATGCCTCAGTTCAAATGGCATGTGAGCCAATCATCTCTTCTTCTTACAGGCACAATATGCAAGTTTTTGCCGCTAGAGGGCGCATGTTCAAAACAAACAAGGAAACAAAGGTGTAGTTTGATGATGCCGTGACTGAGTGTGGAATCATGGGAGTTGTTTTCATCCCCACAGCCGATGCAATCCGTCGGGACTCGGCCAGAAATCATGTCCATGGATGAGCTAATGTATTAAAGACTTAAGATCAGTGTAGTATGAAGCAGGGTAGGGCTGAAAGTCGTGGATGCAAAACGAGGACGCTGGTGCGAGCATGATACATGGTTCAAAAGCACACAGTCTTTTGCTTCTTCCGGTCATGTGCACGTAGGAAAAAGTAGCACTGTTTTAATCATACTAGATACATTTGAGGGTGTTGAAAGTTCTGTTGTAATGCTACTCTGTGTGTTTGTCACCCGTCTAATAAAATGCATAACATATTAAAGTGTCTTTGATGTTTTCTACAAAATTAAACCAGAAAATCTAGGGCAGGGCTGGGGAATGTTGATCATGAAGGGCTGGTGTCTCTGCAGAGTTTAGCTCCAACTAAAGATGGGCGATATGGGCTTAAAAATGTATAACGATAATTTCTGGTATTTATTGCAATAATATCAATGCTGATAATTCAAAGAAATCCTGTTTCTTTAGAGAAAAGTATTATCGTTCCTATTTTTACCCAAAATAGGGTGTTGTGAGCATTACTGAATACACACGTAACGTGATGACTGTTTAATTCACTGGAATGTAAATTAAATTGTTTGTACTTTCTGTACTGGAAGCTTCTAGCACCAAGACAAATTCCTTGTGGGTGAAACACACTTACATAAAGCTCTTTCTGATTCGGAAACCGGAGGGCGCCCTTACGCAGAAACTCCACATATGCTTTATAGCAGAAGTAATAGTACCGACAATGCTCCAAGAATCTTTAATCCAGTCATCACTGTAGCTGAATAAAATGAGAAATATTAACTGAGGAAACTTGAAGACAATAAACATATGATTGTGACAATATATGGTTTGTCTGTGTTCTTCAAGCAGTCTTGGGTAGTTTTGTAAGGATAAATTATATTTCGAATGCACGGCTAATCGACATTTATAATAATAGCATGATTTCAGCCTCATTCTGTGATATAAAACCAGGGCTGATCACAAAAGGTTATTTCAAACACTCGACTATGTTATAAAGTTAATTTGGAGAAAAAGCGTTAATAAATGATATCTTTGTTGGACAACAGGTTTGTAAACAGGCTTAACACATGCAAAACTGCATCGCAGTAATTTAACGTTATTCAAGGCTTGGACTGTTTTTTGTCGCACTGCACAGTTTTGACCAAACCAGTTCCAGACTGGAGCTCCTCATTTAGCGATATACTAGTTTCACATCCACCTTCAGCACGTCACTCCGCACTGTAGCACACAGAAATATGTCAACAACTAGACTTTATCGTTATTATCGCAGGAAGACTAATTCTTATCGTGGGGAAAATTTTTACCGGTATATCGCAAACGGTAAGATATCACCCATCCCTAGCTCCAACCCTATTCAAACACACCTGAACAAGCTAATCAAGGTCTTCGGGATACAGGTTGTTTTTTTTGTTTTTTTTAGGGTTGGAGCTTAACTCTGCAGGGACACCGGCCCTCCAGGATCAAGGTTCCCCACCCCTGATCTAGGGTGTATGACGTCATTGGAAGGCGACGCAATAACCCAGTCTGTTACACTAGTTAAAAGTGCTTATTTCTCTCTGGATTTAAACATTCTTCAAAACATTTAGGATAATGTAAGTACACAAGTCAGCAAAACACATAACACTCAATGGTTATTGAATATTTGAATAAAAATTGACTAAAAAAAAAAAAATCCTACATATTGTGCCTTTAACATGAAATAAACAAGCGCACATCAGATGGTATCTTGTTTCAGCCGCCGAAAGACATCAATACAAGTTTTTCAAGATATTAATCTCTTCTCCTGTCTGGTTTGTTTGTCAGACAAAATAGCAAATTCTGCATTATGATTGGTCAGATCGCCGGTCACTCAAACTCCAAAATCATGTTCGGGGGGTGCCACCTGAGTCAAAAATCACGTTCTGGGGGGGACGTGTGTTCCACTTCATCCCACAGACTTGGGGAAAAAAAATAAAATAAAAATCCCACAGCGGTATACAGTAAATGTAGCCCAATTCCACGAGAAAACTGTGGATTTGGAATATACTGATGTGAATTTATTTTATGTTTAAGGTAGTCCATTGCACAACACTGTTTTTTGGTTCTAGCTGACAGCAAGAGCAAGCACTTTTCTTTTGCCTGCTGCAACCAGGTGAGGTCGGAAGAGTCATGCATGTGGAAATTGGAACCGGAACAAGACCAGAGTGGGACAAAACATAAAAAGTTGCGGGAAGGACGAAACAAATTATTTTTAACCCGGAAGGGGACAGAATACTGTGGGAGTGGGCCTGAAAAATCAATCCTGCACATACCTCAAGATGGAAAAACAAACTACTGAAGATGCAACAAAAATAGACACCTACGCTAATGAGTTTGTGTGAGGGTTATGAGATGGCTGCAACCCTAGTTTAAAACAGTCAAAGACGTTCTGTCAGTGATAACATCTGCAGAAATAGCACAGACACTGGATAAGGATAAAACTTTCTAAATGTCAACAGCATGTGTTAACTCCCTGTGTTTGTGCATGCTATCAAGTGGAACACATTTTGAAAGGTTATGCATTCAGCTGCACACGTCAAGCGTTTGGGTTGTAACTGAAATTTACTTTGGGCTTAAGGAACATTCCAGAGGGCATTAAAAGCAGACATTTGCATCTAATAATTTTGTTAAAGCACTTACGAACTCCATACTAAAGTGTGTTATTATTAAATAACGGTGTCTAAATTGTCCTTTTAGTGATGGAACTACTTTTCCAAGTGGATGAACTTCTGGTTATGCATCTCCAACATATTTCCAGTGGTTGGATATTATCCACATGTCCGGTATACACATGTAACAATGTTTAAGCTTTGTGACAATAATTTCAGAACTGTGTGTAAAGTTTATCTGAGTGTAATGTCTTGGTCCACAGATGCTGTCAATAGAGCTCAACTTGTACTGAACCTTGAACATTCCTTCAATATTTACTCAAAGAAAAATAGTGTACAAGAAATGAGGATACCCATTGATTTTAGAAGAGGAAACTGCAAAGAGCAAATAAAAAATTTAACTGTTAAGAACTTGATTTAAACATACTGCTCTGAATAATTTGTAACAAATGACTGGCTTTTACAAGGGACTGGGATCAGTTGGGTTCATCTGATTAATCTTAACATCAACAAAACTGTATAAACTACAAAATGCTAATAGATTTCAAAATTATCTTGAAGATCTGGTTAGCTCTGTTCCACAACCTAGTGAGCAACCTTGCTATCTACTGCCTACATTGGCAGCTACAGTAAAAAGAACCTCAAAAATGCCTAAGTAATTGATGTTTACACATCAGCTGAAATCAGCACAGACTAAAAGGTCTCAGTTGAACAAAAAAAAGTTTAACAGTCCAAGCATCCACATAGCTGAACCATTTATTTGTTGTTACCTATCCATATTGTGTTCGCAAAATAGCCAGAAGTCAAAGGGTGCCGTCTGAGAAGCACTGTTTTGGCCAAGAACCATTTTGACCAAAACCAAAAATTAATTTCAGTGTATCACTACTGCATAATGGCTACTTTTGTAGCAACCTTTGTATCAGGAGTGTATCCTTAAAATACTGTCTAGGTAGGCTGCTAACTAGGTTTTAGAACAGAGCTGTTATCTGTACTTCGAGAGAGGAGGTCAATTAAAAAAAAATAGTTGCACTGACACTCCCGGTGCATAGCCACTTAGGTTCTCATAATAGCCATCCGCCTCAAGCCACCTGTGGGTTTAAGAGTCAACAGAGACCAGACTAATAAGCAGGAAGCTGCAGAAGGCCACACTTAATACTGCAATTTAACAGGCATTCTCCTGTGTGCCTGTTTCCCTGTGTGAGAGAGATTCAGATTCACCACACAAGCATGAGCCATCTATAGTATCTGTAGCAGACCTTCTCAGTTCTTTCCAGGCACTTCATTTAGCTAATACCTTTGACCTCCCTTGATCCTGTGTTAACATGCTACCCTAACACACACACACACACACACACAGAGTCTGAATGTGCAGACTCAATGCTAATTGGTGTAGCTGGTACTAAAAGGCAGTGAGTGAAGGCCTCAGGGAAGAACTGTTGCCAGGATAATTAAAACAACAACACACAAAACAATAACAATCCTCCATTTCTAAACACAACACTGTAATTAGAAGTTGGATTATAATTGTAGCAGAATATGAAACCCAAGAATCTGTGCATCAATATTTGGGTGGCTGACAAATGTAAATATTTGCAATATTTGATGTGACCCTCGATCACAAAACCAGTCATAAGGGTAAATTTTGTCAAATTGGAGACAATATTTAGACAATATTTGGCCGAGACACAACTATTTGAAAATCTGAAATCTGAAGGTGCCAAAGAAAATCTAAATATTGAGAAAATTGCCTTTAAAGTTGTCCAAATAAAGTTCTTCTTAGCAATGCATATTACGAATCAAAAATTAAGTTTTGATATATTTACGGTAGGAAATTTACAAAATATCTTCATGGATCATGATCTTTACTTAATATCTTAATGATTTTTGGCATAAAAGACAAATTGATCATTTCGACCCATACAAGGTATTTTTGGCTATTGCTACAAATATACATATGCTACTTAAGACTGGTTTTGTGGTCCAGGGTCACATATAATATTACATATAATATAATATATATAATACATATAATATGTTATATTATTTATAATAACAATTTATTATAATATAATTTATAATAATTTCTATTATGAATAATTTATATGTAATATAAATATTTTGATAATATTAAAATATTTTTGTGTGAAATTTGAGGAAATATGGTTTTCATGTTGCACCAATTTTGTGCACCTTATTTGATATCAAATAACAATGATATCAAAAATTATATTGTATACACTAATATCACTGTGAACTGTATAGTCATTATATTGGCCATCAAACATTCTGAAGAAAAAAAAAAAAAAAAAAGCTTTTGTTATACCAATTTTTAACATTTCCCCACCCACAACTGAACTGTAAAAAAGGGCTAAAATGTAAAATTTAAAGGTCCAAAAGAAAGCTGAAAGTATTAATTGAATGTATCAATTAAAAATATATATTAAATAATATTTACATTTTTTGTAATTATTTTAATGTTATTTTTTTTAAATCAAATTAACTTTTTACTAACTGTTTCAGTGCAAAAATAATTATGAAATATATAAATGTTTTTTGTGCACGAACATATGTGTATGCAGTAGTCAGATGTACCTTGTAGTTTCCTGTGGAGTCTTCGGGGGTTCGTCTCCCGCTGAGACAATATTAGTCAGAGTGACCACGTCATCAGAATGACTTCTGTCTCTTCGACTGATGGATCGGTTTGCTTCTGGTGACCACTCCTGTTAAAACATGCGAAAATACATATTACAACTTATCTGTATTATACTCGCTATTAACAAAAATGAATAAGGAAATAAATAATGTTATATATTACTACTAATACTACTTTTCTAAAAATATAGAAAAAAAACCAGTAATATTGCAAAATGTTTTTACAATATAAAATAATGTTTTTTATTTTAACATACTTTAAAATAGAATTTATTCCTGTGATGAAAAACTGAATTTTTATCAGCTGTTACTCCAGTCTTAAGTGTCACATGATCCTTCAGAAATCATTCTAATATGCGGATTTATTATTAGAATGATCAATGTTGGATAATATCAACAGTTGTGCTGCCAAATATTTTTTGGAACCTGTGATTTTTTTTTTTTTTTTTTTTTTTTTTTTTTTCAGGATTCTTTCATGAATAACAAGTTTAAAAAAGTACAGTGTTTATTCAAAATATAAATATTTTATAACAATGTAAATTATTTATTATTAACTTTTAATTATTAACTTAATACATCCTTGGTGAATAAAAGTATTAATTTCTTAAAAAAAAAAAAATGTACTGACCCCAAACTTTTGAACGGTAGTGTATATATAGCATGTACTGTCAATACATTATTTCACACCCAGTTTTCCCTTCTAAGTTTTTCCTTCTAACCTACAAGTTCCAAAATTAAATTAGGTTCAGTCCATACCAGCAAATAACTGTGCCTTAAAGCAGAACAAGAATACAGATCAGTCACACAATGTGACTATGACATAACAGCACTTATATTCACAGTCACATGTGAGACCATCATCGAGTCAGTCTTCTATCAGTGTGCAGAAAGAAAAAGAGAGAGCCTGTGCCTATTTACAGTCATACAAAGGCCTCCAGTGTGCTGGCAAAACAGGGAGGATGCCAGAAGATTCCTCTGGAGGTGTCACTTACCTGGGTAAACTTGTCTAAAAGCTTCATTTGAGCTCTGTGACTGCTATTCCTTCTACTGCTCGATTAAACATTCCCACCATGGGGGATTTCTAAATTTCGAACACACTAAGATTCCACGACACATCCGTACACACACACACAGTTGTGTATGTACAAACCTCATTTGCACAAACGGAGATGCTGACACTGCCACTGTGTGTCTGTGTGTGTTTGTGTTGTGGGGAGGGCTGGGAAGGAAGGAGGGGAAAGGATTGCCATTAGGGAGAGGGATCCGACATTCCAGAACCCACTCATGGGCCGTACAAAGACAACAGCTCATTCACGCTCAGCCCATTAGAAATTCACCACCACTGGAGCCCGGGGCCCAAAACAGCTCTATGGTTGACGACTCCACAGCAGCGTTCGGGTTCATAAATGTCATATCTTTTCTAAGCAAATGTTGGCATTCAATTTTATAGTCTGGTAAACGTCTTTCCTGGCATTCTGTGATATAGCAAATATTGTAAACAAAACATCATTATGCAGAGCGGAGAATTTACTATACCTCAAACTGGGGCCAGTTCATGCTCATGCCAGGTCCATTAGTGTTCCTCCACCACCTGAGGTCCTCCGCGTCATTGGCTGCGTTAATGGTCTGGCCGAGGTCTCGGTACAGGGCTCGGAATCTGCATGGGGATTTTCCACATACTCTGTTAGGACAGGTTTTATTTGTACACAAGGAAGTGTATGTTTAAAAAAATACAGCCAGCATCAACTACAGCTGATGCTAAGACAAACATGGCTATTACTATTGATCATACCTTTAAAACACCTAACACAGACATATTCTGCATATTGTGCTCAAAAAAAAGTTTGTCACTGGATCAGTGCCCTTTAAGGAACAACTTTTTGTAGTAGTAATATATTCACTTAAATTCACCACTGGCTAGATAAGCTGTTAATAAAACTTCACTATTTATACAGCAGAAATGTGTTACTGTCCACCACTGCTACCAACATTGTAAAAAACTAAACACAAAGCTGGTTGAAAATCGCCCCAGTAGGGCCCTATGAAATCAGTTTTATTTTTTCTTAATTAGTTTTATTTTGTTATTTTATTTTTTTCTGGATTCCTTTTTTTTTTTTTTTTTTTTTAGTTGTAATTTTTCTGAATTTCATTTTTTCCCCTAGACCCTGTTTTAATGTAAAAAATAAAAAATAAATAAAAAAAATAATGCTAATCAAAACATGGGTAATTAATTGAAATCAAGAAACTTACAAAATTTAACAGCAATTTATTAAAAGTTTAACAAAAATTACATTTTAAAGGCTCTATGAAATCCTTTTTCCCCCTCTAATTTAGTTTTATTTCTACCAAATTATGTATTTTCCATTTTCCATTAATTTTCTGAATTCCACTTTAATGGTTTCATTACATTTCAATAATCAAAAGCATGTTTAATTTACTTTATAAAAATGAATTTTTATTTCTTTACTTTTTCCAGAAATACTGTGTTGTGTATTTATAAATTAAATAATTTCTGGGAATTTTTTCTGGTAAATATTCCTTAAGAAATAATGTTTTAATAATAATTTTATTAGTAGTACTACTATATCATTACATCAAGTAATATATTTCTGTCACAATTTCTTCAAGTTAAACTAAACTTTTATTATGACAGGTTGCTGTGAAGACCTTTAAGCTCTGTTTGTATACATAGAAGACGATAGTTTTTCTCAAAAGATACGGCAAAATGCTCATGAGGTGACTCTCAGAGCAGTTCTAGAGATCATTTATGTGTTTATGTTCTTGTATATTGAGGTGGCAAAGGCTGAAAACACCCGCTTTAGAATGTGTGTAGTAAACAAAAAAGCTGTGCTATTCATTCATACAGCGACACACAGAACATGCAGGATTCATACTTAAATAGTCTTTTTGCGGCACTAATCCATACTACATTTTGATTTAAGTGTACTGACCTACTTGTGATTTATTCATCCATAATTTTGCAAATTCCATGACATTCAGTGTTCTACAGTAAATTCCATTTTTATGACTGGATTCCGCAATTCCATTCGCGTATTCTGAGTCACGGAAATCATAAGGCCCTAGTATAGGTACTACTGTGAACTTCTGAGGTGTAAAAGTACAAAATGATGCCCTTTTGAGTATACAAGCTGTTGTACGCCTACAGGTACAATTTTTGCACATTATTTTTCCTGAAAGTGCACCAAATTAGCAAAATGAGCAATAGTGATGGCAATGACTTGGGATGGGCTTTTTGAACACCCTAATGACTACATAGTAATACAGCGTTTCCCCTAGGTTTACCCAATTGTACTTTTTATTCTGTACTGTACTCTCTGTAATAACGAAAACATTTATTTCAGTGAAAAAAGTCGTCCCAAATTCTCAATTTCAACATTTTAAACAATAGGGCCCTACAATCTTTTTCTTTTTCCCCAGAAATTCTTGTATGTTTTAATTTTTCTGATAATCAAATGAAGGCATTCAACTTTTTTTTTAAATCAAATGAAAATTAAACCCTTTTATTTTTTTTTTTGGCCAAACAAACAGAGGTTTACTGTTAAAACATGGAAGAAGAACTGTGTGAATATTCAGTTCAAAAAGTTTTATTTTTCTACAATTATTTTAATTATTTTAATTATTTTAGATTGTTTCATTTAAATTTGTCAGAAACAGGAATAAAGACCTACATTTTACTGACAAAAGTAATACAAGACATATTTCTGTTACATGTTAAACTGTACTTTCATTTTGATGGATTGCCATTTAGTTTCTGTTTGTATACAGTAAGATATGATCCTAGTTTTCTCAAATGAAACGGTAAAGTTCACATGAATGACTCACAGCAAGATTAAGTTTATGTGTTCATGTCGTCATATAGTGAGACGCAGAGGCTAAAAAATCACCGCGAGCGTCACGCGTGTTATAGTATTTAAGTAGTAAATAAAATTCATATGTATACCATTTAAACATACAGAGGCAAATGTAACATGCAGGATTCATATTTAAACTGTCTTTTTGAGTATCAATATTCACACACTAGTGCATATAATCCAAATTAAGTGACAGACCAACTTTTGATTTATTAATCCAAAAATCGACGAATTCCGTGGCATTCCGTGCTACAGAATAAATTCCCTTTTTATGAACGGACTCGCAATCCCGTCCATGTTTTTACAGAGGAGATATTATAGACACACGTTCATGTAGAGTCAGACATGACATGCCATCATGTAAATAAGAAAAATACCATAAGGTTATTTAGTTTGTTTAATAGAAGATTATAGACCTGTATAGACCTGTTCTATATGAAAGATAACCTTAATTTACTTCTGTTGTAATCTGGCGCTATATTGAAAATAAAAGGAACTTGACCTTCAAGGGGGGCAGGGGTTGCCCCCCTAATATAATGGTAGGGTAAACACTGGTAATATGCTAAAACCACCCACTACAGTAACCTGTTGACAAGGGAAAAAAAATCTAGTTTTAGTTTCATAACCACTGCTACCAGAACAAAAGAGCCAGGAACATTAAGTACCATGGAAATCCAAAGAATGAGGGAGGGATATAGTAAACACAAAGATTCCTGTACATGAAGTTAAACTATATATGATTACCACACAGCTCAGCACCAGCCCTGTAATTACACCTCAACAAAAGCAAACAACTGCAGAGGCAGGTTTAAAGGGTGTTGTTTTTGTTGCTATTCTGAACATGTATCTCCACGCTGCTTAAGCGAACACCGAAACACAAAACGAAAGGAGGTATATGTTCACTGATTAAAAAACAAATGGATACATGAAGTTACCCTAGCTTTCAGCTCTTTTGAAACGACCCTGGTTAATAGTCAACGACATGCTCAGAATTCCTCATTATGTAAACATAATGATAGCAGAGAGCCTGGAAAAACAAATAAGCACTTATTAATGGTTAACAATTCTTCATTTATTTCAGTTTTTAGCTATGGGACATAAATGATCAGAAATCATTTCAAGGATACTGAAATGGCTGATTTAAAATCAGGATTTGACATTGAGTAAAGTTTGAGACAGAGCTTCCCTTTTCTTTCATTCATTTTTATTGAACAACTCACAACTGTGTCGAAATTTGTCCCTGTCAATCTCTCATTGGCTCAGTTTCAAACTTTAGCGAACCACCCAACTAGACAGCATTTGTAGATAGCACCAAGGCTGCTCAAAACAATCGGAAGCCAAATTCTGCTGCCCTCTGAAATACCAAAATCTTCATTTTATCCATAAGATGGATTTTACTGGCTTCTACTCTAAATGTGTGTATGTGATTTGTTGCCGACATGGATAAATCAAATATTTTTGATTAGGATGCTGTTCTAGAAGACATGCGTCTATGTAGAGAGTGAAGCAGTGGCATTGCAGAGAGACTAACCCATCATTGCTGGAGAGATCCATGTGCTGGTGTATGTCCTGCAGCACTTCTTTAAAAAAGCACAGCCTCTTCTTTTCTGCCTCCTGTGTGATTTCAAACACTTGCTCCATGTCTTCCATGTAACGCGGGTTACAGCGGTTCAGCTCATCCAAGGCTCTCTCATAACGCTCCTTAGCCTGAGGGAAAAGGTCCAAACACAAGCACCAGTTCATGGGACAGAGTCATGGGACATAGTTTACAAGGTCATTTCCAAAGATCATAACTTCCTGTTCAGAATACTCAGAATACATCCAGTGGACCAGTGCATATTCACAATGTTTGGATTGAGAGTTGTTGAATCTTAAAGAGCAAGCTGTACCACTTTCTTCATTTATGAGTCACTTTGGATCAAAGCATGTGCTGAACAAAATGCAAATGTACTAATATGAATTTCATGACTGTCTATAAATTATAGAAAAATGAAAGCAAAAACCTTTTAAATATATACAACTGGGTGATGTTTCTCTTTACACCTTTGAGAAGACAAAAACTGCAGGACTATATTTTTGTGAATGAAACTACACATTCAACATTATTCACACCCATAATTTTGCATTGTCACAACAGGTCCGAAGGTATCATCACAGAGGCCTTACTAATGGCATAAGCAAAAAAAAAAAACAAGCCTCGTCTTGTCTAAGTTCATGGAAATTCATTTCAGTCCCCACCCATCTATTTCCACCTAGAACTGTAGGCAAGCTAATATAGTAATTGCCAACATAATGATAAGATTTAAAAACTAAAATTACTATAATCCTTCATTAAACTGAAAAGCTATTGTGTCCATGCTTTTTCTCATGCTACCTTCTCTGCCTCTTGAGTACACTTCTCCAGGCGGTCTGTGAACTTGCGGACCTCATCTTGGGATTTGGTGGGGTCAGCCTTGGCATGAGTTTCACGGGTCAATGCAGTGCGCTCTTCTTTCCGGGCTTGGTGATAACTTTTTTTGGTAGACTCCACCTACCACAGAGAAGATATTTACACAGCCATACTATTTACTCATTACTAAATACACTGTTAGAACAAATACACACATTGGTCTCCTTAAACACCCTTTTAAAGGAATAGCTCACCTAAAAATAAGATTCTGCCATCATTTATTATTCAATGTTACTCCAAACCAGTATGGTGGTCAAGCTATTTTACTAAGCTATCTGGTTTTAGAAGGCTAGGAATATAATATACAAATCATATGGGCCAGCTAAATTATGTTTTTGGTCACTGGTCATTTTGGTCAGCTTGACAACCACTGGTCACTGATCACCATCTACTAGTTGTATGGAAAAATGCAGATTTCTGACATTTGTCAGCAAATTTATATTGTATAAAAAACAATTGTCATTATGATTATTTGATAACATCAAATAATTTTGGTTGAGCTGCTCAATAAAAAAAAAAAAAAAAAAAAAAAAAAAAAAAAAAACTAAATAAATAAATAAATAAATAAATAAATAGAAACAAATGAAACCAAAGCACAAATGCACAAAACACACTCACAAAAACAAACAAAACAAAACAAAAAACAATTGTTTTCTTCAGCCATCGTTTAACGGATTAGTTCACTTCCAGAATAAAAATTTACTGATAATTTGTAAGATGTTCATGTCTTTCTTTCTTCAGGTGAAAAGAAATTAAGGTTTTGGAGGAAAAGATTCTAGGATTTTTCTCCATATAGTGGACTTCAATGGTGCCCAGTGGCTTGAAGGTCCAAATTGCAAATATAGCAAAATTATCATATATATATATATATATATATATATATATATATATATATATATAGGGGTTGGACAATGAAACTGAAACACTGGCCAATATAGTGTTGGAGGTTTCATGGATATGTTTGCACAGCCTGGTGGCCTATCTTCACTGATTGCACACTGCACCAGTAAGAGCAGAGAGTGAAGGTTGACTATGTGCACCCAATGGATCAAACATTGTACCCTGAAAGTAGTGCCTTGTATCAGGATGATAATGCACCAATACACACAACAAGGCTGGTGACAGAGTGGTTTGATGAACATGAAAGTGAAGATGAACATCTCCCATGGCCTGCACAGTCACCAGATCTGAATATTATTGAGGGATGTTTTGGAAGAGCGAGTTAGGAAAAGTTTTCCTACGCCAGCATCACGTAGTGACCTGGCCACTTTTTTTTTTTTTTGCAAGAGGAGAATAGCTTAAAATCCTTCTGGCTACTGTGCAGGACTTATATTTGTCATTCCCAGGATGAAATGTTGCTGCATTGGGCACAAAAAGGCTCAACAACGTACTAATTGTTTTTAAAAAAACAGGTGTTTCAGTTTTATTGTCCAACCCCTGTATATGTATATATGTATATATATATATATATATATATATATATATATATATATATATATATATATATATATATATATATATATATATATACACAAAAATATATATAAAGTATGTATACTTCTAACCACAAATGCTTGTGTTGCATTAACTTCAAAATTGTCCGACATCATTGTTTTTACCTTTTAAATTAGGGCATTTGACTTTCTTTGCACTTTCACTTTGTAAACGTAGGGATGGTACGTAGGGTTGCTGCCTATGTCACACGTGTGGTAAAAACTTGTGGTAAAAAAAGTATTGAAATTTGAACTTTTTTTAGAAAATGGCAGATCGTTTAGCTAGATAAGACCCTTATCTGGAATCATGTAGAGACTTTTGAAGTCGCACTAAAAATGCAATTTGGACCTTCAACCCACTGGGCACCACTGAAGTCCACTATTTGGGGAAAAATCCTAGAATGTTTACCTCAAAAATTAAATTATCAAGAATTTTTTATTCTGGTGGTGAACTAATATAATGGATGAAATCCTTTCTAATGGCTTTGTACTCTGCACAGAAGATGACTTACATCCTTCAGTTTTCGGACCCAGGGTTTCTGAGCCTTGCGGAAGCCTTCGTCGGCATCTTTGGTCTCCCTGAACCCACCAATCATTTGCTTGTGGAAGGCGTCCTTCTGCCAGTTTCTAATCTTTTCGCTGTCCTCAACAACCAGTTTCTCTTTTAGCTCCATGTGGATCTCACTCAGTCTGTCTGCCGCATTCATGAAAGCATGCCAGGCCTTTTCCATAGTCCCATACTGTGGGCCTGCAGGACAGAAATCAGAATTTAGCTTCATCTGTCAGCTCATAACACTAAACATTTGCTTAAAAGCCCTAGTCAAAAATAAATAAATAAAAATAAATATAAAAAAAAGTCTGCCCCATCTATACTAACTGTAGGTCAGCGTGTCTGGCCCTTTAAGGTCACATAGTCTGGTTAGTGAATATGTGGCTGGCCTGAGGCTCTCTTTGGGAGGTAACCCATTCATATCCTTGACTTTTCTTAAAGGGGACATATCATGACAATCTGACTTTTTCCATGTTTCAGTGCTCTAAACAGGTCCCCAGTGCATCTACCAACCCAGAAAACGTGAAAAAGGACAAAACTTTGTTTTGGTAAGTCTTTCTCTGCAAGCATGTGAAAAAATGAGCCGCTCCCCCTGTGGCGTAGGAAGGGGATCTTCTTATAATATTACCACCCCTTAATCTGCACGTTTCCACCCACGGCACGGCTATTCTGTTTCCGCAATCAGTGGACAGCAGTCTACCAGTTCTAACGGCATGGCAAAAGTTCCAGCAAAGCATGCTAAAGGTTCTGTCATTTGCTGCACAGACAAGCACAGAACAATATTTAGAGTCCTAGCCTCAGAGGAGACAATTGATTTATTGATTTACTGTGGAGCTGCCCTCTAATACTCAACTAACCATTAGAAAAATGTGTGCTAACCTAGAAAAATGTGTGCTAACCTAGAAAAATGTGTGCTATTCAAGTGTCTGTGCAGAGCGTGGATGCTGAATAGTAGCGCGCTCACTGCATGACAGGTGGAGGCACCAGAGCGGTTACTTGCTCTTAAAATACTCTGTTATTTTTGGTCATTCAGATAAGAGTAACGCATCTTTCGAATCTGTAAAGACTCTACATTTATTTGTGTATATTTGCAAAAACAAAACATTGCGCTTTTGTGAAATAATGAAAGCAAACAGGATGCGCTTTCTGCTATCTCAGTATCTGAACTTAGGCATGTCAAAAAAAAAAAAAAAAAAAAAAAAAAAAAATTACTGAAACTGTGTATACTTGCCTTACAGACATGAAAAATATATCTATAGGTTGAAATGCCAACTTACAAATGAACCAATTCAAATGGGAAACAAATATTCTCAGATTATGTAATTATTATGTAATAAACATGTGATTAGTCGACTAATCCCTTAAAATGAACAACTACTTGTTGATCAAAAATCTTTAGTCGAGGACAGCCCTAATTTACTGTACATTATGCTGCCATCATACAGAATATATACATGTAATTTCTTTCCCAGCTGTTTACCTTCACAGACATAACTGACTGTTTTTGTAACTCATATGTTTTTGACATACACTTGTGTGTATTTTACACTTTAAGCACAAGAAGACATGAAAGAGAACTTAGTTTAGTACTCGCACGCCATGAGACAGCCGCTTTCTGTGTGTTAAGGGTGCTTTTAATTGAAGTCAGAGTTCGATTAGTGTGGATGATGTGAATGCTGTCTTCCAAACTCGAGTGTGCACCCACGAAGGGGTGGTCCGGGGTACGGTTCAAGTGAACTCCAGTACGGTTCGCTGCTGATGTGAACGCAATGATACCGCAAAAGTGAACCGCTATTAACGACGCATTATTTGATAAAAATGTGTGTTTGTGTGTTTCACTCACTTTCCTTTCTATAGTGAGCTATATCTCATTTTCATTGTTCACCTTTAGCATTCTTTAGAGCATTTGCAGTATATTTGTAAGACAGACGTAGGTGCCAACAACAAACAAAACCTTTGGTTCAAAAACAACGATAAACAAAAGTGAAGAGAGCAATGCTATGCATTTTGCTGCCTTTCTTGCACTATCGTTACTAAGCAATGGGGTAAACAGCTGCTGGCTTGATGACACAAACAAACCGCAGTTTGGACCCAAATAAAATAATATGCGCACAGTCCAGCAGAGGCAGAGGGAGGGGGGAGCTATCAAAACTTGGGTTCGGAGCAAGTGTAAAGCACCCTTAGAAAACCCTATATCAGAATGTGGCTTTAAAATGTATGACTTTAGCATGATAGACATGATAATCAAAACCAAATAGATGTCTTTTGGCAGAATATCTGAAGTACGAACTGTAAAGGCACAGCCCTAGCATTTTCAAAATGATATAATAATTTATCTGTGGGGTATTTTAAGCTTAAACTTCAGACACATTTTGGGGACACCTGAGGCTTATGTTACATATTATAAAAAAAAGGGGCATAATAGGTCACCTTTAAGGTCAATACAAGATGCTGTGGCTTTGTTTACACTCTGTACATTTACAGTTTATTTTTCTAATCTAATTTTTAAGATTTACTGTTCTTGCTGTTATTTTTGCAAGTGCTCAAAACATATCCATGCATGCAGGTGGTTTAGTCAAAATCCAGTACGCCCAACATAAACTGGTTGCTAAAGGAATTATGCACAATATAAAGTGATAGATCACTGACAAGCCACAATACAAGTGACAGAGGCGGCTTTACTCCATATCACACTTTTATACCTTCTTTTCCCCAAACTACTGTGCAGCTATTAAGGGTTTGACAGAAGCACTTGTCAACTCATCAGAACAGAATGTGTTGATGTAACTGTAGATGGACACGTCTACTTTAGAAAGATGAACTGTCTCAAAGTCACACTCACCTTTCTCCACAACACCCCTCCATCTCCTGGCCCAGTCACTCAGCTGCTGGGAATAGCCCTTCTCAATCTTGGCACGCTCCTGGAAGCAGCTGACCAGCTCATTGCATAGTTTGTAGCCATCGTCAATGCGCTTAACCGTCCTCTTGTAGTTCCCAGGCTGAACAGCAAAAGTCACGTTAGAGAGTCATACTAAAATGTTGCACAAAGAGTTGGGAATATTTTATTTATGAATCTGACTGATCCGGTTCTCTTTAACTCAATGACTCAGTGATCTTATCATTTGAAGGCAAAGCTCACAATTAGTTGAGCCACTGACACAGCTTACCCTGAAGTATTTGGCAAACTTTACCTTAGCTACCATTTAAAAATATATAAATAAAAAATTTGTCATGGCTAATCTTTGTAATTTCTATACAATGTCAAGTGACTATTACATTTGATACAGCTTTTTACACCTGGTTGTGACATAAAATTATATTATATTATATCATAAACTTATAACAAACTTTATGTGTATCTTTCAATTGCAGGCAGGTGTATATGAAGGACCCTTACTAAACACATGATAATGCAAGAAAATAAGCAGTTTGTTAGATTAAGGGAGAAGCACATTTTGCATAGTGACACAAACTCCCCCATTCTGCCACAAATTACCTTCTGTACTACACTGACAATAAAACTGACGGAAAAATAAACGTTTCACTTTACTATCTAAATGCACTTCATAACTGTCTTCTCCAAGGCAAGTACGGACCTGACCAAGTATGCTTGACGAAACAGTGGAGAAGGGGTAGTACTACTATAAATCTCGCAAAGGGTGGAAATCTCATGAAAAAGTCGGATCTGCAGGGATCCGCTCCTGTAGTCTCTAACTCCCTGGCTGGACGCCACAGTACACAGCCAACTCTGCCAAGAAGATCTTTGTGCATGTGTGCATTTGCGGTCGAGGATGCTCACCTCCCAGAAGCTGTCCCAGGTCCCAACGTCTTGCAGATCGCCGTTGGAAGACATTTTGGGGTCACCCTTGCAGCACGGAATGATGGCGGCTGTCTGTCAAACTGTGAAGAACAAGGCATGAAATAAATCAAAAGAAAGAAAGGTATCATATAGAGCAAACAATTGTGGTTAGTAATAGCCAAAGTCTGATGTAACAAAATAAGACAACCAAATACAGCAGTCTTGCCAGGAAAGAAACTAGTTCATCCAGTCTCTACTCTACATGGCACAGGCCCTCAAGTACAATTCAAATAACTAAGCACAGGCAAAAAATTAAAAATATATTCCATAGACATTTCACTACGGTGTTGCCAGCAACCTGTTGTGAGCCGATGCTCCTTGGCCTCTACAGTTAAGACATCTGCCCAGGCACAGTAATCCTGTATTCCAATTCAGAAAGCAAGCCAGCGTAGGCCAGTCTCACTTCTGAGCAGCTTTGTGTTTGCCTAAGGCAACCTAGGTGAGGCAGAAGCTTCTTTGCACCAATCTGGGTGGAGTCACCAAAAAAAAAAAAAAAAAAAAAAAAAAAAAAATAGAAAAAAAAAGATGATGCCACCGTCACCCGGGTCCTCCCACTAATTTGCTTCTGGTTAAAATGTTGAGTGTTCTACTAAAAACAAATGTTCTCTAACTGGCACTGATAATTCTATAAAGAACCTTTAATGGAACTTTTCCATCACACAAAATCATTAGATCATTAAAATGTTCTACACTAAGACACTAAGAACAAAAATGGTACTTTTAAGAACTGTTTACTGAAAGGTTTTCTGGAGAACCCAAAATGGTTCTTCTATGGCACTGTTGCACACTCTTATAAAAAAAGGTTCCAAAAATGGGTATGAGTATGTGAAAAAGTAAACAATCTACAACTGCTCTGAGAGTCACTTCATGAGCATTTTACCATTTCTTTTGAGAAAAAAAACTATTGTCATATCATATACAAACAGAAACTTTTCAAAGCAACCAGTTCATACAAAAGTTTGGCTTAACCTGAAGAAACTGTGACAGAAATATATTCCTTATTGTAATTATAGTACTCCTACTAATAATAAAAATATATTATTATTAGATTATATTATAAGGAATATTTACTAGAAATATTTATCTGAATTTATTTACAAAAAAAAAAAAATCCATGCAGTATTTCTGAAAGGAAAAGAAATAAATAAAATAATACATGAATTCTTTATAAAATCAATTACTTAGACACACTTTTGATTATTGCAATTTAATGAATCCATTAAAATGGAATCTAGAAAATTTATGGAACACGCATAACTTGGTTAAAAAAAAAACAAAAAAAAAAAAAACAACAACAACAACAACAACAACTGAATTTTAGGGGAAAAAAAAACGTATTTCATAGGGCCTTAAAAAAGCAGTTTTAGTTAAACTTTTAATAAACTGCTGTTAAACTGTGTTTCTGTGTTTAAGCCAGTTTCATGGTTTTGACTAATTAGACATGCGGTTTAATTTTTAATTTTTTCACTTTAACCATTAAAACAGAGTCTTGCTGCATTTGCACTGCCAGTAGGAACCCAGAAGTGACATAAGCTGGCTGACAGTGACATTATTTAAGCGTGACATTCAACAATGTCAATAACTGGATAATGGAGGACCGAGAAGTGCCTGGACTTTGCTGTCGGTCCATCTATTGCTGTTTTCCATGTTCATGGTTAAAGTTAGTTCTGTGTTAAAAATGGTGGGTGCTATTGCTTTGTATTGCATGCATTGTACAGTTGCATCACTGGGAGATTCTATTGTGCAGAGTTAGACCCTACTCTGAAATAGGAGCTAATTTAGTTATTGTAGGTGTAATTTAGTAAAAGGTGTTCTTATAAATGAAATCATTACCAGTTCCTGGGTTGCAAACACACCAAAAATTGGGTATTTTCACCATTAGTTTCAGGAACTATGAAAACATCCTACTGGTGCAAAAGCCTCTAAATAAAGGATTGGTTCACTCCAGAATTTAAATTTCCAGTTAATTTACTCACCCCTATATCATCCAGGTAAAAATGTATATACTTTTTAACAACAAATGCTTGTCTTGACTTGCCTTGAAGCTACACTAAATCTGCAGTTTGGACCTTCAACCCATCGGCCACCACTGAAGTCCACTATATGTAGAAAAATCCTGGAAAGTTTTCCTCAAAAACCTTAATTTCTTTTCGACTGAAGAAACAAAGAACATCTTGGATGAGTAAATTATCAGGAAATTTGAATTCTGGAGCTAACTAATCCTTTAATGCCATAGAAGAATCATTTTGGGTTCCCCAAAGAACCATTCATTTAACAGTTCTTAAAAGAACTATTTTTTCTTAGTGTGAAGAATATCTGAAACTTTTTCTACCATATAGAATCTTCTGTGCAATGGAAAGGTTCCATGGATTTCACAGGTTATTCATGAAACCATAAATGCCAATAAAGAACCTTTTTTTAAATTGTGGAAAATCCCCTTACATGGAACCTTTATTTTTAAAAGTACAGCAAGATGGTAATGATGATAAAAATATGTCCAATGTCATGGAAGTGTCCATTCGCCATTGCTCACAGGGACACTATGCCTCTCAGGCGCTTAATCATCACCTAAAAATAACCTGTTTATTAACACACAAACTGCTTTGGCTATTACATAAACTATGTTTAGCCTAAACAGAACGAGTTGGTGTACACCTAATGAACCTTGTACATGCTCTTCCCGTGCTTGTATACATTTAGCATCGCGTCTGGCCTTGGGTTCTCTTCGTATTGTCTTAGCCAAGGTTTTATAGCTTCCTCAAACAGACACAACAAGCGGGAGGAAAGAGTGGGATCGGCCTCACAGAAGCATCTGCTTTCAATTCAGGCCAAAATGGCTATGCTAATGGAAAATTAGCATCCTCAAGGGGGATTTGGGAACTAACAGAGTGTTAAAGAGCATTTGGTGTGAATGTACTAGTTTCACAATTTATTGAATGGTTAAATCCTGGTTTCCAAAATCTTTTTAAATTTGACACAAAGGTGGGGCTGGACAGTATATAAACTATACAGCAAGTTATATTTATACATTTTCAAAAACAACATGGTACAAGACAGTCTTAGTCAAATTTCACAGAATTTACTAAAGACAATTTACTTGTCAAACAGATGGAGTGCCAATAAGTAAGAACATCATAATCATTCAATAATTACTGTTACAAGACATGATTTTTGGTCCTTATTGCATTAGCGTTAGCATTTTAGAAACACAACCACTTTTAGCATGCTAAGAGTCCAGCAGTTACTGTTAGCATGCTAAAAAACGGTTGCCTTTCTACAATTAGCCACTTTTAAAGCAAAAAATTAATAAATTGCTCAAGCTCATTTCAGCCGGGGCAGCCGTGGCCTATTGGCTAGAGAGTTGAGCTTGTAACCGAAAGGTTGCGGGTTCAAGTCCCAGGTCCATACTTGGCCACACGTCACGTCCTTTCCTTTCCCTTTCCTTAACACAGCTATTTGTTGCAGTTCAACACAAATCATCTACATCTGACATCACTTCCTTGAAGATCAGTAGGGCAAATAAGGAGAAGTCTTTGTTTTTTCCAGCAAATAAAGAGAGCTTGGATTACTTCCCCTGAACTTCCTCCCAGTGAGGTGAAGGCAGGGGCGGGAGTGGAAAGTCAGCTCCTTATGATGGTATTTCCCACAAACATGCCAGGAGGAGCACTGATATGAAAGCTTCACTTGAACCCCAGTTACTAATTTAAAATCCAAGTCTGGAATACACGCATTAGTACAGAATACTAGCATATCGTTGTTTATGGTGTAGCATGCACTGAATACTGTCTACTATTATAAAAAAAAAAAAAAAAATGCAACATTATGTAACTATAAACATTTGAAATATTGTGAAGTGACACACGAGGTAATACACTGCATGTGTGTATTTTAGATTCAGATATTACCACACATCCCTAGATCCCAGCAATCAGTACATTAAGACAGTTGTTTTGTATTACTAGTTTTTTAAAATGTCATCTTTAAAAATGTAAACAGTGCATTATCAATTGACCCTTCGCAAAAAGCTTGACTGACAGGTGATCTGACCAATCATAACACCGAATCCATAATTTTGCCCAACAAAAAAAGACAGGAGAGTTGAAATTCAAGAGTTGAGATTTTGGATCTCTTATTTTTATTAATAAATCATAAAATACTGTCAGGGATAGAACATTGCATAAATCAGGTGAGTGGTATATGAACCCCTCTCTAAAAACCTACAGTAACTTTCAAACTGATGGGAATTCTCAGGGCCCTCTAGGCCCTCAGAAAGGGCCTAACCTATCCTAAGAACAGTATTTACAATTTTTAAATAAATGTTTTAAAATGACAAACTTTTAAATGTTTTTTTTTTTTTTTTTAAAGTAACTAATTACAAATATATTTTTTTAACAATGCAATTTCAGTGAATGGGCTAATGAACGATGCCCACTCTTCCCATATTTGAATGCTTCTGCCTAGCGTTTGCAGATCTGTGATTGGTGGTCCAGCTACGAAATTACAGCGAGCCAAGCAATAGTAAATCAATGGGAGAGTGATTTCAAATTACAGAAAAATTGACCAATCTTATCTTCCCTCTAAATGGGGCTCAATAGGCATCATGGTTGTCAGGTTTTCAAACAAAACCTGTTTAATTGCTACTCAAACTAACTCAAAAGTAGCCCAACCATGTTTTGAGGCGGATCCCAGATAAAAATTGCGTTCTGGGGGCTAAATATCACATCACATCAGGCCTCATTTATGAAACAAACGTACGACAGAAAACAATGTTTGTATTCTGTATTCATTAGCCTAATTTGTGTTTTACTTTATAGTTTAATATAAAATTTTAAAGCTACTCATTTTTAATTCTTGTTTAGTTTAGAGATTTAGAGATTAGTTCGCGCTGCACTATTAGTTCGGCTGCGCTAGCAAACACTTTCCCCCTGCGCTGTGGAGTCGGTCGCGTGGCTCAACGACAAGTCAGGTTTCGTCCCACTTTCAATGTGTTTGGCCTCCCATATGTACAGCTGAACACAGGTTCTCTCATTCATATCATGTCTCTCAGTAATGTTGCTTCTACCTGTTTATTGCTGTAGGCATGCAAAGCAGAGATTTATACACCCTCTTCTGAAGACAGGGTGGGAATATGCAGCTCATCTGCATTTGATACACACCAAAACAGCATTTTTTTTTTTAAAAGATATTCCAGATGTTATAATAAATGATCTGTGTGGTACTTCAAGCTGAAATTTCACAGACAGTCTGAGGGCACCCAAGACCAATATTAAATCTTGTAAAAAGGGGCATAATAGATGCCCTTTAAAACATTAAAGCATTTAATCAAGCTCCGAAAACAGCTTGTTTTTGATGGGAGCTCTGAGAAGGAGGGGGAGATTACATTTCAAATTTGGACTGCAGTACCCATTTCATCTGCTAGCCTTCATTATTACATACTGCACCTTTAAAGGAGTCACCTCTTTAAAAATGGTTCATTTAGACAGAGGGTCAGAATTAGAGTTGAATAATCCATTTTTCTGCATAAAAAAAAATTAATTAATTAATTAATTAAAAAACAACAACTGGCCAGTTATACCAAAAACATACTGAACCATGACTTCAAATCCAAGGTGCATACCAAACCGTGATTTTGTGTACTATTAAACAAAACAAAACAAAAAGTATTTAGTCTATATATCACTCTGTACCACATATTAGGAAAGGAAGGTGTTGCTATTTCTGAATATAAAAGAAACTATGTGAAAACTACAAGGAAATGCAAGAGAGAAAAAAAGCACAAAGCATTCCCAATAATACAGTCTGCGCACAAGGCATTGAAGAAGCCAGACACACCCATTCCCATGGAGCATGTCACACTGCAAGTACAGCAGCAAGCAGCTGTGTCATGTTGAACTCCAGAAATAATCAAAGCCCTAGAGATCATGCTGAGCTGGAGCAAGAACACAGCAGATCCTAATAACCATCTTCCATTAGCAAGCAACAATTTCAAACAGCTGAGAGCAGATGGAAGAGAGGACCTTTAGGCACAGACTCGACGTGTCAAATACCCACTGTCAGAGTCATGCCCCGAAAAGCCTAGCAACAGGTAAATCAACACAATGGACATGTTCAGAGATCCTAGAGCTGTAAAACTGAAATACAAGCAGGGAGGAGTGCGGCCCCCTTTTCCATTGTGCAGGGCTCTATTGTGTCATACAGCAGTGCTTCTGGTTTGGTCCATCACGTCGAGGTAAAAGAGCTCAGCACTCCCACGGAGATCCGAGCTAAAAACGAGCATGTCTGGGGAGAGGCGTGACCACGACGGCTGTAATTACACGGCTGTGTCAGTAAAACGCTGGGGGAAGAGCAGCCGGCTCTCAGATCTACTGTGCAAAAGATGTGTAGGACAGCCTGGATGACAAACAGCAAACTACAGTGCATGTCGACAGCAAAATTCAACAGCACCATTTAGATTACATCATCCAGGGTAATAAATGTGCTGTTTACCCTTGCAAAACCTCGATCTAAGATGTTGCTAAATGATTGTTAAGCATTTTTAAAGTGTTCTATCCACTATGATGCTAGGCTGTTACAATACAGTTGCTGGTTGTTAGTATGTTGCTATGATTATTCACAATGATACCGACAAATAACCTTAGTTAACCTTAGGTATTATGACTTGTATGGCTTAAATGTAACATTAATGATGTGTTTTGCTAAAAATGTAATAGAAAGCCCATAAAAGATTTACGTATTTTACCCATGTTGTGGTAAAAATAGCCACAGGTAATGCCAGTAGTTCACAGAGTGCAGCCATTTCACGTCATCAAAAATAATGGCACCCCCATAGTCCAAAATATGATACAATGTAGATTTTTTTTAAATAATGTCACTGGTTAATGCTAGAGGTTAAAATTAACTACCAAACTATTATATCCAATGCGATTTATTTTCAAACATAATAATCACTCTCAAAAATGTTTGTATACTCAATTGCACATTAGGTAGTTTGCATAAAACTTGTCTTCTGTCTAGTATTTTTTACAGCTTACCAACTGTGAACACTGGATAACTTTCCTAAGGTAAATGCAATGTTAAGTGATATTGTTTATAAGCCGTTTTATTTGACCGCTTTCTTTCACTTGAAACGCTGACTGAGTGATTACATGAAACGAGACATGACATTTTGGTAAGTTGTACTGTTTTTTTAAAACATACCTTCTGATGTTCATGCATGTTTATTTTGTGCTGTAACTTGTAATAAAGTGAAGGAGACTCAAACTCACGCTTGAACTGAGGTGCTACAGTGACACCGGTGATTGGTCACATCACATAAGGCATTTATGGCATTTATGATTTTTCGTATAATGGCATTTATGATTTTAATTCTGCAACAAAATGGACATTATTTAAGAGATAAGACCTTATTTCTTATCAGCAGTAACACAGCTCTTTGCGACCATTGCACTGGAGACACATTACAAATAATGTTTGTGAAGAGAAAAGCATAAACCTGGCAACTCTGGCTTAAACTACAAATAATTTAATACAGTTAAACTGAAGCGGTGTTAACTGTGCTGTGTGAATGCATTATCGGTTTGTGCTGCAGGCACATCACCATTTCAGGTGTGCATTATTTTCTAATAATTCAACAGCCTGTTGTCAACCACTCCTTACTTAAAAGAGAAGTTAAGAAGTTAAAATTTACAGAATTTACTCACCCTCTTGTCATCCAAGATGTTCATGTCTTTCTTTCTTCAATCAATGAGAAATTATGTTTTTGGAGGAAAACATTTCAGGATTTCTCTCCATATAGTGGACTTCTATGGTGCCCGTGAGTTTAAACATCCAAAATGCAGTTTAAATGCAGCTTCAAAGGGCTCTAAACAATCCAATCGAAGAAGGAGGGTCTAATCTAGTGAAACAATCGGACAATTTTTATACTTTTTAATCTCAAATGCTGGTCTTGTCTAGCTCTGTGTATTCCAGTTCAAGACAGTTAGGGTAGGTTGAACAAACTCCCATCTTATTTTCTCCACCAACTTTAAAATCATCCTACATCACTGCAGAAGTACCGATCCAGTGTGAACATGCAAAGATCAAACACCCCTTTACAAAAAAGGTAAAACAGCGATGTAGGGCGATTTTGAAGTTAGAGAAGAAAATGACATGGGAGTTTTTCAACCTACCCTAACTGTCTTGAACCGGAATACAAAGAGTTTACGCAAAGAAATTGAATTGTAATTTTTTTTAGAAAATGACAGATCATTACACTAGATGAGACTCTGGGATAGTTTAGAGCCCTCTGAAGCTGCACTGAAACTGCATTTTGGAAGTTCAAACTCACAGGAACCATTGAAGTCCACTATATGGAAATTCCTGAAATGTTTTCCTCATAAAACTTAATTTCTTTATGACTGACGAAAGAAAGACATGAACATCTTGGATGACAAGGGGCTGAGTAAATTATCTGTAAATTTTTGTTCTGGAAGCGAACTTCTGCTTTAAATCATATATGTGATATATACACTGAATAATATTTCATAAAAGCATAAATGTAATGTATTTGCTTAAAGTTCCCAGTCAAAGTATTCTCAAATTTATTACATACGGTTTAGATTCCTACTTCATTGTTAATCTGTTAGATTTTTTTTTTTTTTCACCTGGTTTAATGACCCACACCATTTAAGTCTTTCAAGTTCATAAGTGGTGCACAATGAGTTATGTAGAAAAGTTTAATATTTAAAGTTAGGGATTTGAACGTTCTTTCATACCCAAGTATGAGCAAAATTAATAGCGATGCTTGCCTGCTGACCTTTGAAACACTGTACAGAACAACGTGGCACAAATGTATTAACAGATTCCTGCTGTTGACAAAGAAACCTTGAGAACTAGGATACCAAACCAGCTTTTGGAGCGCAAAAGGACAAAAACTTTCTGAAATTCAAAACCTGATTAAATTAACATTACCCATGACTAACCACATGAAAATCTTCCTAGTGTTGCTTGGACTTACTTAATTTCCTTGTCCTAGAACATGTCCACATCCTTAAAGAGGCTTTGGTTTAAAAGGCACAATCCAATGCATGTCCACAACAATTTAAATTCTTACAGTATAGAAAACTGTACCAATCAGCCCATATGAAAACTAGAAAGCAGCAGATGGGCGATCATGCATGGTACTTGTAATCTAGTGTTCCGCTTAAACTGGGCAACCCCCTTCCCCAAGAGGAGACAGATGTGCTGAACTCCCATTTGTATAAACGCCTTTCACAATTTGTTGCCCAAGTTGCTCAGAGACTAACAGGGTGTCAGGGGCCCTGCTTTTGGGGAAGTTTACATTTCATAGGTCATTGACACTGTTTAGCTGTTTTCGCTAGATAGGTGCTAAGGTCTGTTAGGTTAGATGACTACAAAACAGACCATTTTCTTAGACAAACAACTAAGAACCAAAATTTAATAGGCAAAAAGACAGGACTATAAGATGACAGAAATAATGCTGTTGGTTGTAAAGAAGAAAAAAAATTGTGAGTTTTAACGTTCAATAATTTAAAATTTAATTTAACTTAATAGTTAAAATGTTTGGAACAGCATGAGCGTGAGTAAATGATGACAAAATTTTCATTTCAGGGTGGAGTAACTCATTTAACCAAAAAAAAAAAAAAAAAAAAAAAAAAAAAAAAAAAAAGTTTAATGAGAATTCTCATACTGTTCCAAACCCATGACATTTACTTTTATGGAACACAAATATAGACACGTTAAAAATGTTCATGCTGCTCTTTTCCATTTAACACAAGCACCACAAAGGCTGATAAGCTATTAAAAAAGACAAAAAAAGCACCATAAAAGTAACATAATAGTAGTTAATATGATTTGGCATTTAAGGAGAAGTCCACTTCCAGAACAACATGGGGTAAAAAGCGCCCCTGCTGTTGGGGCTAAAAGGCACAATAATTAATATGATAACTAATAGAAGGCTGACTCTTTCATTCGTTGACATGACATTGTTAGATTCAGATGGTAAATATCATATATTGTGTTGGGTGTCCATCTTAATCACCACGATTAATTATGCTAATCACCATGTCTAAAATGAAACCAATTATATTTAAAACATGCTACTAATCATATTGTATAATAATAGTAAAAAAAAAAAAAAAAAAGTTATACTGTAAATCCATATTAAATTATGGGATCTTCTTCAATGCGTTCAGAATCTTTACATTTTAAAATGATTTTTTTTCTGTATTTTAAAATAAACGTTGTATATTAACAGTTTAATGACAGTATATTTATTGAACAAAAAATAATTATTTTATTTATCAAAATAAGCAGAAAAATAGTACAAACTTTGCTAAAGCGATTGTTTTGAACAAGTATTAACATTATTATTAACATTCTTAACAGCATTATACATTTAAAAAAACTAAACAAAAAAATAAAATAAAATAAAACACACACATTATTTTAGCTAAAACATTTGTATCAATACTGTGTGGCTTTTACCCCATGCTGGTGAGCCTTTTACCCTACACACCCCCTGCCACCTCATACATTTATGAGATTTTTAATTAAAATAAATGACTTATATGATTTATTTTCACACAAAATCTGTTGCTCCATAAATGTTCAAGACAAACGCATGTATTTTTCTGCAACCATACACTTTGGGCACAGTGAAAAGCACATTTTTTTAGGGGGTGCCTTTAGCCTGATTTATGGCTGGTTGACCAGTGCAACTCTAGCCAGGTCACACACTGCGCTCATCAAATCAATTACAGGATGCAGCACAAATACACACAAAAAATGTTAACCCTGAGTTTCAGGAATGTACAGTGCGAAACATCAGCGGATGAATATCCAGGATTAATTGTTAACCCAGTGTAAATTATGAACAATGTGAAACGTGAAACAAGTAACTCAGGATTCCATTTATCTGGGGTTTAAAATTTGTTAATAGGGGTGCTCTGATTTTTAAGGCCGATCAGCGATTGCCGATCACAGGAAGCAATATCTACCAATCCGATCACCGATACCGATGTTTTTAAAGCCTTCTTTTTATCATGTATAGTTATTTATAGTGATACTCCAATCAGCATTTTTAAACACTTATTCCTGATCCTTTTTTTTTTTGTTTTGTTTTTTTTGTTTTTTTAAATGGAGGAATTCGCCTCTTAGTTGGTTCTTGTTAGAGGGGAGCATTTTTTAGACATTTTTCAAAAATATATATTTATCTCTAAATGTTTGATCATGCAGTGAATTTTGTTTTTATAATTGTGCAATTATTACACTATAGCTTACACACAGCACAAGCCTGATTTCCACAAACACATTTATCCATTTTGATTTCAAATCCAAACATTGTTATTGAAAATGCTTTTACAGCATTGTGATTCTTTTTTTTTTTTTTTTTTACAGTACATACAGTACAAAAATCTTTCATAGATGTGTTTAAACGCAATAAATACAAGCAACACATTATTTAACGCTTTTTATTTTTGCATTTACTTCTAGATTTATATATTAAGTTGCTCAAGCAAGTGGCAAAACATTTAAACTACCTTTCTAACATTATCATGAACGCTCTAAATGAAAAACTTTCCACTGACAGAAACAGTCAGTTCTACTGCCTTTTCTTTTGCATTTAAATCTTTATTACAAGCAGTCTTGCCGTTAATAAAGAAACTTTGTTTTCCTTCCTGCCATCTATTATTGCCTTGTTTATCTAAAAGTGCTTTTTTTTCTTTAAACATAGCCAAAAACCCATATGTGTTGACTGTGAAACACGGTACACTTATGCATTTATGGTGTAATTATGACATTTTCGTTCATATTTGCGCGGTCACTTTAATTCTGCGCATGAGGCACAGACTCCGTGCGGAAACGTTCTCTGCACTGCTGCAGATGCACCGCTCCTGGAACGCACTACTAGACGGCAACTCTGTGCAGCTTGAACGCTTTAATCCGTTAACTTAAGCGCAGAAAAAATACGCACTGCAAACGGAGTTATGTAAATGTGACGTTATGTGTGTACACTTCGAGTGTGCATGAGCGCCCAGTCTCCAGGAGAGTGCGCAAGTGCTGAATGGTTAAACAGTGGAAAGAATTTAAAAGAAATGCAATTTATAAACTTGAGCGATGATGCGACACTGATTCTATTGTGCAAGTAACACTTCATGTGTCAACTGTGCAGCTCGCTTATAGTCAGACACGATGTGGTGATTGGAAGCCATTTGCGCACTTTTGTGCAAGAAAAAGAGAGAGTGTGCAATCATTTACTTGTGCTGTTTGGGGTTTTTATGCTTGACAGTATCCTTCTCTATTCACTTTCATTGTGTGGGAAAAGAGCAACATGTACATTCTGCACAACATCTCTGTTTTACATACATTAAAAAAAAAAAAAAAAAAAAAAAAAAAAAAAAACACAACAAACAGATATGAAATACAATCACGCCAAGTAAAAATGTTAATTTGGGGGTAAACTACACCTACGAGGTGACAGTGGAAATAAATCCAACCATGCCAACATCAAAAGTCGGTTAGTGCATGGCAGCACATTTGGAACCAATTAGATGGGCATTTACTCTAGTTGTTAGATGTTAAAAACACAACTTGCAGCATGTGGTATTTGTTTGTATGACTCTCACACACAGATCTGAAACACACCTTTGCAAACAACATAAACGCATGAGAGCCTCAGTGGTACACAAGAAGAAAACCTTTGACTTGTGGTCCCAATCAGCAAATAAATGAAAAATAGTGGATAACCTGCTACCACAGACCCATGAAAACAAAGGCTTCTGTCTGAGCAGAATGAGGCCATAGGAAGGAGGGGTTGAAGCTCTCATAAGCCTTGCTGGAAACTCGCAGTCATTAATCTGATTAATGTATACAGAGCGTCCACAATATTTCAACTTCAAAAATGCCCATTAATCCAAGCATACTTTTTCCCTCAAGGGCATTCTTTTCAATACGATCTGACTCCTTTGCAACCGGCAAACAACATGCTTAGGGGAAACTAAACTCCACATAAACAATACAAACAGCAAGAACAGATTATTCTCATGAGGGAAATCATGCAATCCAAATGATCTCAAATTGTAAACAGATTAGTGACCTATATATTGCCGCAACGATTAATCAGACAATATTTAGCCATTCCGAGATTACAGTAACACTGCCCACTCTGGTCAATAAAGTGAGATTTCACTTTATATATGCTTTCAGTAATTTTTCCTTCTTTGGCACTGTATTATTCAGGCATCTAGACAAAAACATTAGCTATTTAAAACCCCATACAGCTCTACCACTAAAAGAGATGCACAGTAATTCACACATGGCATAGATATATGGAAATGCAGAGTAACATTTGCAAACCGAGAGAAAAACAAGCTTAAAATGAGGAACTTACCACAAGCAAAGAAGAATGTTAGAAATTAGTGGTGCTTTGCCCAAGAAAACGGCCTCTTCGGTGGCCCTGTGAGAGGAAGAAGATGTTAGGCTTTTGTTCAGGTTTTAGTAAGCCAGAGAAGATGTAAGAAGCAGAAAGAGTCTCCTGGTTCACTTTAGGTGGCAGTACGGTAAAGACAGCAGCAGGTTAATATAAACCCAGGCACTCAAAGGTGGCACATTCTGAGATGAAGAGTGAAATGCCACACATAGTAGACCTGAAGAGGCAATCATGAGGACACTGGAAAACACCTCGGCTATGCGCTACTGGCCTCAAACCTGACCTAGCCTTAAACCAACACCTTACTCAAGGAATGTCCTGGGTTCATTATGAGTTAAGCTCTATGGGCCGCATCTATGGCATGATTACAACAGAAAATATTTCATCTCGTCCCTCAACAAAAAAAAAAAAAAAGTAGAATAAACAAGTTGAACAATACGTCATTACCTATAAGACACTGTTTATAGAGAAAAATCCACACACATATAACCAGATGATTATACATCTAGAAGTTCAATCCCACCACTTCAGAGATCAATTTTCACAACTTTATAGCTTAAAATAACATTTTTATACTGAAAGATTAATGGAAGTGCTTTACCAATAATACTGAAGGATAAGTAAATACTACATGTACACACTGCCATTCAAAAGTTTGGGATCAGTAAGATTTTTTTTTATTATTTTCTGCTCATCAAGGCTGTGTTTATTAAAAACACAGAAAAAAAGTAATACTGTGAAACATTACTGCAACTCAAAATAGTGGTTTTCTGTTTAAATATATTTTAAAATATAATTTATTTCTGTGATGCAAAGCTGATTTTTCAGCATCACTGCTCCAGACTTCAGTGCCACATGATCCTTCAGAAATCATTTTATGCATAATACGCTTGATTTATTATCAATGTTGGAAACAGTTATGCTGCTTAATATTTTTTTGAAACCTGAGATACTTTTTTCAGGATGAATAAAACATAAAAAAAAAACAACATTTATTTTAAAATAGAAATCTTCTGACACAACATACACTACCATTCAAAGGTCAGTTCATTTTTTTCATTTTTTGTTTCTTTAAGAAGAAAGTTATGCTTTTATTCAGCAAGGGTGTGTTAAATTGATAAAAAGTGATTTTCTTATCAAATAAATGGTACTTTTAACATAAGAGACTTATTTAAAAAACACAAAAAAAAAATCTTACTGATCCCAAACTTTTGAATAACAGTGCAGATAAACAAAAAAACAAACAAACAAAAACACACACACACACATACACATTTAGAAACATTGACAATGTGCAATTATTTTGAAATAGTACCACATGTTGCAGTTTTTGAAAACAATTATATTATTGATATATTTATTTGATGAATTTGATGAATGCAAAGATGGTATACTATCTATCAAAGGTTCAGAATAATTAAGATTTCTTTCAAGTTTATGCAAGAATTCTCTCGTAAAAATAAGTCTTTTGTATTTAAGTAATATTGTAAAACACTATTACAATTTCAAAGAACCATCTTTTAATTTTAAAATAATTTAAAATGTAATTTATTCATGTGATTAATTTTTACTTTAGTCTTCAGTGTCATACAATCCTTCAGAAAACATTTTAATATGCTGGTACTCTATTAATAATAGGTGTTATAAAACAAGTTTTTGGTGCTTAATATTTTGTGCAATTTTTTTAGGATTCTCTAATGAAGAAGATATTAAAAAACTGCATTTATTTGATTTATTTTAGAACATTTCAAAATGTCTTAACTCTCACTTTTGATCAATTTTATGCATCCTTGTCAAATAGAACTTTTTTGGCTTCTATGTCAATTTTTATTATTATTATTGTTATTGTTATTATCATCATCATCATCATCATCATCATCATATCCCAAACTTTTGAATGGTAGTGTATCACGTAATGTGTATTAAGCAGCAGTTTGCTAAAAATTAAGGAACACATTTACATATTTAACTACAATGCACAACGTGCTGAAAATATCACACTTCTACTAATTATGACTGTGAACATCTGTAGATTTCACGTGCCCTTTCCAAAAAGAAGTCCACTATGGAATGTGACATCACCTATGACATATAGCACATTCCTTCTGTCAGGTTCAGGCATGCTGCTCTAATTAGACATGGAGCACACAAGTGTTCACATCATCAGGCCCTCCCATGCTAAACACTCCTACACAACTAAACAAGGCTCCACTCGCCAAGACACTTTGTTTAGTTCTAGTATATTCCAGAGCAGCAGGACTGAACTGACAGCAGCAGCGGATTATTTTACTGGGAACCATGACCTAATTTCATAAATGGATGACTGACAATAGCAGACTGGCGGAAGTCAATGTTGTGCCTTAATCTCACTTCAGAAAGTATGTGAGAAGACTTACTGCTTATGACAAAGATCAACAGATGTAAGGGGAAAAAAGTGGCTAATACGGATGGCAATGTCTCAACAGCAGAGGAGCTGATCGGCCATATAGTATCCATATATACAATATTTGGCACAATTAGGGATGTAACGGTATGATTTTCGGACTTTCCTATCACGATTATAGTGACCAAAATTATGACCAGTATTTTATCTGCGCATAAATCTAGATAACTTATCTGAATCGTTCAAATGTGTTAAATCCACTTAAGCTTGTTTTTCATCAACTGGTCAAAATTTATGGTACAGTAGCCCAAGGCATGCAAATTCGGTCTGTTTATTGGCCAGACAAAAACTGCACACAAGCTGAATGTAAATGTAAGTTTCTGTAAATCCACTGTATGACACTAGATGGTGCTTATGGAAAAGCTGAATTACAGCTGTTTCTGTGAACTCTGTGGATAAAGCAGTATTGCGATCAAGAACACTACTTTAGATATTACATGGAGTGAAGATGAAAAAACGCCATTGAATCTTTTCTGAAGACAGTAAGAACCTTCAGATGTACATTCATATGGTTAATTCATTTTTATATTTTCAATTTTAATTTGTATAATTCCTGATTTATGTTTCTGCCGGTGAGTGCCCAACCCCCAATTGCGAAGTGAAACGCACGGACTGCAAATACATTAGTTACCAAACATTCTTTCTATGAGGGTTGCACTTCACTAAATAACATGATTTAATAAATACCTGTATATAATAAGCACTTCTTCGCGTGTACACAGGACAAAGTTTGGGGGCGCATACGTAATTTCTGAGGGAGGGCAGAGCCATGATCGCTATATATTTGGGAGAGCAAACCCACAATTTGAGAGACTCATGCTGGCACCCTCTCATACTATAATGACTTTTGACATTTACCATTAAAATAATGCCAAAAACGGCTTCAAATGTAGCATGCAAATGAGAATTAAGTCATAAAAGCTGCAATCCATTTCTTATTGGTTAAAATGAACAGAGACTATCTCGTGTTTTTCTGTGGGAACTCAATCATTTCCGTGAGGATTGGAGCCTTTGCCATTAACACCCTTTTAAAACATCCCAGCTTTTCCGCCGTCTTTCCACACAAAACGAAACTACTGCGCGTGCTGTGTGCAAATGAGACTGTTACTTAAAACTGTGCTTTATGCTGTACAGTATTTATTTATCATCAGTTGTTCAAATCGCGGTAATCGAATACGGTTATAATAACAATTCAAATACGAAACGGTAATACTTACCGTGGGGAAATTTAGTGATTTATCGTCAAACCGTTAATCGTTACATCCCTAGGCACAATACACTAACAGTTAAAATTTTTTTGAACATTCAGATTTTTAATGTTTTTTTAAAGAATTCTCTTCTGCGCACCAAGCCTGTTTTTTATTTGATCCAAAGTACAGCAAAAGCAGTAATTTTGTTAAATATTTCTACTATTTAAAATAACTGCTTTCTATTTGAATATAATTTAAAACGTAATTTATTCCTGTGGTGTGATCAAAGCTAAATTTTCAGCATCATTACTCCTGTCTTCAGTGTCAGACACATGATCCTTCAGAAATCATCCTAATATGCTGATTTGCTGTTCAAGAAACATTATTATTATTATAATTATTATTAATATTATTATCAATATTTAAAACAGTTATTTTTCCAAAGATAAAAAAAAAAAAATAAAATAAAATAAAATAAAATAAAATTTTACATTTTAAAATATATTCAAATAGAAAACAGTTATTTAGTAAAAAGATTTCACAATTTTACTGTTTTTGCTGTACTTTGGATCAAATAAATGCAAGCTTGGTGAGCAGAAGAGACTTCTTTTAAAATCATTTAAAAATTTGAACTGGTAGTGTATATATTAAAAATAATATTTTAATAAATATAAATATTTATAATAAAATATTACATTTATATTAAAATGCTTATTATATATTGGCAACACAGTGTTGGAAAATAAGAGTTACTAAACTTTAGCTATAAAAATGACCTAATTCGACATTCAGAAACTACTGTTAATATAGTTTTCAATGTAAAGTATAGTTTTAGTTATCAATCACTAATTCATACAGATCACATTTTAAAGGACTTGCATCAGATGACGTTTTACAACCAAACTAACCATAAAAAGATCAAGTTATCTTACTGACCCTGTCACAATCATTAAGGGTTCTCGCCATGTTATTATTTTAATTTGTTTCTGCATGTTTCAACATCAAATCCATTGAACCCATAAAATTTTTTTTTAAAAGCATAATGCAAATTTTCAGAAAGACTATTTAGAACAATAAGACACCACCAGTCTGAAAGATCAGACACACGTGACTATTTTCCCCTTAAAACCGCAAATTTTCCTTCCTTCCACACATCTTCCTGGGAACACCGATCTGTCAAAGAATCCTGAATTTGGCATCGGGACAGCTCAATATAGCCCTGCTCTCAAAGGCTCAGTGCACTCTGGGTCCTTGTGTAGGCATGAAGAAAAACAAAGGCAGTTTTGTTCTCCACCCAGCGTCCTCCAGCACCACGCACAACAACAGAGATAGTTTCCTACGTTTGCCCCAGTGAGTTTAGTCTAAGTTCAGTCAGCATCTATGAAAGGTCTTCATGATTAAATATAGCAATACAAAAAGCATCTAGGCATAAGGCTTCATGGGAGCACAACAAAGACAGCTGAATGGGATCACCTGAGCTCACGCATCTGCAATTTAACTCTCTTCTCTTGAAAGTGCAGAACCCTAATTACTAAAGAGCATGAAGCCCTTGGCCCGCATTCAAAACAACGCACAGTCTAATCTCTGATTTAACTTTTACTGCACTTTGACATTTTGCAGATACGTTTTATCCAAAGTAACTTACAGAGTGATTTTAGAGGCCGTTGTACAATGATTATTTTTCACTGAACTTGCAATATTTGCTTTGGCAGTCTAATCAATTGGCATCAATTTCCATTCATTTGCATTCTGGAGTAAGAAAACAAAACAAATGATTTCTCCTGAACCTTGATCCTGTTTGATACTGTCAGTACAAACAGTGGTACAAATCCCTATTTGTATATAAATAAAAGATTATATATTCAGAATACAATTGTATTTGAGTGTTTCTTCAACTTTTGAAGTCCCGTGGGAATCTTTTAACCATACTTTAATTTATTTTGCAACTTTTCAATGTATCCTTTTATCCTTCACCCAGATTTTCAATCATATCAATATAAATTAGTAACATAACCTATTTCAATATTTGTGTAAATGATTTATATCAACTGAATTTTGCCCCACTGTAACATAAATCCACCAAATTTGCCCCTAAGAACATTTTTTAGTACTAACCGTACTATCAAAAATACAAGTACTGGTACTAACACTTGTGCTTTAGTACTAATTTACTAACAGAGTACTTTCTACCGAGAGACACTGATGCCAAAGAACACGCCTGAGATGAAATATGACAGATGTGATGCGTTCTTAACAATTTTTAATGTTTTTTAAAGGTCTCTTCTGCTCACCAAGCCTACATTTATTTGATTGTAAGGACAGCAAAAACAGTACAATTTTTAAATATTTTTACTATTTAAAACAACTTTTTTTATTTGAATATATTTTAAATTTAAGTTATCATCATCATTACTCCAGTCACATCATCCTTAAGAAATCGTTCTAACATTCTAACTTCCTGCTTAAAAAACATTCATTATTATTATTATTATTATTATTTTGAAAACAGCCAAGCATAATTTTTTCAGGTTTGTTTGATGAATAAAAAGTTCAGAAGAACAGCATTTATCTAAAATAGAAAACTTTTGTGACATTATAAATGTCTGTATCATTACGTTTAATCAATTTAAAGCATCCTTGCTAAATAAAAGTATTAATTTCTATAATTTCTTTCTAAAAAAAAAAAAAAAAAAAAAAAAAATCATACTGACTCCAAGCTTTTGAGTAGTACAGTGTAAAATGTTACAAAAGCTTTTTATATCAGATAAATGCTGATCTTTGGCTGATATCATCTTAAATACTGATAATGATAATAAAAAGTTTCTTGAATAGCAAATCAGCATATTACAATGATTTCTGAAGGATCCTGTGACACTGACGACTGAAGTAATGATGCTGAAAATAGCTTTGATCACAGGAAAATTACATTTTAAAATATATTCAAATAGAAAGCAGTTGGTCAAGTTTAAAAGTAAAAATATTTCACAATATTACTGAATTTGCTTTTTTTTTTTTTTTTTTTTTTCAAATAAATGCAGGCTTGGTGAGTAGAAGAGAATTCTTTAAAAAAAACATTAAAAATCTTACTGTTCAAGAACTTTTGACCGGTAGTGTATTTAGGATACATTAAATGTTAGCAATATTATTGGACAATACTTTAAATAAGGTGAGTGGGGGGTGTTTTAAAATTTATTTAGCAAAAACCAACAGGCCCAAGGTGCCCATATGTAAAGAAACACCCAGGTATATTTTGTTTTAATCACAATACAGGTAATATCAGTAGCCTGCAGACATTAGCCCCTTTCTTCAAATAGCAAAGGGTGAAGCCTCATCAAATTTCAAGGGATTTGTATGACTGCAGTGTCAAAGGAAACGGATGTTCGACGAACTTTGGGTAGCACAAAACAGGCTTACACATATTCTGTTAGATAAATACGTTACAAAACTTGTCGCGGACTTGTTTATTCTCTTTATCGTGTTTTGGCTTTATATTCTACAATGCCCTGGACAAAATAAACCCTTCACACACATACCTGAGGCAAAAATGTGTCCACTTAATCACCACAGAGACACTACATAACCGATTCAAATACTGAAATCCACTTACTCGTCGTTTCGCTCTTATCCAGGCGAAAACAGTTATGCGCTCGATGTCCCAAGTCGTCAAACTCTCCCGGAGCTCCTCAATGCGATGTGAAGCGGTTTATCTCCAGTACATTAACATGCAGACTGCGTTCAGAGCGAGAAAAGCGCCATGTGAATAAAAGTTGACACCGCTCAGACACCTTCCCTTTCTGCCATGGCAACCAAGCGGCGAAATAATATCTCCCATACACATTTACCAGGAGGCAGGATCAAGGAGAAACACTTTCAACAGGTTGTTTTTAGAAAACAGGCCCATCGTCAACAGTAACTCATAGCGTATATTCCACAGCAGCAGGCGCGTATGAGGAGTCTTCACGGATGAAATTAGATGCTGGGGCTCCGCATTATGCCCATTGATCCAATTACACGGGTTAACCCTTTCAGGTTCAAACAACTAACGGCGCAATATCTTAGCACTTGTACTTGTAGGGTTTTATATACTTGCTTTTTCTCACCTTAGTAAATACTGCTCTCATTACAATGTGAAAATTAAACTTTAAAGGTAAATAATATTTGAGGCTTTGGCAAGTCACTTAGTAATAATAAGAGCAACAGCGCCCTCTGTAGGCTGAGAAGACGATATTCACTCGTTTTAAAATCACTTGTCTTTTTGACAGAAGCTCATTGCGCAATGCAAACAAAAATACGTAAAAATCATTCAATTTAAAAAGCTACATTGATATTTATTGCCGCTGTCTACACAGCATATTAACAGCATATTAATTTTCAGATCAGATTAAGTATTAAATCTAATATAGAACAAGAAACAGGTAAAAGGTACAAAAGCTGTCATTAAAAAAATTGTTTATTATCAATAATTAAACATGTATATGTAATTAATACATCTGTAATATTTTAAACACATGACGACCTGTCCTTATCTGGCATTTATGAAGAAAAAAAAAGCCATCGCTCATTCAGTAATATGCTAAAAATTCTGTTTTATGAATGACACACTTGACAGCTAAATAATTTCAATAGGCTATTTCATAAATCACATACAGCAACAACTGTAAAACATAACAATAAATACATATAAAATTTTAAAATAGGTACACTACCAGTCAAACATTTTTGGATAGTAAGATTTTTAATGTTTTTAAAGAATTCTCATCTGCATTTATTTGATCCAAAATACAGCAAAAGCAGCAATATTGTGAAATATTCTTAATATTTAAAATAACTGCTTTCTATTTGAATATATTTCACAATGCAGTTTATTCCTGTGATCAAAGCTAAATTTTCAGTATTATTACTCCAGTCTTCAGTGTCACATAATTCTTCAGAAATCATGCCAATATGCTGATTTGCTGTTCAAGATACATTTTATATTATTATTATTATTATTATTATTATTATCAATATTTAAAACATTTGAGTAACATTTGAGCTTTTGTAACATTATACACTATACCTAAAGATTTTTATACTGTTCTTCTGAACTTTCTATTCATCAAAGAAACTTGAAAAAAAAAAAATCTACTCACCTGTTTTCAACATAATAATAATAATATTAAATGTTTTTGAGCAGCAAATCAGAATATTAGAATGATTTCTGAAGGATCATGTGACTGGAGTAATGATGCTAAAAATTCAGCTTTGACATCAGATTAGATTTTTTTAAAATATATTAACATAGAAAACTGTTATTTCAAAATTGTACTGTTTTTTTTGTTGTACTTTGGATCAAATAAATACAGGCATGGTGAGCAGAAGAGACTTTTAAAATATTTTATATATGTTTATAATGTTTATATGTTTTAAATATGTTATCAATCAATATGTTTAAATGTCTATGACTCCGTCATTTCTTAACATTTACAATAAATCCACCAGGAGGTGCTACACACAACATTATACCTTGTGGAGTAGCCTGTTCAATCACCAATAAAAGTCTGTAACGTTTGGGCATCTTCATGTATTGTCTCCAGTTATTTATAGCGGTATAACACAAATATAGCAGTGCTGCTGCAAACGAGAGAAATGAATATGAGATTAACTGGAGGTGATAATGTATGAATTAATCACTCAGTGTCGTTTATCACAGTGTCACGGCGAGAATTATTTGTTTGTAAGTTCATATGCATGCCTAAATGTTTAATTAGATGTCAATTCTTTATTAATTATTTCAGGAATGATACATATACTATGAATTAATTGCAATGTTGAGTGTAAACAGAGCATGTATTTTTGTTACTTTATTATTATTGTGTATGATGATAATGATGATCATTATTTTAATCGTTTTAAATTTGAATGCCTTATAAACACTTCAGGAATGTGATTTTTTGCTTAGTGGGTCATTTCTATTATATAGTCCCTTTTAATGTTACCACCATAAAAGTCTTAATGTATGGGCAACAAACAAATAACAAACAAACAATTAAATAATAATAATAATAATAAATTAAACAATTTGTAAAACCAGAAATCATGTCGTATAATTATTTACACAATTTTAATTTGATGAAACTATTAACATTTATTTGAACACAGATGAGTTTTACATATTTCACTACTTTGTTGGTTTGAGCATACTTGAGCTGCACTAACTTCTAACATGGAAAAGTTACAAAATATTTAAGATTATTTAATTGTTTGTTCTTTGATTTCTTTATTTAAAAAAAAATAATAATAAAGAATAAAAATAATAAATTTGATAATCAGTATATATTTCCCCGTGCACTCAAGTATTGGCATTTTCATCTTTGTAGTCTTTTGTAATATCCCTTTAATTAGCAAATGACAGGTAATAAATAAGATGCATTTTTTTGCAGGAAAGCAACATATTTCGTGAATTATTTGTTGCTGTGTCACATTGGTTTGTCTTATAATTTTATCCAATCCGTTTACACAAAATTGCATGTGCAGAAATGATTTTATAAAAGTGTCATAAGATGGACGTTTTTTTGTTAACATGTTATCTCTGTAATCAGAAATGGCTAGCTTTAGATCTTTATTTTCATCCTGTTAGGTTCCATCCTGTTAAGCATCCTGTTCATTTTCTCGCCACTGTGATCAAGCTGTGTTTAATAAAGCTTAAATACTTGAGCTTGAACAGAGCATATTTATGAAAGGCTATTTTATAGAAACGACAACACAGACATATTGTTGTGGAAGAATGACAGAATTCAAAAATGTATTGCGTAGCAGAAATGACCCTAGTGAGCGCAGGGACTTTTGTTTTGAAATCTCCTTAGAGTCCGAGAGCGGAAGTCATTTGGCGACAGCGAAAGGTTCACGTTACTTGCAGGAACACTAAAGAAAGGAGGAAAAGCGGGTAGCGGATATCAACAGTGATTTTATTCAGAAAAGGTGTCACGTAATCTACAGACGCTGGTATCTCAGTATTCATCTCCCCCTTGAAGCCTCTGGCGAAGTTCATCGTGGAAGTGAGTGAAAGAAATAAAGCTGCTATAGCTAACGAGCTAAAGGTGTTTGTCAAGCTGTTAGCTCCATTAGTTCATATTGGTTAGCTGACTGGTAATCCTGCCTATAATTCACGGTAATCTTGATTGATCGATTGAGGTTGTAATCTGTATTCAGTGTTTGAACAATAACTGCGCATCACGACTCGCCCTGTGTCTCATATTAGCGACAGAAATGAATAACTTCATGTTTCTGTTCGCTGTTTAGATGAGATAAGCATCGATATCTCGCCAGCTCGATTGATTATCAACAAAGCAGTTAAATATATTGGTGTTGTGGACAGCTGGCAGGTGATTTGTGAAATATCGTGTTCCTTCTTCCTGTTAAGGGCTGAAAACATTGAACACTGAGGCTTCTGGCCCGCAGCAGGAGGAAAGCTCATTCAATGTCGTGAGAAGGCTTTATTTATTTATTTATTTATTTATTTACTGGGCATTTTATTTACGTTTATTTTGTTGAATCAATTATATGGATATAGGTGTTGTTTAATATTTAAATCTCTTTTTTTATTTCATTTATATTTTTTATTTGTGTTTTTATTTATTATTTGTTAGAAGGCTTTTGTCCTCACTGGGGGACCATTAGAGAATCCATTACAGAGGTCTGAGACTCTGGTCTTCGTAGAAAGATGTGTGTTTAGAAGGCTAGTTCACCTTAAAATGAAAATACTATCAGTATTGCTTTTTTTGTGTCCAAAATCAGACTGCCTTAGTTGCCATTCATTTTCTTTGCGTTTTTTATCCATACAATTGTGGCTGTCAGTCACACATAAGTACCTAACACCTTTTTGTTTCTCACTGAAGAAAGAAGGAAAGACGTACACGTTTGGATCAGCATGAGACTAACTGAGAGGTTATTCTGAATTATGGCAGAATTTTCATTTTTGGGTGAGCTGTCTCTTCAATAATTTCATTTAATAATTACATGTCAGTGGCTGTGTAATCGTTCATTGATTGTTGATTTCGTAGGCCTTGCCCAGAAATGTTAAATGTGTTTAATAAAATTCATATTGTTCTATATTATCAGATTATATATATTGTTTGGTTTGTAACAGGTGGTGCTTGTAGTTTGACCAACAGTCATGAACTGTATGCGAATATTCCACTTTTAGGAAAACAACGCTTATGGCTAATATATGTTAGAAAATTAATGCTAAAAATGCATCAAAGATGCCTATAAAGTTTAATAATCATTCAAATTCTATAACTATAATGGCACAGAGGAATGTGTTTTTTTTGTTTGTTTTTTTTTTAAGCTGATAAAAACATTGACTGCCGATCAGAATCCACCCAACTTTAAAGCCGTGTTTACATTTAATAAAGATAACTAAATAGGTGTTCACACCAAGGATAACTATAATTACAAAGTTTTAATAAATCAGCACCACGACTATAATGATAATAACGCAACATTGACCGCCAATCCAAATCCACACGATTTTAAAGGCCTGCTCACATCAAGAACGACTTGTAAAATAATTGTAATTATAACTACATTAGTATCCACGCTAAAGGAAGATAGCGTTCTGTTATCGTCCATTTATGTTGTGTGCTTCTTTAAATACTTGAGCACTTGGGTGGATTTTAATTGGCTGTCAATGTTTTTATTGTTCTTTCACTGGAAAAAAAGTGATTTCAACAGTATAGATGTGTTGTGGAGACCTATCTAATTTTCAAAGAATTAGAATGATTATTAAAACTTAATAGTTGCATTGTTAGTTGTCATAAACAACGTCTTATCATCTGTTGGTGTGGGCGCTAATAAAGTTGTCATTATAGTCATCGTTCTTGATTTAAATAGACCTTGCGTCAATGTATATGTTTCTGTATTGTATTGAGATTAACAGATTTTTGAGTCAACCGATTGATTCTGAATGTCAATATTGAAGGTTTTTCGCCTCGGTGATCACCCCCTAAGCACAGAGCGTGCTGTCTTACTCAGGGATTCAGGGAAGCATTTCCTCACTGGTTGTGTCACAATAGGAATCCCTCCCTGATGCCCGGCTTCCTCCTGAGCTAATCTCTTTTCAAAAGGTTAATGATTTGAGATGAGACATCTAATGGATACAGCATATTGCATTAGTGCTGCATCACCGATAATCACAAATAATGATGCCATGGGCATTAGAAATACGTCAAAACGTATGCACATTTGTGCGTTTATATTTAGTATAATTCCAACCGCTATTGTTTAGCATGGCTGTGATGCGGATGACATGAGGAACAATAGATCTTTATGTCATATAGGTCAGTTGAAAGCACTTCAGTCTTTTTGTTTAGGTTTCATTCATCAAAATCAACTTCTCTTATTCTTCTAATAGAAGCTTATGGCTCTTCAGTAGATCTTGTGGTTTTGTTGTCATGTTTTATGTGGCCACAGCTGCCCTTGATTGTGCCTTATTGCTTGTATAAGCGGTAATTTGCTGTCACGCTCTCATTAGTGACTTATGATTTTTGTTGTGCTGAGATCTTTTTTGCTTTTCAACTTTGTAAGTGACCCATATCTGTCATCTGTGAACAGACCTGCATGCGCACATTTATCAAAACAACATCATGTGCTCTGCCTGCATGCACACATGATGACAAAAAGCACTGTATTTGCTGGTTAGTCCCTCATGTATTGTGAATTATAACCCTAATGTTGATGCACCAGATCTTTTTTTTTTTTTTTTTTTGACCAAAACACTGTTAGTTTAGGTAATTAAAATTAAAATGGTTAAAATTAGAGTAGTTCACTTCCAGAACAAAAAATTACAGATAATGTACTCACTGCCTTGTCATCCAACATGTTCATGTCTTTCATTCTTCAGTTGTAAAGAAATTGTTTTTTGAGAAAAACATTTCAGGATTTTTCTCCATATAGTGGACCTCTATGGTGGCCGCGAGTTCAATGCAGTTTCAAAGTAGGGCTGCACGATTAATCGAATGCGTTTATAAGGCGCGCTTAGTCAGTAAAGCCGGTACTTTGATTAGTAGTAAAGCTCCATCACGTGCGTTCAGCTGGAGCGGCAATTAATACACAGAGCCGTAAATCACTGACAAGCTACGCCAAATCGTGCTCATAATCGAATGCGATTCATCTGCGATTATGAGCGTGATTTGGCGTAGCTTGTCAGTGATTTATTCAATTTCAAAGGCCCTATTTCAAAGGGCTCTACACGATCACAGCTGAGGAATAAGGGTCTTATCTAGCAAAATGATAGTCATTTTTAAAAAATTAAAAATAAAAATACTTTTTAACCTCAAATGCTCGTCTTGTCTAGCTCTGCCACGTGCATGTGTGCTCTATGTACTCGAAGCTGTATTTAAACTGCATTTTGGAAGTTCAAACTCGCAGGCACCGTAGAAGTCCACTATATGGAGATAATTCCTAAAATGTTTTCCTAAAAAAAAACATAATTTCTTTCCGACTGAAGAAAGACATGAACATATTGTATGACAAGGGAGTAAGTACATTATCTGTAATTTTTTGTTCTGGAAGTGAACTACTCCTTTAAGTTAATGGGTTTTAGTGTACATTTTTAGTAATTTTTACTCTGTATGAAGTTGTGTTCTTGTGATAAATTATATGCAGTCTTTGTTATGTGGCAAAATGGCAATAAGTTGACTCTCAATATTTCATCTGAACAAATTCCTGCTTTAGCATCTTTTTTGTTCACAGCGATGATATGCTAACACAGTCAGAATGCTTCATTGGAGGAGCATTTGGAATTAAACGTTGTTGTTTCCGTCAGTTTAGGCCGAAAATTATTTTTTGCTGTTTTGGCCTAATACATTGGCTGATGAGCTAATACGGTTAGATTGACTTATTTTGTGTTGTTTTTCGTAAAACACATTCAACATATTTTTAAAGTCAACAATGAAAACTATATCAATCATACACTCAAAAATAAAGGTTCTTTATTGGCATTGATGGTTCCATGAAGAACCTTTTGCATCCATGGAACCTTTTCATTGCACAAAAGGTTCATTATAGTGGAAGAGTGTTCTTTAGATTACTCGCATGTTTTTACACTAAAAATATATTGGTTCTTTCAAAAACTGGACACTGAAAGGTTCTCTGGAGAACCTAAAATGGTTCCTCTATAGCATTGTTGCAAAAAAAAAAAAAAGGTTTAGGTTATACTATTTACGTTCTTAATACATATTTCTGGTCTTATTGTGGTCAATTCATCTGTACAAAAATGTTTTTCCTAATTTTTTATGTGAAATGTAATGCCTTCAAAAAGTTTGACTTATGTCATGATAAAAATTAGAAGATGATTACAGTCTAAGTTAATTACAAATATTGCAATTGTTATTGGCACAATATAGATCAGATTTGCCGTTCTAAGAAAAGGTTAAATATTGGCCCATATATTTAGCATCATACATTTGCTCTCACTGTCTGCCAAATGTGATGTGGCTGATTGTATAATTAGAAAGGAAATTGGCTGATTTTTATCTGTGGCTGACCAATTATTCCACCCCTGGATGAAGCCTGTTTCCGACAAAATACCTACTGGTAAAATGTAATTTCTTTAGCTGTGTTGCTGCAGATTTTCCAGAGGTGAACCATTGAACTGAATGTTCATTTGAATTCAATTTTGGCATTGCCATTTAGAGTGATATATTTTAGTTTTGTGAGCTTGTTTTAGTGAAAAAAAACAAAACAAAACATTGGTTAATTCACGACTTGATGTAATGAAGAAGTAATGTACTTTTTGCACTCTGTTATCATGTTCAAAACATACTCAGATCAGATGTTTCCTTTCCTCAGTGTGCTGGCAGCAGTGACTGGTTCAGCGGCAGCGGTGCCAACAGCAGTCGTCCCATGAGTTTTCTTTTGGCCTGAGCTGTCTGCTTTAGGCTCCGGCCTGGTTCGTCTGGATCTCTGTGCCTCCGGCGCCGCAGTCATGGATCACCCCAGAGAGAAGGAGGGCGAGAGGCCGGTCAGGAGCAGTAAAGTGGCCCAGGGGCGCAGCGGGCACTCGCGGCCCTCCAGCTCCTCCACTTCTGGGGTCCTTATGGTTGGACCAAACTTCAGAGTTGGCAAGAAGATCGGCTGTGGCAACTTTGGAGAGCTGAAGCTCGGTAAGAGAAGCCATTAGTGTATTAATCGTTCACAAAAGTCTCCATGGAGCAACTAGGGGTGAAGTTCTTTGCTCAGAGGTGCCAAGCAGGAGTGGATCTCAGGAGCTCAGGAGTTCCTCGGTCACCATCATTAGTCAGTCCATTGGGGAACAATGACTTGAGTCATGTGAAAGGTCCTTAAAGCTGAAGTGTTTAATTTGTGCACTGCTAGTGGCAACAAATTGTATTGCAAAAATAAAGTGTTCACAGAGGTTTACTTAGAACATGCCTCCCTGATCTATTAGTTGAACAAACAGATTGGTTGAGTAGATCTGTTTGGGTTGTGATGCTAAAACAAAGAGAGAAAATAAATGCACACTTGCCTTTCAAGATAGACTTTTAAGTTCTGCATAGCTTAGCATGAACATAACAGTATGAAGAAATATTTTTTTTAATTCTGTCATAATGATATTGGAAGCAGATAATACAATGGCTTTTTTCAAATGTTATACACTATGCTGGGTTTTTTTAATCTGTTCTGACGGTTTTCTTCTGTAATAATAATACCATATCACTTTTCTTGAGACTTTTACCTGGAAACAATATTTTTGTAATATTTCAGTCATATATGTCAGCCCGGACGAGGTTGTAAAAATTCTGTCATAATCTATTACCCGTCATTTTAATTTTTATATTTTAATTATAATAACACATTTAATTTCTTTTATTTTTGTTCACATTTTCAGTTTTAATCCTGAACCTACAGGACCATAGCACAGTGGTTAAAAACAACAAAATACACTAGGGCTGGGTAAAAAACAAACAAACAAAAAAAACAAACGATTTCTCGATTTTAATAGATTCTCATTTTAATGAACCAATATCGATTCTTAAATCCCAATCAATCTTTTGGTCTATGCTGTTTTCAGTTGATGAATAAACAGTACATAGTTCGCCTCCCATCCAATAAATCGCAATAGTCTGAGCTCTTGTTAGTCTTGATATAAAACAAAGTCTCAGACTTTCATTAGGAAATTCAAGCAATAAATACAGTTTTGCCGCTATTTAATGTGGCGTGATAGATCACTGTAGATAAAGTGGGTAAGCTACTCTCCTGTGTGCATAATCAAACACATAGCAAAAGATTCGTGACAGTTTCGTTTTTGTTCTGGATCACATGCTCTGCTGCCACACTGGAGCACCAACTGGACAGGGGTAGGAATTGCAGCTACAATTTACAATGGCTCACCCTCAGTGTAATCTGTCAAAGTGACGGACGGCCGTTAGATTTTTCCGTCACTGATTTAAAAAAAAAAAATAAATTCCATCAATGATGGACAATTTTCAGTTAATGCAAACTCTGATGTCAGCCACCATATTGGTTATCAGCTAATGGTTGCTGGCCGATGGCAATTATGTAAACAAGAATTGCTGAATTTCAGAGAATTGTAAACTCGCTTGAAATTCACATGTTCAATTTCACAAGACCTGTCACTCGTATAGTTTTGAATGGGGAAAAATGCAACGCTTATTATGGCCGGAAAAGCCCCGCCTTCAGAATAAATGAGCCAGTTGCTAATGGTAAAGTCAGCACGTCACTGCATCTGGCGTTAGTCCCAGTTGCTATAGAAACAGTCAGCATTCTGAGACGTGCGCTCAGTACTGCGCATGTGCGCTGGCTGATCTCGCCTGAAAAAAAAAAAAGCTTTTTTTTTTTTTTTTTTTTTAACGCTACTGGAGCATAAGGAACAGAATTTATGAGGCAGTTCTTGTCAGATTTCAAATATGAAATTTAATTGTAAGCTTGGTAAACAGTTTTGGAAAATCTGATGTTTCCCCATTCAAAGATATAGGAGCTGCACTGCCCGAGAGGCATTTCACAGATGGCTGCCAAGTGAAATTTTCAATTTAATTCAATTTCTTGCCTTAAAGGGACTTTAGTCCCGCCCTGTCTTCCTGTTTCAGTTGAAATTATGGAAACACATAGCTGCGTGTTTCAAAGCACTTCAGTGGACCTTTAAAGAAGTCCACTTCCAAAACAAAGATTCACATATAATGTACTCACCCCCATGTCATCCAAGATGTCCATGTCTTTTTTCTTCAGTCGTAAAGAAATTGTTTTTTGAGGAAAAAAAATTCAGCATTTTTCTCCATATAATGGACTGGTATGGTGCCCCGATTTTGAACTTCCAAAAGGCAGTTTAAATGCGTCTTCAAACGATCCCAGCCGAGGAAGAATGGTCTTATCTAGTGAAACTTTCTTTTATTTTCATTAAAAAAAATACAACTTAAATACTTTTTAATCTCAAATGCTCATCTTGCCTTTCTTTCCCTGAACTCTGTGTATTCTGACTCAACACAGTTTGGTATGTCGAAAAACTCCAATCGAATTTTCTCCCTCAACTTCAAAAATCATTTCAAAATCATCCTACATCGCTGCAGAAGTTCTGACACAGTCTTTGCAAAATGAACATGCAAAGAAGATCAAACAGCCTTAACAAAAAAGGTAAAAAGAGATATAATATGATTTCAAAGTTGAGGGAGAACATGAGATTTTCGACATACCCTAACTGTCATGAACCAGTATTAATTAAAATAACAGATCGTCATGCTAGATAAAACCCTTCTTTCTTGGCTGGGATTATTTACAATCGCATTTGGGATTTGAAGCTGCATTTAAACTGCCTTTTGGAAGTTTAAAATCGGGGCACCATATCAGTCCATTATATGAAGAAAAATGCTGAAATGTTTTCCTCAAAAAACAATTTCTTTACGACTGAAGAAAGAAAGACATGAACATCTTGGATGACAAGGGGGTGAGTACATTATTTGTAAATTTTTGTTCTGGAAGTGGACGTCTCCTTTAACTCAGCTCTTTTAAAGACTTAATATAGGCAGAAATATAAAAGTTGATAATGTTAAGTATAGGTGAAAATGTCCATATTGTTGCATCCATGTTCAAACTGTATAATTTTAGTTGTAGTTGATCACGCTTTGTCTTTGTTTTACTTTTTTAGGAAAGAATCTCTATACAAACGAGTATGTTGCAATAAAGTTGGTAAGTACATTTGTTTATCATTTGCTACCTAGTGATTATAACAGCAGAAGCTGGTATTTAGTTGTAACATGTAGTTGTTACGTCTAAGCATGTCTGTAGATCTGGAATCTAGCTCTGAAGGTTGGTTTTGTTCAAAGAAAGCAACTTCAACAGATGTATTTTAGACAGACATTCTAGGAAACTGAAACTACAAGAATATTAGACCTAGGGGTGTAACGATACATGTATTCGTACCGAACCGTCACGGTACAGACATCTCAGTTCAGTGCATGAGGCCTTACAACGAATACAGGCAATTCACCCTCAATCCAGTAATGCAACACTGTGTTATAACCGTCAGCAGAAGAACAGCAAATGCTGTGAGTTGCGCATTTGAAAACAAAGCCCACTACACAGTGATCATGTGCTGATTCTGAACACGTCTCTCACTGACAAAGGAGTATAACGTTACTTTAAAGGCTTGCGTATTCAACTGTTTGCGAAATGAAGCTTTGTGCTCGTGTGTCCTACCTATTTTTATTTGGCACAAATCCAAATATTCCATAATTTTTCCATACTTGCCATGTATCCAAATGCTAAACTATTATTTAGTATGTAAATTATAGGCTTTGTACCTCAGTTGCTTTCCAACATTGAAACAATGAGGCGGGCGCGTTTGGTTCACTATTTTATTTTGATAAAGTACCATGTACACGTCGGTGCGATTACTTAAACCGTTTCCATATACCAGCAAAATCAACTTAAAACACTGTAACTTATTGTCTTATTAATAATTCATCACCGTAAAAGGTCTTTTGTAAATTAAAGAAAACAAATAGGATGTCACTTTCTGCCATTTGAGTTTCCTTTGTCACAAAAATGAACTGCAACTCAGCATATGTAGGTTGAGTTATATATACACACACACACACACACATATATATATATATATATATATATATATATATATAAAATATTTAGTGTCTGTTCAAAATTAATGAAAAGAAACTTAGCATAGCAAGCATAGTGGATTTGTTGTTGTTGTGTTTCTTGTTGTACCAAAATCGTATTGAACCATGAGGTACGTACCGAACCATGACATCTCTGTACCGTTACACCCCTAATTAGAACTGATAAGTTGAAGATGATGTGTGAAAATAAATACATTGTGTTGCTGGCTGGAACTTAATGTGAACAAGTAAAAGTTAATAAAATGTTTATTTTATTCCTGCCACTCTTAAAGGAACCTGTGAAATCGAGGGCCCCACAGCTACATTTGGAGTACCGGTTCTACAAAACGTTAGGCAGTGCAGGTAAGATTAGAGTTGGCACCCGCACTGCTGTAACCTGCATTTACCTCCTTTGTTTACTTAAATGATATTCATTTCATGTGTTTTCATGTGCTGTGTTTTATATTTTTGCTTTCATATCAGTGTATTTGCTCATTGTATCTCATCTGCCTTTAGCCTTAATCTTCATATCCAGGTGTCTGACTTTGTTTATACTGCGCGTAGGCTTTGTGACGGGGATTTACGGTTATTTTTCTTGCTTTGAAGCCTGCAGTTTCTGAGCAGGTTTTTTTTAAGAAAGTTTCCTTTGTATTGGATTGAGGATTTTTTTCCCCTCTGGAGTATCTGACATGTTGAGTCATAGCTTCAGTTTTGATCTTGCAGAATGGTTTGTTTTACTACAGAGCCTAAGCTTAGAAAAAAAAAAAGGAGATTAAAATGTACTCGCTTGCTACAAACTTCATGTTTTGCCTCACCAACCAGTGGTTGATGAATAGAGAAAACTTGTCAGCAATGATCAGATCATGTTAAATATATATTTAGTTAATCTGACAAAGAAATTCTTCAGGGTTTTTCTTCATAGTATATTTGTCTCAGTGAAAGGCCGCCGCCTCACAAAAATGTCAAACCCATTGTGATGTTGTTCCTTATAATTTTCATGTCTTTTGTACTTCATTGTTTTGATTCCTTTTTTCCCCAACAATTTTTAAGTAGGTGTAAGGCACAAATGGAGAAGATATAATGTGGTCCAACGTTAGAGTTTCCATCCATGTCATTTTATGCAAATTTTAAAATGTTGCATCAAGATGGCAATACATTTTCCTATGATGGAAACCCATTTATCAAAAAGCTCATAAGTCATATATACGAAATGTTACTGTAAGTGTTTTATCTACTGTAATGACTGTTAAATAAGTAGTTTATTTAAATTATTTTAAATAAAAATGACAAACAAGAACAGTAGATACAATTTCTATGTACACTACTGCTCAAAAGTTTGGGATCAGTGCTCATCAAGACTACATTTATTTGATCAAAAATACAAAAAATAATAATAATAATAAAATAATAGTAATAATAATACTGCAAAAGTAATTTATTCCTGTGATGCAAAGTTGTTAGTCCAGTCTTAAATGTCACATGATCCTTCAGAAATCATTCTAATATGCTGATTTATTAGAATTATCAGTGTTGGGAACAGTTGTGCTGCCAAATATTTTCTTTTTTTAATATAAGTTAAAAAAAATACAGCATTTATTCAAAATATAAATCTTATCTAACAATGTAAATCTATGCTATCACTTTTTTATTAATTTAACACGGCCTTGGTGAATAAAATTACTAATTTCTTAAAAAAAAAAAAAAAAAACATGTACAGACAAACTTTTGAACAGTAGTGTATATTGTTAGAAAAGATTAATTTTTTGTAAATAAATGCAGATTTTTTTAAAAACTTTGTATTCATCAAAGAATCCTGATTAAAAAGTATCACAGGTTCCTAAAAAATATTAAGCAACACAACTACTTCCAGCAGTGATAATAAATCGGTATATTAGAATGATTTCTGAAGGATAATGTGACATTGAATACTGGAGCAATGATGCTGAAAAATTCAGCTTTAATCGCAGAAATAAATTAGATTTTTAATGTATATTAAAATATAAGAACGTTGTTTTACATCGTAATAATATTTCACAATATAACATTTTTTTTCTGTATTTTTGATCAAATAAACACAGCCTTGATGAGCATAAGAGTCTTCCTTAAAAAAAAAACATTACAAGTCTTACTGATCCCAAGGTTTTGAGCGGTAGTGTATATTTTTCACCATCTTCCCTAAAATTGATTTTGTTATGTTGCGTTTGTGGGATGTGGGATGAAATACTACAAATTTCTCCAGTATTCAAATTTTCTGAATGTCTTAAATCTGTAGCTTGAATGGAAACGTTGTTTCCATTGGGCATTACAGCGTATTTGTCCAAGTGCTTGTCCGGTGTTGAATTATTAATTCTCTGCATCTGTATGTAAATACATGCCATTTTAACCTCAAAGCTGCTAGACTGCTCTGCTATAGTTCAGAGATCACTCAGTGACTTTGGTTTGGTTTGGCAGTGGTTCCACTCTCTGTCTTTTAGCTTTTTTAGATGCATACCATATTGAAGGAAGACTCAAACTAGTGGTAAAACATTCGTCTGCTAGGTAGGTTTGATCTCTTCACACTGCACTTTGATTCAGTAAGTGGCAGCTTGGGAGTCACAGACCAGCGCAGTGATGGTGTTACCCTGGTGACATAACGTAAATGCTCTGTTCAAATGTCTGGATGATAACAGGCCAGGGGGTGTGGCCTCAGACTCAACTCTTCTTGAGATTCACACAGAGTCATTCCTCAGTCAACACATCATATGAGTGTATTAGCATAAGAAATATACTCCGCAGCAGCTGCGTCAGCAAGACGGTTCCTTGTCATGCATAGCCAGTTTAGTGTGTTTGCGTTTAATAGATAGCTAGAAATTTCATTATCATCTGAGAGGGAGTTCAGAATTCGGTGCTTAGTAGATCTGGGTGTCAGTTATTTCACAGAGGTTATACTAACATAAGCATAGATTTTGGGACGTGGTGCGTACTGTTCTCATATTGGTTTCTAAGGTCTGGACAAGCTTTACAGGAGATCCCACTGGAATGAAGTGAAAATTTCAGTGAACAGATTTATATTAGGATGTTTCGTAAAAAGGTGCCCATAAAATACTAAATACTCATTGAATATTATTCTAATGCTGGCTGGACTGAATTTTGATGTGATGCATTTTTATCAGCTCCTTTTTTCTTTATAGAAATGTAATTATGCAGTGACATGATACTGATTTGCAGTGTCTGCAGTTTTTAATCAAGGCAAATGCTTCTGCTTCTCACAGTCAACCAAACTGAGAAAAGCCTGAATTGACAGCCATTACAACAGATTATATTAGTGAATGTGAACAGAACTGTTACTCATGTACATTTCTGCGAACTCTATAATTGCATCTGCAATGTCCTTAAATTAAATGTTAAGTTAGTGGCATTAATTCACCTAACGTAGGTGTTTTTTTATGGCTGGTTTAATAAATGTGAGACAGACCATGGAATGGATAAAAAAACAAAGGTCTTAAAACACATTTTTTTTTAAAGAGTACCCCAGGTATTAAGATTGTATGGCTTAATATAACATAAATGATGTCTCTTACTGAAATATGTTGCACGAAACCAATGAAAGAGTTAGGTTATTTAAAAAAATCCACATAGTTTTATACATATTTTGGACTATGGGGTGCACCATTATTTCAATGACGTGAAATGGTTGCGTTCAGTGAGCTACTGCCGCTACCTATTGCTGTTTTTAACCGCAACACACCTCAGAAAATAAAATACGGATACAATGCCACATTGTGCTGCTTTTGGTTGTAATTTTAAGCCGAAGGACAACAAGAGAAGTGATGTAAGTCTTAACTGCTTTTCCTAACGATATGGGAAGATGACTGTGGACGAATAAAACTTCCTAAAGACCTGCATCTTTGTTCTCTCCGCTTTATCCCTGATGCCTTTGAGGCTTTTAGTAGACTACAGCTAGAGCTTACAAAAGAGCTTACAAAAGGCAGAGACAAGAAATGCTAGATGCCATCCTGGCAGGATGTAAACATGCCCAAGCTTGTCATGACGATTGTCAAGAGTTTCTCAACATGGATTTCACTCGATATCTGGAGCTTGTGGGGAAAACTGATGGTACGACATTTGGTTTAAGCCTACACATACATCCGTTGTTACCTGTAAGCTCTTTTAGTAGCTGTGGTCATTGTATCAGTATTGTATTTTGAGTTGTGTATTCTGAATTCTGTTAAATTGTGGTAAAAGCGGCAAAAAGGTAGCGACAGTAGCTCATTGAGCACACCATTTCACATCTAAATGGCGCCCACGTAGTCCAAAATATGTATAAAATGATGTGGATTTTTTTTTTTAAATAATGTAAATATTAAATGGGTTTTTTACTACATATTTCAGTAAGAGAGGGGTCATCAGATGCGAAAACTCACTTATAAAAGTTGTTTGAATATAAATGTGTGTTGGCAGTCATGGTACACAACCACCCTATAATGATAAAAATACACCCAGTTGTTTTTTTTTTAAAAATCTTTATAAGTAATATCCCCTTTTTCAAATCAAGCCATTCTCAGCATCTTGTCGATTTGATGTCACACAGACCAAGGCCACTCCCACGATAGTAGACCGTCCTGAGTGAGCTGTAAACACTCTGACCGCCATTGTGTCAACTCCGGTGCAGGGGAAGACAAGCATGTCTCAGGTTGAGCGATTGAGGTGTTTTGTTGTTGGATGTTATGAACATAGCAGTCGTCATTCACTCCCGACATCTGATCCGCTGAAAACGCAGAGGATTATTGCTACTTTCATTTTTGAAGGAAATTCGCAGATCCCTGAACTACCTAAATGCGTCTATGTTCGCTTAAACCATTCATGATCCATGATTCACCTGCAGCAGAAGTGACTTGTAAGGGGTTTTTTATGCATTTTTGCAAATCGCCTTTCCTAATAATGTGCTGGTTAGCAAGTTTCGTGGCTAAATGTGGCTAAAGTAAACGGAATGGCTCAGAGAGGGGTGAACAGAAGAGAGGGGTGGGTTGAGCAGAGTTCATTAGCATTTAAAGGCAAATGCAACAAAACAGCTTGCTCTGAAAAGGGATAATTTTGACAAGGTAAAAAAGGGTTTTTTATTTTATTTTATTTTTTTTGTTGTTGTTGTTTTTTTTTTTTTTTTACACTACCACTGAGAAATTTTGGAATTTTGAAAATTTGGGTTTGGAAGAGGGGAGAGAGTCAACTTTTGCTCTCATTGAGTTAACAACACAAATAAATGCACAGCCATTTGCACTCTGCATCGAAAAACATATATATGAACGTGCTGTTGCACCTCTGTTAACTTTTTAAGGCTTATTTTGCCGCATTTATATTCCTTTTGATGAGTTGCGTCAAGGAGTTGTAAAAAACGCTATTACACTTACTTTATGAATGAATCGCGTTTGTGCTGAACTCTTACAAAGCAAACAAAAATAAACACTCTCCTTCGATCCATTAACGTTTCTCTCAGTTAATGTAAGCAATCTCACAGTCTGAAGCATCTGTCATAGCAAAGCAACACATGCTGTCGTGAATAATTAGGCGAAGCATCTTCTCATAGGATAAGAACACGCGGCCTCATGAATAATTACGAGACACCGACGCGTCATTGATGTACTATAGTCTGTTGCCACGTCACAAACTCTGACGTCAGTATAATGTAGATTTTAAACCCGGAAGATGAAAATAGCACAGAAAAATTAACCAGTTTTCTCCAACAATTAAAATCAACAGATGCTAACATTGTCATCTATGATGTGCAACACAAACACCTCTGCTAAAATCTCAGAAAAAGTAGTCTGGGGTTTCATGAACCTTTAAGACATTAACAAATCATATCAACTTGTGGAAAATAGGCATCCGATGACACCTATAAGTTATATTAAGCCATACATGTCATAATACCCAGGGTTCCCTTTAAAAGCTAAACTGATTTTAAAGGGATGTTTCAACCCCATGATTTACTCACCCTTAAGCCATCCTGGGTGTATATGACTTTCTTCTTCCAGACGAATACAGTCAAAGTTATATTAATAAATACCTTAGCTCTTCCAAGCTTTGTAATGGCAGTGAATGGGTGTTGAGATTTTGAAGTCCAAAAAAAGTGCATCCACCCATCATAAAAAATGCTCCACACGTCTCCGGGTGTTAATACAGGCCTTCTGAAGCAAATTGATGCATTTGTATAAAAAAAAAAAAAAAAAAAATCCCTATTTAAAACTTTATGAATCGTAACCTCTAGCTTCTGCTAACTGTTGTACGGACTTTGCACCATGTGGAGTACTTTTTATGATGGATGGACGCACTTTTTTTGTGTTGTACGCGTGTTTACACGAGAGTCGCAGATGGTGAAGTGTAAGCTCCGGTGAGACTCGAAGAATGCAGAAGTGCATTGAAGAGAGCAAAACAAAACAACGGTCATGAATTAGAAGTATAAAATGAGGATTTGTAAACAAAAATGTTGGAAGATTTTGATATAAGCCAAGAAGAGACTGATTTTCCTTCCAAGTTGCTGTAAATAACTTGGTTCTTGTGAGATTAGCATATTCTCACCAGAGCTTACTGTTCAAGTTTTAGATATGGATATTTTTCTTGCACACACACATTGATTCGCTTCAGAAGACCTTTATTAACCTGTCTTGTTCTGTGGAGTACTTATGATGAATGGATGCACTTTATTGGACTTCAAAATCTCAGCGCCCTTTTACTGCCATTATAAAGCTTGAAAGGGCCAGGACATTTATTAATATATCTCTGATTGTATTCGTCAGAGATAAGAAAGTCATATACATCTAGGATGATTTGAGGATGAGTAAATCATGGGGTAATTTTTATTTTTGGATGAATTTTCCCTTTAACTTGAGTGTAGTGTTGTGCTCAAGATGCAAGCTCAGCAGTCAAACACATCCATCTAGTGCATTTACATAGCAAAACAATGGAAAAGCAGTTCAGCAGATTGAAAAAACAGTTTCTGTGCAAATGGCCCCTAATGGCTGTTAAAAACTCCGCTTTGCCTCACAGGAATAAATTACTTTAAAATATATTCAAATAGAAAGTAGATCATTGTAATCATTTTACGCTTACACTGTTGTACTGTATTTTGATCAAATAAATGCAAGCTTGGTCAGCATAAGAAACTTTTCAAAAAATGTTAACAATCCCAAACATTTGAACAGATGCATGCATGCCTACCAGAATACACTATGTCTATTGAAAATTGAAAGTATAGTAAACATTTGCCCTTCTTACATTTGAAATAGAACTCAAGCAGATATGTTTGCAATGATATATGTAGTTCAGGGGTGTGTTGGACCGGAGGAGACAGGAGAAGGGTGGCAGCAGCAGCTAATCAATAATTCAGCACAGAACAGCGAGCATCTATATGAGCATCTCAGTAAAGCTGTGTGTAAGCCTACTTGTCTGCCGCTCTGCTGGTTTAAGCAGGGATGTCTGTGCAAGCGGTTTGAGTCTTTCTGCTGTGTGCAGGTCTTCTTCCTGTGCCGTATCTGGGACAATATGCGGGCCGTACAGCTCTGTACATGTCCCACAGCAGGGTTTGTGTCTCGGTGATGAATCAGCACTTCAGGAAAGGTGGCACTCTGACCACAAGCGTTTCCAGGATGTTCACTTAGCGCTGTTATCGTATGACGTCTGAAAAGCAGTCCGCTGATTAAACTGCCTGGCAGCCAAGCTTGTGTAACTCTACACCGGTGCCTTGCTCAGCTCCTTGAGCACCACACTGGAGTAATACCATATCAGCAGGGTCCCACATAAACTCAGAAGTCCTGAACCCTCACAGAGGCTGCTGGGATACAATATGCAGACTTGGTTTCTTAGAGCTAGTTATTAAAGTAATCTGCATTCAGCTCTAACACTGCATCGTAATGAATAACATTGTAATCAATGTTATGATTACAAGGAAATTTAATAGGAGTGTATTGATGAAAGAAAGAATTAGTTTCCTCAAATATTACACAGCAAAAACATCTTCAGCATTAATGATAATAAGAACCATTATTAATAATTCAGCACCAATAATAGAGTACCAAATCAGCATAATAGAATGATTTCAGAGGGGTCATGTGACACTTAAGACTGGAATAATGGCTGCTGAAAGTGTAGTGTTGTCATCACAGGGGAAAAAAAATAAAATATATATATATATATATATTTAACAATAGCAGACTCCTGTCAAAAACATTAAAAACTCTTAATTATTAATGTGGCACCCAAGCACATTTATTCTAGAATCAGGCTATTGTGTCTATTTCTTGGGGAGTGTGTTTGTTTGCTAGACCTCACAAAGAAAGGACCAAAGGAAGTGAGGCACTGGGGTGGTCAGGTGAAGGAGATGCTATTGTGACCGTAGCATGAAATCCTGAGGATGTGCTTCCCCTTACGTCCACTTCTGTGCAACCCGACCCCTGAGGTCTACCCTCCCCCAACGTGACTTCAATCTCTTACATGCTGTCTGTCCCCTTCGTTCTGCCCATCATGGCTTGAAACGGCATGTAGTTGATTGGGCTTTTGTACATCCTTTGTTTTTGTTTGCCTTAAAATTTGATTTCGGTTAAAAGAAACACGGTGTAATTACACACCTGATTCCTAATGCGTCATGATTTTTCAACAATGGCACAGAAGCACCAATCTTTTGACCTTCGCCCTTTTTAAATAATGTGAATTAGAACTGCAATGACTAATTGCTAAAAATCAATAATGAAAATAGTCTTGAAGTTTTGTTATCGAATAGCCCAGTCTTTGTGCATGTGTCGTGCACACTAAACATCACTGAGAACAAATTTATTTATTTATTTTTTGCATTACTGCCTTAAAGTCATAGAAATGAATCAAATCTTTAAGTCATGGACATTTCCATTTTGAGTTATGCTCATTTCAAAGTGGATTTGAGTTTTTAGCCGTTATTATAGTTAGGTTATATGATTAATTTAAAATAAATTATTCAACCCCTTTGACCTGTAAGAGATTCTGCTGGCAAGAACACAATTTTATGAAAACCATTCAACCAGAGCATTAGTAAACTATTACAGATGATTTATTAAAGGAAACCTATAATGCCTGTTTTTACAATATTAATGCAAGTCTCAGGTGTCCCCAGAATGTGTCTGTAAAGTTTCAACTTAAAATGCCTTAAAAAATGCCTATTTTGAGTAAAAGCAGAAAGTTTTTTTTTGTGCATGTCTTTTTAAATGCAAATGAGCTTCTGCTCTCTGCCCTTTTTTCTAGAATAGGGCAGTACCTTTGCATCTCGTACACCAGATGCACTGCCAAAAAACATCTGTTTGTCTTGTCTTGCTGAAATCATGTTTTAAATATTAGTTTTAACTTCTGATATACAGTTTTCTGAGTGCACTTCTGAAGCATGTGCACAGAAAGCGGCTATCACATGGCATGTCAGTACTAAACTAAGTTCTCTTTTATGTCTTTTTGCGCTTAAACTGTAAAATACACACACGTTTATGTTAAAAACACACATGAGTTACAAAAACAGTTGGTTATGTCTGTGAAGGTAATATACATTAAATCAGTAAATCCACTGCTCCTCTGAGGCTGGGACTCTAAATGGTGTTCTTTGGTCTGTGCAGCCAACGACAGAACAGTTAGCATGCTTTGCTTGATCTTTTGTCATGTTAGAACTGGTACACTGTTGTCGCTTGCGAAGACAAAATGACGGTTCAGTGGGTAGAAACAAGCAGATTAAGTGGCGGTAATATTATAATAATATCCCCTTCCTACATCATGGGGGAGCGAAATCTGACACACTCATTTTTTCACATGCTTGCAGAAAAGGCATACCTAAACGAACATACCTAAACTGTCCTTTTTCACATTTTCTGGGTTGGTAGATGCACTGGGGACCCGAATATAGCACTTAAAAAAAACTGAAAAAAGTCAGGTTTTCAAGATATGTCACCTTTAATACACATTTAAGTAGATATGCACCGAATGTTCGGCAAGCAAAATTATTTGGCCGAAAATAAGCGAAAAGACTGAATAAAATATACCGAACAATGATGTGACGTGGTCAAATAGAGGCACGCACTAAGGCAGCCAACATGTCGCCAGTTTGGACGCATTTAAAACTGTCCGAAAAAGATGCGAAAAATAATTACAAGAACCGACATCGAGATACTGTTTAGTACTGCATCGCATATTTTCGACGAAAAGGGGTGGTTGTTGCTGGTTACTGTATGATGAGTGAAATCATGAAAAGGCCTTAAATCATAAGTCAATAAATTACACAAGGTTGTTTTCTAATACACATAGCCAGGGTTTAAAGTACGCTGAAACAGCGTAATGAGAACCATTCATAAATCTGCTGTCAACAAAAGCAAGTACTGAGGTCTTTTTGTGGGTTTCCGCCAAAATAAAACTCAACATTCAAGTATTATAATTTTGTTGTTCTGTAAAATAAAATAAAAAAGTAAGACAAAAATGCTCACAATAATTACAACAGCTATATTAATACATTTATTATAACATTCACACATAGTGTTCAAATTGGGATCTGTAATATTTTCTAATGTTTTAAAAGAAGGCTCTTCTGCTGAGCAAGGCTGCATTTATTAGTACATTAAAAAACACATGCCTGATTGAAGAAGGGGGTCTTAAAAATATTATTTTACTAACTTATTAATTTCAAGTTAAATTGTGCTTTGTTGGGAGGCTATAATGTCTACTAGAATGTTAAAAAATGTTCAGCGTTAAGGAACTATTTTTAAATTGTTGTTTTGTAATTTTTTTTTTTTTTAATTTTCTTTGAAAAGCAAGACAAAACTGTAAAAAGCACATTTTGGCTATTAAATTTAAGCTATGGTGAAAAACATGAAAAACCATGTTTGGTTATCGGCCTTCGGCCCAGTGTTTCATTTTGTTTGGCCGAGAATTTATTTCAGTGCATCCCTACATTTTGGTGATTTTGAGGATGTAGAGTTGATAAAATCCATTTGGCTACTCAACCACCCAAAATTTTGTACAGAATCTTCCATTTTCTTATAATAAATTAAAATCTTGAATTGTAACTTGATCTTAACACAACCAAAATATATTAAATGTTTGCTGAAAACTATAAATATTTGTTTCAGACAGATAATCACAAAATCTGTTGGTGGTATGGCCAGTTCAAATATGGGAAGTGCAAATATAAAACTGATGTGCTATGCTGGTACCAATAGAACAACAACAAAATTATTTTTGCAAATCTATAAAATGATTAACAGTCCAAAGTCATGCACTTTTTGCTTAAGGTGTGCGAAACCTGAATTTAGTGTGAGTGATTGGCATTTGTCTATGATCTTGTCATCCTGTTATTCTAAGTTAATGATTGAAACTCAATTAAAAAAATGCATTTTTGTCTGTCAGTGCAGAATGATTTGAGAAGGCAATCATGATGTCCCGGTAAATCGAATTCCCCCCTAGCCATAGTACAAAGAGCATCTCAGAGGCGTGGCCTCAGTGGAGGCGGTGCTGTATGTGTCTGCAGGGTGGGCTGCCTCCACTGGGCCCACCCGCTGAGCCCAGCTCATGCTTTATGGATGGGGGGGATGGGGTGATGAGGGCTGGAGAGTCGCGGCCTCATCTTTGTGATTCTCACCTTCCTCTTTCTGCACAGCATGTTTGGATGGTTTATAATGCGTGGTTCATTATGGCGTGTTACGAGACAGTATGAGTGCATTATTTAAAGCGGATTGATTCAGTCTGTATTTATTCTTGGCTGTTGAGGTTTTTCTGTTGTTAGGAATCCAGTAGAACCCATAATGCACAAACACAGCCTTGTATATGCAATAATGAAATCTATTTACATAACAGACTTTGTCAGTTGGCTTGATATCTTCCCTAGAGATTCTGATCTTCCTTTGAGCTTAAGCTCAGGTATATCCGTTTGTGACCTTATGTTGCCATCCAGAAGCAAAAATTCTTTATCAGTCATAATTCTTGAAACCTTTTGTGAAGTGCAGTGTTTCCACAGGTTATTTTCCCACCAGACAGTGTTCTGGAGATTGTTTTAGTAATGTCTGATCAAGAACCAAATGTTCTTTTGAGTTCTTGAATTAGCAGCTTTTTGATTGAATTGTTCTAGATTGTGTTTTCCAAAAGCAGTGACACCAACGATTTGATGTTTCCTGAAAGCATACTTCTAAGCATTTGCAAACAGCATCATAAAGTTGTTTGCTTGAACCTGTGGTTAGAAGCTTAGGGTACTTTCACACTTGTAGTTCGGTTCTCTAGGTTTGTTTGGTCAGGGCCAAAAAAAAGAAAAACATGCATTTGGTCCTGGTCCACTTAGTGTTCACACTGGCATTTTTGATAGAGAATATAAAGATACTGAACCTAAAGGCAAAGTGATGAGTTCACAACCTGACTGGTTTTGGATGTGCCACTTGTTCCGTGTCATCAAATTATGTTGCAAAGCTTTGCATCTTGTCATTACATCCTGTTTTGGTTCGGTTAGAAGTATTTGGTTCGTGTGGCTTTCATATATCATTTGAACCGCACCAGAGTATGTTCGGAAGCAGACTGAGACGCATTTTTTAGTACTCTCGGTCCGCTTGTTTGGTGTGCACTAGGGTTCAGGTGGCAGTGTTCACACTTACTCAAATGAACCGCACTAACAGAGCAGTCACACCAGAATTTGTTTTAATCAAACCAAACATGACAAGTGTGAACACAGCCTTCGTTTCTTGCATTACATATGGAGTTCACTTGATCATGCACTTGGGCAAAATAAGCAATCTAACATGCAGTAAAATCATTCCATTTGTATACAAATTTAATTTCCGTCTTTTAGGTTGATTAGATTAGGATGTACACATGCGTAAGAGCTCCAGAACACCATAGGATGTAAGAGGGAACCTACAAGTAAACATGAAAAGGAAGCAATATGAAGGAGAACAAATTCCATAGTAGTCCTCAAATTCCATGTGCATTTACAGCAATAATTTTAATTAGTTCTTCCGTTCACTATAGCGTCTTATAATATATGAATATAATTTTTTTATATGAGCAATTTAAAAAAATTAAAGTTAAAAATTAAATGCTGTTAAAAAAAAAAAAAAAAAAAAAAACTTTTATATTAAAAAATGCTGGAACTAATTAAAAATATATATTATTTAGGGCTGTCAGTTGATTAAAATTTTTAATCTAATTAATTACATGATGTTTTGATTAATCTAATTAATCGCAAAATAAATTTGACTGTGGGAAAACCCACAAAAGATAATTTAAAGATATTTTTGTGTTAAATGAAAAAGTAAGTAGACATTACAAATTGTAGCTTTAGAAAGAAATTTTTATTTTATTTAACAGAGAATTTATTACAAAAAATTTTTTAAGCTGCAACGGCCTAACATAAACTTGTACATAAAAGATCATTTGAGAAATACTATATAGTATTTTTTGTTCATACGATAAAAGTCATTGTTAACCAAAACTGCTTTGTTACCAACAGACTTCAAAATGCCGCCTTTTATGTTCCACAAAAGAAAGGTTTGAAACGACATGGGGGTGAGTTAATGAGTAAATGATGACAGAATTTATTTTTTGTTTTTGTTTTTTTGGTGTCTAGCCCTTTACATTAAATTAATGAAATAATACTCTAAATAAACTAAATCTGCCAGCAGGTGGCGGTAAATGTCTTTGAGTCATTCATTCATTCGATTCATTCAAACGCTGATTCATTCAGGAATAAAGTAAATGGCTCTCTCAATGAATAGGCCTTTGAATCATTAATTCACACGATTCGTTCCAAACACAGATTCATTCAGAAATTAAACACCGCTGTGTTGCTCAGAGGCACGCAACAATTCTGCTATGGGTTCAAAGGTAATATGTTCTCTGCAAAATTGAGCAAAAAACACATAATATTATGTTTAAAATATAACCCAATATCAACTACTTATTTACTGTACTGTTGTAAGTCACATTTAAGCTTGTGATAGATCTCATTCATTTATTTATTTATTTATTTATTGGCGTTATTTTTCATAACTAATTAACACGTTAAACTGAGAGCGCTAATATTAATGATAAATAGAAACAAAAACTAATAAAGGTAAAACAAACGAACAAGCAACCAAAAATCTAAAACAAAAAATAAAATGACAAAAACACAAAAACCCTAAAGTTTAAACTAATTAAAAATAAAATAAAATAAATAAATTAGTAAATATTACAATACTATATAAATAATACTAAAATAACACCCCTGTCATGACAACGCATAATTAATGTAAGATGCTTGCTAGTTATTTATTTATTTATTTTTATTTTTATTTATTTATTTTTTTTTTTCTTTCTTTGAATTATTGTGATTTGTTAGATTTAGGTTTTGATTAATGGGTTGGCTTTTGTTTAAGTTTAGGTCATACAATTTTGTACAGGTTCTTACAATTCCACAACCTCAAAACAAAATATTATGACTTCTCATGAAATTGAGTCAAAAATTTCACAGAAACGTACTGAAAGAACTGCCAGCGGAAATGAGTCGGACACCGCAACACTAGTCTGTCTGTGGCTGAGCATGGAGTCTGCTGCTAAAGGACGGCACACAGACATGCCCAGACATGATTCTCTTAGAGGTCTGCTTTCAGCAGCATCGCTCAGCTCAATATCGTGCAGTGATGTCACGGCCCTTCCAGCTGATTCTTATCCGTTCAGAGGACGCGCCACGCAGGATTCTGAGCAGTCCTGCTTCTGCCAGATGAAACAACCTTTCAGGAGTTCTGTGATATTAAAGGAGCAGTACTGGAACGTCAGACTGACAATAGACATTAAATGTAGACATGGTGGTCTATTGGGGCCCTCAGAAAACATTTCTTTCCCGTAAAGGTAAATGGAATATTCTCTGATGTAAGTTCGAAGCACAGGCGGTGACGAGGGTGTTAGTGATGATTACTCATCTTCTGCTGCGCCACTCCAAAGTGATGGTGTGATCAGTGCACTCTCTCTCGCTTTCTCCCCCCGCATGCCTGGGCAGGCAGCTCTTATCAATGAGGAGAGAAGTGACATCACTGGTCCAGAGATCACGGCCCATCCCATCTGTTCTGGTTAATGTGTTATGATTACACAGACAAGCATTAATATTCAAACACACTTGTAATGCTCTTATGGAGATCTGTTGAACGTCAGGGCTTAGGTTGGGCTCTATGACGGTATATACTGTGTGACCAGTGTCAGCCGGTAGTGATTATGCTGAACTGTGGTATATCTGCAATTTGATTTAAAATTAATAATAAAATTAATGTGAATTGTCACACACAGCTTGGATGATTTCAAAGAAAACAAATTAGTTTTATGTCCAGTGTAAGCACAGTGTGGCTATGTTGTTTACAATTACCAAGCAAAGTTTAAACTTGCCACAATAAAGTGGAATTCAACTGACATGTAGTCTCAGTGTAACAGGTTTATATATATATATATATATATATATATAAAATAAATAAATAATAAAAAGCCATCTCGGTCAAAAAAGAGATAATGATACTGAGTGAATGCTCCTGACACAGTATACGTCCGTCAAATACTTTTACTTCAAACTCGCTAAATTCCGGCCTCAGCCCAATCAGAAGTACCAGAACTTGCATAGAAACCTATACAAAGTAGCCAGAAAGAAATGCTTATTTTAAAGAAATCTGTCAGATCGATTTAGAGGCTTTTGCATCTGAACTCTTAGGCAAATAAAACATCAAAATACACCATATAAAAACACAAAATAATCAAAAGAAAAAGAAAACGCATTCAACACACTTAAAAATAAAATAATATAGAATTAACATAAAAATTCAAGTAAATGGTACCCTAAAGAAATGAGTTTTAAGGCTAGGTTGAAGTAATATTACAAAAAAAGCCCCCTATTGATTCAACACATTTAAAGTTATTTAGTATAATTTTGCCAGAAAAAGTTTTAGAATTTTTGTCATGTTGTTATTATTATGTTAATGTTAAAAATCTTGCATAATAAAACTTGTTTGTTTCTTTGCTGGTTTTTATTGTATTTGATATACTTGTATTTTTTTAATTGTTTTGCCATGAAATAAGCCTAAGATGCTGACATGGCATTAAATAAAAATATACTACTGCTACCCCCCTATTGATTCCAGGCAGTTCATCAAAAAATATTTTATATTAATGTATTATATATATATATATATACAATACTTAATACATAAGTACATATATAATACATATATATACAATACATAAGTTTATTTATATAACATTTTTATATTGTTTTAGTTTTGTAGTAGGCCAGTTCCACCCTATTTTTGATCTGGTTACTTTGATCTAGTTGACTTGTGGATGATTGAACTAAGAGGGAAATAATGTTTAATAATAGCATATTTCTTCCTCCTTTAGCAAAAATGCAAATGGAATTGAAAAGCTGAATTTGTTTGTCAGATCAAAACATTTCAGTCTGTCAGTTCAGAATACGGTCTTAAATTTTTAAAGTTCAATCCCCATGTTTCAATTCAATCCCCATGTTACATCAGTTTAAAATGCGTTCAAATCACCTCATTTTTGCTGTTAGAGCGGCCGTGACCATTTGTAAATTTTATGGGTTCTCATCCAGCTATTTTTAGCTGTACAAAACAGCTCATTTTGCTGTTTGCAATTTGGTGTCTTACCATATTTTTTTAATGTATCTTAATTATGAACACACTGGTTTGTAGTGTAAACAGCTTTACCGCAGCTTTTTGTTCTTCACATTAATTCCATATAACGGAATAGTCTTACCTTTATGCTTACTTCCATGTTGAAGAATAAGGTGGATGGGTATAGTGTACTACTTTCACTTTGTGTTGTCACATTGGTGCATACAAATCAAAATAACAACTCATTTTTGGAAATGAGTTTGTATGAGCATGCCTTGTATCTGTAACTACATTTGTACTTGATTATCCTGCTTGGTTTAAGCAGATTCATAAATATCAAGATGCTAAATACAGTCTAATATCTAAAGCGTTTTAACATTTTATCTGTATTACCCAGCCCTAATGTTGAGTAAATAGTTTGTAGGTTGATTGGCACAGCCCTTTCAGCACAGTTTCTCTGAATGGTTTTTATTTGCTGCGTATGATGTCAACAGATTACACAAACTGATTCAGCTGTAATGATTTCTTCTGTTTGCACTAGAGATCATCCCTTTTAATCCGATCCTCTCAGGTATAAAAGAGAGCGAGGGAAATCTTTCATGTGGGTACACATTCATGGACATCACAGCATTTCAGGTCATGTTACAGCGACTGGGCTGAACAAATATCACAGCAAAATTCCTGTCTCACAATGTTGGTTTGCTATAGGAGCATTTCAGACAAAAGGCTTGTGGTAACTCTGATTTAGATTGCAATGGAGGGTTTGCGTTTGTCTGATGGCGCCACTTTGTTTTTGACACCGCCCCCTGTCTTCTCAGCACATCGGGGTTGGCCAAAGGGAGCTGACAGGAAGTCTGAGCTGTGGCCAGGCGTATCCCACGCACACAGGCAGATAAAACGAGCAGATAATACCACCTGCCCGTAATCGCATACTGCCCCCGTCTGCAAACGTGAATGACCGCACTCTTCTCTCCGGCCTGATCACCGGTCGTACCTTGTCCTCCAGTCTCTTGTTTTGCTGCTGTTCCAGTAGTGCTTGCTGTGAATGTTTGTGCATGAGCACTTCCAGCAAAGTGGGCAATTTGTTAATCACGCTGTCCTGACCGCTACGTGTGTTGCGGAGGAGTGGTGCTGTTGAGGGCAGAATGTTCTGGTGGGAGGTAGAGTTCCTCTGTCTCTCCATCCTCAAGCGCAGCTTTGTGAATGACATAACACCGCCCATGGCGCTTATGTAATCCACGTCCATCCTATTTGTCTCCTCTCCATTTCTCTCTGTTCTTCAGGCTAGATGGAAGCTCATGTAATGCCAAGGGATTTGTAAACGCTTTTCTTGTATAATGAGTGAGCTCAGTCCACTTAAATGCAAAGTGAAGTTTTAATAGTGACCATACTTTCAATCATGGCTTTACTGATGGTACAGTGATGTTATCCGGGAAAGGATTAGTCACAATAGTTAACTAACAAGAAACTATCTTCTCATGTAGTGATGGAAACTGAAATTATTCAGCTAAAACAGAAAAGGAAAATAATTTTCCACCAAAAGGGCTTTGGAAGGCTGAAATTGTTGACCAAAACGGTTACGTACACTGCCAGTCTCAAGTTTTTGAACAGTAAGATTTTTAACTTGCCTGTCTTAACCTTGCCTGTCGTTGTGGCGTCACACCGACAGAGGCCGCTTCCACGATAGTTGATTGACATGAGCGTTTTACCTCAGATCAGCTGTCACAGTCTGCCCTCTTTGTTTCGATGCCAGAGCAGGGATGCAAGTTAGACAAGAATATCTCAGATTGAGCGACTGAGGTGTTGTGTTGCTGGATATAATAATGACCGCAGTGGTCGTCATTTACTTCCGACATCTGAGCCGCTGAAGATGCAGTAGATTACGTTTGTTTGTGAAGGGAATGCACCTCCCGATCTACATATATCCGTCTATGTTCGCGTGAATCATTCGTGATCCAGCTTCACTTACAGCAGAAGTGAGTATAAGGGATTTTTTTTTTATGAATCTTTGCGATCGCCTTTCCTAATAATGTGCTAGTTAGCATGTTTAGCAGCTAAACACGGCTAGATGCGGCGAAAGTAAACAGGCTCATCACTCCACTGAGAGAAGAGAGGGGTGGGGCGAGCAGAGCTCATTTGCATTTAAAGCAGCCTTGACCAGAATGAGATGATTTTTGCAGAGCTGATTTTGGCAAGGTAAAAAGGGTGTTGTTTTACACAACCATTGAGAATTTTTAACCAAAGTATATTATAGACTTTTCATTAAGACCCTGAAAGAATCATATTTTTCTTAAATCTATACATGCATCTGTGTGCATTTTATATATATATATATATATATATATATATATATATATATATATATTAGGGGTGTGCAAAGCAGCCGGTATTTGTATCTGTATTTGTATTTGTTGAGGGGAGAAAAGTATTTGTATTTGTATTTGTATTCGAGTAAAATTCAAAATAGGCGTAAAAATCCAGTTTTTTTGCGTTACACTTCTACACACTTTTTTTGGCTGGTGGAGGACCAAGAGATCTCAGCAGCAGCCACACTCTTTTCTATTTGGTTGCCCAAATCCATGTGAGGAGTTCCAACTAAGTTAATGAGTGACGGGAAGCTATGCTAAGGTGAACTGGGGAGTCGCTCTCTAAACGTGGGGTATTAAAATTGCTTTTGAATGCGCGCGCGCGTTTTACTTTCGGTTTAGTTTTAACGATGGCGCGAAACTCTCTGCGGTGCTGAGCGTGCATTCCACAATACAAGACATTAATTTAACAAAACTATTCAAGTGGTGGGACACAAACGGGATTTTGAAAAGTGTGTCCCCAGTGGAAATTACGCCCCTGCGTGAGTGGAGTTATCATTTGATGTGAATGTATGCCAGAATGTGCGCTGTAGCACAAAATATAGTATATTTCTTCAAAAGCAGATTGTGGAGACATTTTAATTGTCCACAATCAAAAATCGTCATATCACACACCCCTAATTGCAATGTAGTTTGTACAAATCTGGAACAGAGGTTGGTTAAGAGAGAGAGAAAAAAAACGGCCGGTTCCGAGTTTCAGCGGAGCGCAGTGTCAGTGACAGGGAGTGATTGACGGCTAATATCTAAAATCTGTTAAGAATGTAAAGATCAAGTTTAGTTAGTTATGTAATGTTGGAGAAAACGGCGAAACTGTCACTGTATCAGCTCACAGCAGTCTGGGCAGTAGTTAGGCTAGCGAAAGTTTTGTAAAGAAATAAAAACAAGTCGCACCGCAACGATTTCTCGCACTCGCACAAATGCTTCCAAATATATTTTGCGGTCGCGCAGATTAAATTTTGGGAGCATATGCCCTGCCCCCAACCCCTCCGACTCCTGAATGTCACCCACTCACTCGCTCATGCGGGCATGCACTGCGGTCTCATGAGGAAACGCAGCTTTTTGATATAAAGTTTTTCTTGTTCCCGAATACAAATATTTTTTTAAGTATTTGTTCGAAATAAGTATTTGTAAAAAACACGCTATTTGTGCCTTTCCGAATACCGTATTTGGGTTCGGCTCCACCCCTAATATATATATATATATATATATATATATATACACACACACACATTTTGCATGCAAAATTTTGTATGCGATTAATCGTTTGACAGTCCTAAATGAAACCTTCAATTTCGGTTTTGGTCTTTCTGTAAAAAGATAATTTCGGCATCAATATCCGCTTGAACTGTTTAATATGGGATCAATTTTGTGACTAAAGCATGAAACCAAATTTTACAAACGCAAGTAAAAATATATTGCACAAAATTTCACGGATCGAAAAGTAAAAACGTAAATATAACGTAAATAAAACATGTTTTTGCATGCAAGTTAGTTAATGTTTCAGTTTTGTGCAATATGGTTTTAAATGTGCTCAAAGTTTTGATTCGTGCTTATTTTTAAATGCATTATCAATTTTTTTATGTACGCTTATTATTTTTCGATTCATTACCATTTGTTTGCTATTCTGAAAACTTTGCTTTCATTTTTAGATTTTGGCAATATATCTTTACTTACGTTTTAAAATTTTGGTTTCATGCTTATTGTTTTAGCTATGACTGCAGTACTTCTGGTGGAAAATTCATTCCATAGTTTAAATGTAGATTTGTGAAACTTTCCTCTTTATATGACATAAGAGTAAAAAAATTGGAATCTTTGGAGAATTCATTATTGTAGTTCATTTTTAGATGAACAATCTGACAAGGAAATATTTAAAAATATTGAATTCCTTGTTTTTTATCCGAACACATGAGGTGATGTGTTTGTATAGTTCAAAGCATGCCGACTATAACCTAAAAATATATACTTTTTCTTCACAGAAAAGTACTTACTTTTAGGGAATAGTATAAGTAGGTGAACTGGGATAGTAGGCAGTAGTTTGAGATATATCATGGTACTGAATGATTTACCAAACCTACACACAGAGGTTTTTGCAAGATCTTTGGTGCTTCAAATAATGGTATTATCATAGTGCATCTTCAGAAACAATTGAAATGCCATAGTACGTTGTGTTAAGAGATGACTTATCTATATTCCCCTAGCATTATCATTAATAAAGATGACTCTTACTCTAACGTCCTTTTGAAAATACTTCCTTATGAACCATTAATATTTAACAACTTCTTGTACACGGCATAATTTCCCATCACGCTGGCAGAACCCAGCCAAACGAAGGTCACACTTTTGTCTCTTCCTCTAGAAAGTCCAGTACAGTTCTCTTTTGTCAGTGGTTAATATGTAGCTGTATCGTGTTGAACTCTGATACACCTCCGGGCAGCCTTGGCATCGGTACGTGAATCTCTGAGTTTGGCTGGGAATGGCTTGGCTACTGATCAACCAGCTCAGGCATGATAAATCCAGCTCACTGGACTCTCCCAGTCTTTGTCTTTGATTCTCCGGCTGAACTGGGGTTTGTTTAAGTGTGCAGTGTGGCAGAAGTGAGCTGCGTCACTGCAGGCTGCTGTATGTGAACTGGAGGCTGTAGAGTCACATGGTTTCTCCTCTCCAGTCAGACATCCGTGTTTGAGCGGGCGTAGGTGGCCCCACTCTCAAACGGGCTGCTGGCAGATGGCGTTTTGTTGGAGTGCTGAGGACTCCAAAGTGGGACTGACTGGGAAGAACTACACTACACTAGGTTTAGTCAGACCTAGGCCTCCTTGGATTTTTTTCTTTTTTTTTTTTTTCTTGCAGTGACTGCAGTACACCATTAAAATACATGGATTATGATGTTTTGGTGTGATACCAAGCCCTGTTATCATGGCATTAATTCTAAATTGCCACAAGCAACAAATAAACTTATTTTCCCTAAAATTACATTTCCAAAATCAAAATTTAACTTTATTCATTTATTTTTATTATTTATGTATTTAAATATGATTATTCCAAGTGTTTTTTTTTTTTTTTTTAAGCAGTTATAGAAGCAAGAAAATCCATTACATCAGGATAAAAAATGTTGTAAAATCTAGATGAGTTTTTTTTTATTTATTTATTTATTTTATGAGAAACAGGACGATGTCACCAAATTTGCACAGTGCTGGTGTCATACCTTTTTAAAGTGGAAATCCTGTTTTTTCCCCCAGTATATATTTTATACTGTCATCTCATAGTACAAAGTATAAAGCAGTATAAAATAATGCTGAAAGCATTATTAAATATGCCAAAAAGTATAAAAAATGGGCAAGAGAAATGCCTTTTTGTGAATGACAGCTTTTCAAATTCTCAGGTTGTTTTTCTTAAATAGCTGTTTATGACTGATGACCTGAAGCTTACAATATTTTCAATAGTTTTTCCATATATGCCACTTTTTGAGCGATTACATGTCTGTGTATTACTACATGAATTTCCTCCCACTCTTTAAATTCCCACTCACGTGTTCCAGTAGCATCTAGCGGTGGAGTGCTGATAGAAAGCTTGTGAAAGTGTTAATCAGCAGCGATAGATAGAAACCAGCAACTGAATGTGTGTTATGTGCAGTCTGAATACAAGATGAGTCATCGACAGGCCAACAGTGCGCTCTATTCTCAGGGGTGTTACAACACCACCACACAATGAGCAGTGTAGGCTTTGCCTAAAACTACCCACATCACCCTCAGAATATGCAGTTTAGAGACACATGTATATGCTTTAGCTATTAAATATATAATCTGCAGATGTCTTTTCTTTTTCAACCCCTCACAGCCAAAATTAAAGGGTTAGTTCACACAAAAATTAAAATCAGCCCATTATTTACTCACCCTCCATGCATCCTAGGTGTATATGACTTCCTCCTTTCAGACAAATCCAAACGGAATTATATTAAAAATTATCCTGGCATTTCGAAGCTTTAGATTGGCATAGATGGATGTTTCTGTTCATCAGTCCAAAACAAGTCCAATAAAGCTCATCCATCCATAAAAGAAAATTATCCATATTTAAAACTTAAAAAAATCACTTTAATCTAGCTTGCACCAACTGATCGTACACAGAATCTGGGCATAATGTCAGTGTAGCGCTTGCACAGCTCAGAAGTGATGAACGCGGACGCGCAGTCCAAAACAATACAGTGGTTGCGAATTAGAAGCACAAAACAAGGATTTGTAAAAAAATATATATATATATATATATGTTAGAGGATTTTGATATAAACCAAAAAGAGAATGGTTTTCTTTTGCTAAAGTAAGGAAACTTTGCTTTCTGCTCCTGTAAACAAACGTTGGTTTGTGCGAGACTCACAGGCGCATGTGCAACGGCAACACTTTATGTCATCCGCCCGGAGCTGCCTCCGTGCACAACGGTGAGCGCAGGCAGATTAAAGTGATTCTTCAGTTTTAAATACGGAAATATTCATTACAACAACGCGTAGATTCGCTACAGGAGGCCTTTATTCACTTTCCAGAGCCGTGTGAGGCCTTTTTTTATTATGGAAGGATACACTTTATTGGACTTATTTTGGACTGATGAAGAGAAACACCCGTCTATGCCGTTCTAAAGCTTGGGAGTGCCAGGTTAATTTTTAATAAAACTTCAGATTAATTCATCTGAAAGAAGGACGTCATAAACACTTAGGATGCCTGGAGGGTGAATAAATAATGGGCTAATTTTCATTTTTGGGTGAACTATCCTTTTAAATATGGCACTACCCCAGTGATGTACATTGGTGTTCTGAAATGAGGTGTTTTTTGTTGTTGTTGTTGTTTTTTAAAGTGTAAATTCATAGTCCAGTCACATTTTCTTGGTTAAATAAACAATTCTTAGTGTCATAAAAAAAATCTATTTTATATTTTTAAATTATCAGTGTGATCAATGTTCTAGTTATTAAAGCCAAATATGAATTTCATCAGGTTGGTGTTTTTAAGCATTTTACAATTAATACCAAAATAATAACTCAAGGCAGTAACAATTTAAAAAATATTTTATTTTTTGAACTTATGTTCAGCTGTTATTTTGTGTAGTTAACTTTTAACTATTTTTTAATTTTTTAGATCAGTCATTCATTAAAGTCATTAAAGCTCAGTAAATATTGGTCACAGACGCAGAGATTTAAATACTTTCATCAAGCTGATTACTCACTAAAAACTCCCACAGATCATGTTTTCAATCCATTTAAAGTCTTATTTTGACAAAGTGGTTATATCTAAGTGTGAATTATTTAGTTACTTATTTAGTTAGTTTTTGTTCATTCAGACTGAGTGTGAATGAACACGCACAAACACAAGCAACAAGATTTATTCAAATAAGGTCGCATTTCAGGCATTTAACCAAAAAGCCCATTAAAAAAACCCCCATCAATTTTGGCCAATGGAACTAACAGTGTTGAAAAGCTAATTTTGGGGGGTCTGGCCTACAAAAATACATTATCCCTGCAGTACTCTATTGATTTGCATGGCAAACTTGTGAATCAGCCACCTTACTTACCAAATGTGCTGGTTTCTTGGCATAATTCATGTATGATTGCAAGCATTCAAAGTGACTTGCGGCAAAGCCAGCTTTATTTACATATTCATCCATTTGCATAGTTCTCACAGTGCTGCCATCTAGTGGTTGGAGGAATAGGTTGCTTTAATCCATAATCAGCTCAGGCCAGCTTTGTATTGTCAAAGTTTCATTAAAAATGCACACTTAACCATTAAAGGGAGAGTGTTATGACTAGTATAGGTAATGCTCTTGTATTTTTCTTTTAAAGTAGAGGGTCTGCCTCAGGTCTACTATTTTGGGCCCTGTGGGAAATACAATGCCATGGTTCTGGAGCTGCTCGGCCCTAGTCTTGAGGACCTCTTTGACCTGTGTGACCGAACATTCTCCCTCAAGACCGTCCTGATGATCGCCATTCAGCTGGTGAGTGCACAGGGCCTCTGTGAAGCTGCTGTGTTTTAAGAGTAGTGTGTCACCTGGGTGAGAAGTGCTTGAATATCATTGGTCTGATGCGTTGCATTGTAAGCGAGTAATGTAAATCCTGTGTTCAATTTCCCCAGATTTCCCGCATGGAGTATGTGCATTCTAAAAACCTCATCTATAGGGACGTGAAGCCAGAGAACTTCCTCATCGGTCGACAAGGAAACAAGAAGGAGCACATCATTCACATCATAGACTTTGGCCTTGCGAAAGAATACATTGACCCAGAAACCAAAAAACACATTCCTTACCGGGAGCACAAGAGCCTTACCGGCACAGCTCGATACATGTCTATTAATACACACTTAGGGAAAGGTAAGTGTTAGATACCTCCCTAGTCTGATCTTAAAATGGACTTAACATTAAATTTAGCATGTCACTATCCTCACGCTTTATGTGGCTTCTTGACTGACTGCTTAATAGGGTTGGGAATCATGAACCAGTTCGTTTAAGGAACTTCATATTCATGTTTGGTTCTTTTATTGTTGCATTGAATCTATAGCACCTCAGTTGAGCGTTTTTGTTGCATGCACTTTAAGTGGATGGACAAACATGATTGTTCTGATTTATGGGTTTGAAACGTGGATATTGTTTTGACCAGTTATTCGGTCGAATAATTGAATAATGATTTATATTAATATGCTCAATGATCAATATATTAATAGCTAAGTAATTTAATCAGAACCAGATTTGTTCAATTCCGTATGATTCCCATCCCTACTGTCCAGCCAACTTCATGTTATTGTGTACATGATGTTACTATTTTATTTATTTATTTATTTTTGCAGAGCAAAGTCGGAGGGATGACCTTGAGGCCTTGGGTCACATGTTCATGTATTTCCTTCGGGGTAGTCTCCCTTGGCAGGGACTAAAAGTATGTTGAACTAGCATGTTAAAGTCATTAAAACAGTTACTAATTTAGTTCTTGAAAATGAGATGTTGTTGTTTTGTGCTTTGCAGGCCGACACACTGAAAGAACGCTACCAGAAGATTGGGGACACAAAGCGAAACACTCCCATTGAGGTTCTCTGTGAGAACTTTCCTGGTGAGACCCATAATGCGCTTCTCTTGTATCAGCCAGTCTTGTAGTCAACATAAAATCAAAATTGTCCCCATTCATGTCCTTCATACACATTTCTGGTTTTGTGCACAATTTAGAAGTGCACATTATTCCCAAGTAAATGTAATGTTTTTTTTTTTTTTTTTTTTTTAAGAGTTGCACAAGACCGCTGCTTCAAATTAGTCATGTTAATGATACTTAAAAATTAAAAAAATGTTTATATCTGGATTTTCTTGGAGCTGGAATGCATTCATTTTCTCAGTGTAACTCATGGCAGGTTCGGAGAAACATTGGCAGATGAGCAACTTGAGATAGCATTTTGTCTTCGAACAGAACGGAAAAATTTGTTACAGGCTGTGTAAAAATGGCGTATAATGATTAAGCTTGTTTATAAGGTTGTTATGAGGGACAATTTTATATTAAAAAAAAAAAAGTTATACTTGTGCAAAAGGGGAAATATGAATAAAAACAACAGATCGTATGTCAGTGACCTAATGAAAAAAAAAAAACGGTTGGTCACTGCCTATTGAATTGAGTTGATTTTAATAAATGTACTCCCTGACCACTTTATTAGGTACATCTGTTCAACTGCTTGTTAACACAAATATCTAATCGGCTGATCACATGGCAGCACCTCATGCATGCATTTAGGCATGTAGACGTGGTCAAGACAATCTATGCCTCAAAATGAGCATCAGAATGAAGTTGAAAGGTGACATGGTTATTGGTGCCAGATGGGGTTTTCATGGATGACCATCTTTAGGCTTTCCAGAGAATGCCAGTCTTGTAATGGGCTACAGTAGAGTAGTATAGACCACACTGGGTGCCACTTCTGTCAGCTAAGAAAAACTGAGGCTGCAGATTGCATGGGCTCACCAAAATTGGACAGTAGACAATTGCACGGCCTGAAGAGTCTCTATTTCTGCTGCGGATGGTAGGGTCAGAATTTGGAATAAACAACATAAAAGCATGGATCCATCCTGCCTTGTATTAACGGCTCGGGCGGGTGGTGGTTTAACGGTGTGGCGAACATTTTCTTAGCATGCTTTAAACCCTTAGTACCAATAAGCATTATTTAAATGCCGCCATCTGCCTGAGTATTGTTACTGACCATATCCATCACTTTGACCACAGTGTACCCATCTTGTGATGGCTACTTCCAACCAGATAAGGTCTCAGATCATATGTCTATATGTCTATATTGGCTGTCATTGTGATGTTTTTTGATGTAGCCTACAATGAGCTTAATGCAAGGCAAGCCCATCATACAGTTAAGGTCAAAAGTTTACATACACCTTGCAGAATCTGCAAAATGTTAGTTATTTTACCAAAATAAGAGAGCTCATACAAAATGCATGTAATTTTTTATTTAGTACTGACCTAAATAAGATATTTCACATAAAAGAAGTTTACATATAATCTAAGACAAAATAATAGTTGAATTTATAAAAATGGCCCTGTTCAAAGGTTTACATACACTTGATTCTTAATACTGTGTTGATGCCTAAATGATCCACAGCTGGTTTTTTTTTTGTTTTTTAGTGATACTTGTTCATGAGTCGCTTGTTTGTCTTGAACAGTTAAACTGCCTGCTGTTTTTCAGAAAAAGTCCTTCAGGTCCCACAAATTCTTTGTTTTTTCAGCATTTTTGAGTATTTAAACCCTTTCCAGCAATGACTGTATGATTTTGAGATCCATCTTTTCACAATGAGGGACTCGTATGCAACTATTACAGAAGGTTCAAATGCTTACTGATGCTCCAGAAGGAAAAACGATGCATTAAGAACCAGGGGTGTAAACTTTTGAAAAAAAAAAATGCAGATGTGTACATTTTTCTTATTTTGCCTAAATATCATATTTTTTCATTTAGTACTGCCCTTCAGAAGCTACGGAAGATACTTTCATGTTTCCCTGAAGATAAAATAAGTTACATTTACCCTGATCTTCAAATTCAACTTTTTTCACTCCCCGACTCTTAATGCATTGCGTTTTCTTCTGAAGCATCAGTGAGGGTTTGAACCTTCTGTAATTGGATTCCCTTAGTTGTCCTCAGTGTGAAAAAGATGGATCTTAAAATCATACAGTCATTATTGGAAAGAGTTCAAATACACAAAAATGCTGAAAAACCAAAGAATTTGTGTGACCTTAAGGATTTTTTCCGAAGAACAGCGGGCAGTTTAACTGTTCAGGACAAACAAGAAACTCATGAACAAGCATATTTAAACATTCAAACAGGGCTATTTTTGGAAATTCAACTTTCTTTTTGTTGTCTTGTGGACTATATGTAAATGTAAAAGAAGATATTCCACATAAAGGACTTCCCTTTGCTCTTATTTGTTTATTGTCATTATAACTTTTTCCTCATTTGTGTTTTCAGAGGAGATGGCGACCTATCTACGCTATGTCCGGCGGTTGGATTTCTTTGAGAAGCCAGATTACGAATACTTGCGGACCTTGTTTACGGAGTTGTTTGAACGAAAAGGATATACCTTTGATTACTCTTATGACTGGGTTGGCAGACAGATTGTGAGTCAACATGTCTTCATAACGAATTTCTGCATTCTTCTCACACTAGCTCTCTTTTAGCACCTTCCTACATAGCTCTGAAAGAAGTCCACTTCCATAACAAAGATTCACATGTAATGTACTCACCCCCTCATCATCCAGGATGTTTGTGTCTTTCTTTCTTCAGTCGTAAAGAAATTGTTTTTTTTGTTTTTTTTGAGGGAAAAAAAATACTGCGTTTTTCTCCATATAATGGACTGGTATGGTGCCCCAATTTTGAACTTCCAAAAGGCAGTTTAAATGCGGCTTCAAATGATCCCGAATGCGGTTGTACATGAGTCCAGCTGAGGAAGAAGGGTCTTATCTAGCGAAACGATCGGTTATTTTCATTTAAAAAAAATACAATTTAAATACTTTTTAATCTCAAACGCTCATCTTGTCTTGCTCTGCCTGAACTCTTGTGTATTGTGGTTCAAGACTGTTAGGGTATGTCAAAAAACTCCAATCGTATTTTCTCCCCCAACTTCAAAAATCATTTCAAAATCATCCTACATCGCTGCAGAAGTACCGACCCAGTCTATGCAAAGTAAACATGCAAAGAAGATCAAACTCCCTTTTAAAAAAAAAAAAAAAAAAGTACAACAGCGATATATGACGATTTTGAAGTTGGGGGAGAACATGAGATGGGAGTTTTTCGAAATACCCTAACTGTCCAGGCAGAGTAAGACAAAATGAGTTTTGCTAGATAAGACCCTTCTTTCTTGGCTGGGATCATTTACAACTGCATTTGTGATCATTTGAAGTTCAAAATCGGGGCATCATATCATATCAGAAAAATGCTGAAATGTTTTCCTCAAAAAAACATACTTTCTTTACGACTGAAGAAAGAAAGACATGAACATCTTGGATGACAAGAGGGTGAGTACATTATATCCTTTAACTAATTTAACTTGCCTTGAAACGATTTACATGGGTAGCAGCTCTGCTTACCACATAGTAATTGAGCTCGTAGTTGACTGCAGTAAAGTGTGATGTTAGCATATTGCTAAGCTAATAATGCAATGCTGTTAGCATAAAAATACGTGACCATTTTTAGTCAATATTTTTCTTTATTGAATATACAGTATAATGTACATTGCAATGCCTAGAGTATAAACAAAAAGTTGCACAGTTTGCCCATCTCTGCATGGCAGTGTTATATTGCTGCCTATATTTGCTCAGACGCAGAGCTAGCTCTTCTTGCACTGATGTTCTCTGTGTTTTGTGTATTTGTCAGCCCACACCGGTGGGTTCGGTCCACGTGGACTCAGGGGCATCTGCCATCACGCGTGAGAGCCACGCACACAGAGACAGACCCTCCCAGCACCAGCCCTTAAGGAATCAGGTAATCTTCCGTTGCTCATTAAGGAAGCTTAAAATTAGTGAACCTTGTCTTTATTACGGGAACGTCGACACACCTATTTATTAAAAGCACATAATATTTCCTCTGAACCAAAAGGGTGAATCTCATAAAACAAGTCTGGGTCATATTTCACCTCAAGATCACAAGAAAGAAATAAGAAATTAAGGTTGATGTAGAAGTCTGGTTTTTGTTTAAGGAAATAAATACTTTTGTTCATCCAGGGAACATTAAATTGTTCAAAATTACAGTTAAAAAAAGGTCCTTGTTTGAGTTTTGACTTCTGATTTAATTTTGGAGTGAAATAATGGCCTAGACATGTTGTCATGAAATCTGCTCAAGAACACTGAACAGAGCTGGTGGAGCTGATTTTAGAGGGTTTCTGCAGCACTACATGAAGCTTTAAACAAAATCATTAGACTCGCCCACTCAGCAGCTGGCTGTTACAGCATGCACTGCTTTAGCATATCATGGCTCAGAGTGCATGCTGGGAATAGAAGTTCCTAAAACTATATATTTATGCGTATGTCACTGGAGACTATTTTTATATTGATTCATTTGCCAGTTTCTGTAAAGTGCTTTTTCTGCCTCTCTCTTACGTTTGCAAGAGCAAATCCGCTTTGCACATTTTCACAAACTTGCCCTCTGTCAAACTCATCTGCTGAAGCGAAAGTTTAATTTTGGCTCATTAAAGATTTTCGCCAAAGTTTTTAATTTTGGGATGCACTCAAATTAGTGCTTGTAGTTCAAGGTTTTAAGTCACCCAAAAATGGTATTTTTCCTTTTTGTTCCATGTTCCATGGTTTTAAAGACCGAATGAGATTATGAAGTAATGACTGCTTTCATTTATAGCTAAATTGTTCTTTTAAGATGTCTTGACATCATATATTTATGGTCTTTCCAGTGATTTGAATTCATAGTGTAGATTCATACTGTATTCTTATGGTTCTTGTGAGGGAGGAGAAGTAAAGATATATTTAGAAATCCTTGGCTGAAAGACACAAGGGCCCTGTAAACTGCCTCATCATCAGTTTAGTAGAGGTTCTGGTGTTTAGTGAGTGTGTTCAGAGGGCACATCAAGACTATTCACAGGAGCACAAATTTTCATCACAAAAGTCTTGAAATTAAAACAATGCATTTCTGTAGACTTGCCGCTAAGTTATGATGTACGGCAGATCTAAAGGTGCACAGGGTAAAAGACGTTTAAAGGAGAAGTCCACTTCCAAAACAAAGATTCACATATAACGTACTCACCCCCTTGTCATCCAAGATGTTCATGTCTTTCTTTCTTCAGTCGTAAAGAAATTGTTTTTTGAGGAAAGCATCTCTGCATTTTTCTCCATATAATGGACTGGTGTGGTGCCCCAATTTTGAACGTCTTTAAAAACGATCCCAAATGCGGTTGTAAATTATCCCAGCCGAGAAAGAAGGGTCTTATCTAGCAAAACGATTGGTTATTTTCATTTTTAAAAAATACAATTTAAATACTTTTTAATCTCAAATCTTGCCTTTCTCTCCCTGAACTCTGTGTATTCTGACTCAAGACAGTTAGGGTATGTCGTATGGGTATAAATTGTATTATTTTTATTATGTTTTTATTTTAAATGTTTTCCTCAAAAAACATAATTTCTTTACCACCGAAGAAAGACATGAACGTCTTTGTGAATCTTTGTTTTGGAAATGGACTTCTCCTTTAATGCGGAAATTTGGCTGAGCATTGATGCAATCGTAGGCAGCAATGCAAAGTTGATTCTGTTCTAATTTGATCTAATATTTAATTTGTTTTAAAAAATGTTGTAAAATCAATACAATTACCAAATATTTTTTGAGACAAAGGTCTTAATGATTTTCAGTTTTCAAGGTAATTCAGGGTTATTCAATAACTGAACAAGTATAGTATTTAAAAGGATAGTTCATCCAAAAATGAAAATTGTCATTTACTCAACCTCATGTTGTTCCAAACCTGTATGAATTTCCTGAAGATTTTGTAGAATGCGGGTAACCAAATGGTTGTGGGAACCATAGACTTCCACAGTGTTTTTTTAGCTATAACAAACTTGTACAGGTTTGAAACACCATGCGGGTGAGTAAATGATGATTTTCTTTTCAAATGAACTATCCGTTTAAGGTAAAAAGCGCTAGAACTAAAGACACAATTATTAAGATGATAATAGATTTAAATGTTTTTTGTTTTTTTTTAAATGAACATGTTTTAATTACATTTTGTCATTTATATTTGATCAAAATAACGGGCTTACTGTAGTGATTTTTAAAAAAGCATTAACTTAAATATTATAAATTATAGATTTTCAATTTCTTATTTTTTTTAAACAACAAAAAAGACTGATTTGTTTTAGCACAAAATGTGTTGCTTCATTAATGTTCAGTAAAAACATACAGTGGACAAAAGTATTGGGACACCTCTTAATTATTGAATTCAGATGTGTGAAATCAAAACCTGAAGCCAGCATTTACAAATGTTTGTGGGGGGAAAAAAAGGGCTGTCCTCACATCACCAAGTACGGCAGTGTAAAGCACGCCACCACTGGACTCTGGAGCAGTGGAAGCATTTCCTACGTAGTGTTGAATCGTGCTCTGTTTGGCAGTCTGATGGGCAAGTCCTGGTTTGGTGGATGCCAGGAGAACATTGCATGCCTGACTGACCATTATGCCAACTGTAACATTTGGTGGAGACGGGATAAACATTTTTCTCTTAAGTCACACCTGCGGCCTGACTGTTAACCGGAAAGATGCTCTGCATTTCCGGTCTCCAGTGTTTCTAGTCAAATTATCGTATATTCCGAGATGATAATCTATTATAACCTATTAAAATGTTTTTAAAAAGCACGTGGCTCCATAGCACCATCACTTTGCAATGTCGCAATGACCGTCATTTGTCAGTGCCTCACTCCTCAAAGTTTAATAAGTGTTTAGATCACACAAAGCTGTCGGCGTTAGCTACATTAAAAACAGATGGCGCTATTTGTATGGGTTTCTATGGAGACCGGAACAGAAGAATATATAATCGGAAGTTAGAATTCGTAATGGCGGCGAATTCTAATGCTCAGTAATGGTCAGTTCTTCCACACCAAACTTGGAAAAAGGTTTATAGAGCTGTTTTTCAGGAAATGAGCTTGAACACTTAATTTTTAGTAATAAGAAAATCTTAATGCTTCCACGTACCTGGACATTTTAGACAATGCTGTTTACTTTGTGGGAACAGTTTGGTGAAAGCCTATTGCTATTTCAGCATGACTGTGCCCAATGCACAAAGCAAGGTCCACCCAGAAAAACTTTTTTACAATTTCTTTCAAAAGTAAATTTAAAGAATCTTTTATAGAATTTTCTGTGCACTTTGTTTTATAATTGCTTTATTTTAATTTTTGGACTGTAGACTAATTGGAGTAGACGTCACAGTTATGTCACAATCTTAAATTGTTTATTTCAATCCTACCACTAAATGCAAAAGTAATGAAGTGAATTTGGATATTTTCACCTAGATTTTTCACACTACCCCACTATCGTGTCCACCACAAAACGTATTCACAATCACACAAGTAATCCACCAGGGGTTGTACTAAAGCTGTATACTACACACTGCAATTTCAGATATTTGAATTTGATTTTAATGTTTGTCTTTGTTCTTGTCTGACTCAGAGTTTGTTGAGTTCTCTGTTAATAGCATCCTGTCCACTTATAAATGTCAGAATATGAGCCATCAGGTTGAATATAATGTAATACATAGCTGTAGATAGCTCTTTAGATCTCTTAATTATTGAAATTATGCTGTCAGATATTCCAATCCGATCTCAGAGTTGGATGCCTGATTTGCTACATGTAGTGCCCACTTGGCATTCAACAGCTTTCAGAAAGTTTTCTCTTCAGTTTCCTCTGTTTTAATGTCTCCTTGTTTATTTTGTGGTTTGCTTCTTGGTTTGATTGGACGACTGGTCCACAGTCACTAATGCCGTTTCCTGGCTTTGACTGGCTCTTTTTGTTTCTTGTTGATTTCCATTCCTGCATTGTGCTGCATGCCACCTGGCCTCACTCCGCCCGCTCTCGCTCACTCACCACACCTCCCCCCCTCCTGCGCCTCCTCCCGCACCTCCTTCATCCGCGCAGACGGCCATCTCCGACCGCAGAGGAGCTTGGGAGGTGCAGCCCAACCGCCAGACAAACTCCTCCTACCTGACCTCGCACCTGGCAGCGGACAGGCACGGAGGCTCAGTGCAGGTACTGCTTCACCCCTCGCTCGACTCCTCCACCTGTGTGTGCTCATGTCTACAGCCATCTGCAGCAGCACGCCCCACCTGCTCTCAGACCTGACTAGAACACTTCCTCTATGGGTTTCCCTTTTTGGCAATTCTAGTTCTTATTAAAAAAAATTGTAGTAATGCTGTGTTTCATTCAAAGTTGAATGTGGGATATTCCAACTTGATATTTCTAAATCCCAACCATATAGCATTCCATTGTCCAAGTTGGAAGAGCGTTGTCAAGTGGCATTCTGTTGGAATTTTTCAAGTAGGAGGTTGGAAATGTGACATTTTCATATTCTATCACTTTTCCAAATATGAGGGTGTAAATTCCAACGTTCTGAGTTGAATAAAACACAGCATAAGATGTCATGCAGAGGCTGAGATGATCAGGAAAATATGATGTAGCCTCTGTTGTGGTAATTTGGTAGAGCTGACTTTAGGACCTAGTATCGCCAACTCTCTGTATTTATAATGGCGACAAACGTGCAGATTCACCACCTTGCGCTGCTTGCTTCACTTTTATCCAGTAGGTGCCTCAGAAGTGACTCAGCAGTGCTGCTGACGGTCTTAGAGCTTATTTAGATGGCCTCTTTGAACTGTAGGAAATTAAATATGTAATCCTGGACCATAAAACCATTCATAAGGATCAGTTAATTGTTTGAAATTAATTTCTACATTATCTTTCCATTGATGTATGATTTGTTAGGATAAGACGATATTTGGCTGAGATGCAACTATTTGAAAATCTGGAATCTGAGGGTGCAAAAAAATAAAAAAATTTAGAAAATCGCCTTTAAACTTGTCCAAATGAAGATCTTAGCAATACGTATTACTAATTTAGAAGTAAGTTTTGGTATGTTTATTGTTGGAAATTTACAAAATATCTTCATGAAACATGATCTTTACTTAATATCCTAATGATTTTTGACATAAAAGAAAAATCTATAATTTTGACCCATACAATGTATTTTTGGCTATTGCTACAAATATGTCCGTTCTACTTATGACTGATTTTGTGGTCAAGGGTCACATATGTAGAGATATATTAGATGACAAAATAATAAACCAAATGGCAGTACATTAAGTGTGACTTAAGTGTACAAATACTTTGGGGCCACTGTACACCAGTGTTATTTTAGTATCAGTGATAAATTATTATAGCTTTTGTTAATATTTTAAATTAGGTTTTATTTTTAAATTTTTCTGTTTCTCTCTCTCTCTCTCTCTCTCTCTCTCTCTCTCTCTCTCTCTCTCTCTCTCTCTATATATATATATATATATATATTATATTATATATATATATATATATAAATATATATATATATATATATATATATATATATTATATATTATATATCACTATAATTTTATTAATTATTTTGGTTATTTGGATGTTGGGTTTTTTTTTTTTTTTTTTTTTCATTTTTATTATTTGTTCTTTTTTCAAAATTTTATTTATATTTAATTTAGTGTTTACTTCAAGTTAAACTAAATATAAATAAGAAATGTTGCCTTGGCAGCTACTGAAATGAAATAATTTAGTTAACTTTAATATTTTATTACAGTAAATGTTTATCAATGTCTTTTGAGTAATTAAAATGTTTTGGGTTTTTTTTAGTTATTTTACTTTTAGTTAATGATGATAGCCCTGCTGTAGACCAAAGTCGACATTATGGTTAATGATAAAATATTTTCAGATGTGGTGTAGATGGGCAGTATTAGTAGACTTTTAATCAATTCTGTACATTACCGGATCTGGTGAGACTCGGCTCTAATAATAGGTCATTAGCTTTTAAATGATAGCATGAATAAAATATTATGGTTACATTGGTAAATGTTGAACTCATGAAAAGCTTGATTTCTTTTTTTTAAATTGACTGGAGATTGCAAAGTAATTCTTAATGAAGCATCTAAATATTCCAGGTTAAACTAAATTTGAATAATTTACATGCAGAAAAGAAATGAAGAAATTTATCTTTTCATAAACATTAAAAAAAACTTATTTTCAGTGGTAATACAGTTTAAGTTGTATTTAATCAGGAATATTTGACCAGCCACTGAATCCTCTGGAAGTATGACAGTAAATGAGGAAAATCATTTACTGCTTTCCAGTAGTTACTTGCACAGATACACACATTCAAGTTCTTTCAGGGCCTTTTTGTATATAGCAACTGACTGTATTATCTAATTAACCCAATAATTAGATTTTATTTTAATTGATTCTTTTCTGCCACAGGTGGTGAGCTCAACTAATGGTGAACTGAATGCAGACGACCCGCTGGCGGCCCACTCAAATGCACCAATCACAGCGCAGGCAGAGGTGGAAGTGGTGGATGAGGCCAAGTATGTGCACATGGCTTCTCACAGGTTTCTGTTGTCTTTGCCTTGTGTCTAATTGACACAAGCTGTCCTTTGCACTCTGGGTCTTTACATGATTTCACCCCTGCCCCCTCTGGTCCATTCCCATCTGCTCCCCTGTAGTGCTCTGTGTGCCCAAAGTGTTTAATGGAACGTTATATTGGGTAAAATCAGCTTCTTTTTTTTTCTTTTCCTTTATTGGCACTTTTCAGTTTTGAATGAAATATTTACACTACCATTTAAAGGTCTGGAATATATATTTTTTAATGTTTTGGAAAGAAATCTCTTATGCTCAACAAGGCTGCATTTTTTTTTTTTTTAATCAACAATACACTAAAAACAACATTTGTGCAATATTTAGCTTTGCCATCACTAGAATAAATTATATTTTAATATATATTCAAAAAAATATATATATTTTTTAATTGTAATATTTCTCAGTACTATTGTATTTACTGTATCTTTAATCAAAAATGCAGCTTTGGTGAGCATTCAGTGACTTCTTCCAAAAACATTAAAAATCTTAGTTCCAAACTTTTGACTGGTAATATATTTTTAAAAATTGGAGCCTGTATAAAATAATGCCATAAAGATTTGCATGTGAAGAGTAAAATAATGCCATAAAGATGCATTGTGCAAGTGTACATAAGACTGTAAGCGTAAATTAAATTTGCATGCGCAAGAGAAGCTTTGTAAAAGTGTAAATCGCGTTTCAAGCGTAAGAAAAAAAGATTTGCAGCATTTTACTGTTACTCGTAAGTGTAATTCATGTATTGTGAAACTGCAGCTTCATGCTTTCGCAAAATAAATACGATCTGCATTCTTCCGACTTCCATTTCTCCACGCTTACACTTTTGGCACGTTCTTTTCGCTAAAATATGGTCAAAAGCACTGCAAGCCTGTGAACAGTGATTTGCACACGAAAACAACAGTTTAAAGATCTGCAAAACAGATTGACTGCGCAGGACCAATCTGTATGTGTAAAAAACAAACTGTTGCAAATGTCTAAATGACTTATGTATGTAGGGCACAAAGTTGCCGAAATAATCCGATATGTGCAGCTCCGTCTTTCTTTTATCTGCGCTTACACTTTTGGCACGATTCTCTCACTCACTGAGTTTTGCAAGCGTGAGGGGGAGGGCGGGGCCACCACCTTTTTGTAGCCAATCAAATGAGACTCTCGCGGACTCTATTTACTCTTATCTGATTGGTTCAATAAACACATCACACGCCAAAACATTTATCTTCATTTAGTTCTCGCTGCCGCTCACTTCCGGTGGAATGGTACTTTTAATGTACACATGCATTAACAATAAAATAAAATAAAATAAAAACACGATATAAGTTGTGTACCAGGCTATGTGTTCATACTGAATTTCGAGCTGTGTCCTTTTCCTCCTCAACAGGCAATATATGATAGTTTACTGTAATATTGTAATTTTGATGATACTTAATACTAAAACTGCCACGGGGTATATTTTACCCGTGGCTGTTTTTTAAATGTAGCCTACATAACAGACTTTGAATAAAACATTCAAGTCTCCCAGTCACTGACTTTTACTAAAATGGTGTAATTTACAATCCTCTAAAAATGGTTTAGATAAAAAAAGATAAAAAAATGTGGCATTTATATTATGCCTATATTTTCGTGCTGTCATTATCTTGCTACTTATGTTTTAATTGTAACTACATTGCTAGGCAGCGCCTTTTACTCACTGAATTAGCAGTTGAGATTCAAAAATAAAGTCAAAATTAGTAAAAGAAGGTGATTTATGGATGCTGAAGAGCATAGAAGCACTAAATGCCATTAGTCTGAGTCAGCATCTGACTCATCTGACTGTGATCTCATATTTAGATGTTTCTTTATGAAAACAGTGGCATAATACACTGAAATAAAATGTTCTTTAGGCGTATAAAAACGGTAGTCGTGCTTGGGT